>NW_022589758.1:2160872-2207975 GCF_004348235.1 Phoca vitulina
CCATTTGCTAGACTTGAGACAAGGCATTTCACTCTACATGAGTTGCTAGAAAGGGCTTGAGATCTAGTGTGTCCACAGGGTGCTGGTGGTATTTTGAGTAGGAGATTCCTAATTACATGGGACTGTCCTGAGCTTAGCACCATGTTGATTATCTCTCAGCCTTGCCGTCTAAATGCCACAACACTCTCCAGGCATAGATGTAGTCCAAAACACACATTTCCATATGCTACCTGGATGGGGTCAGAACCGTACCCACATAAGAAACACTTATAAACCTCCTCCAAAGTGTCAAGGTCCTGAAAACCAAGGCAGACCAAGTTCATGAAAACCAAAGGAAGATGGAGAAACTGTCTCCATCGCTGGGGTGATCACCGAGGAGGCATAGATTCTGGAACAGAAGAAGGACATTAGAAAAAAGGGAAGTAGGTCTGAAAACTTCCATTAGTTTAATAATATTGAAATAATGATAGTTCCTTAATTTTGATATATCTATCATGGTTATTTAAGATAATAGCATTAGGGAAATGAGTGAAGAGTCTAGAGCAGTTTCTCAAACTCAGCACTATTAACATTTTAGACTGGGTAAGTCTTGCTTGTGGGAGGCTGTCTATTCTTTTGTAGGATGTGCGCCACATCCCCAGCCTCTACACGCTCGAGGCCAGTAGCACGTCCAATTGTAATACCAGAGTACCTCCAGACAGTTCGAAATATCCTCAGGAGCAGTGGAGGGAAGAAGTCCCTCAAGGTTGAGGACCATTGGTACACAGGATCTCTCTATATTATCTCTGCAAGTCTTTTGTAAATATATCTGTATTTTTTCTAATTAAATACATACAAATACAGGAGCAAAGCAGGTGGTTTTAAAGTAGCCTTTGTACAGTAATATGAGCTACAAGAATAAAACAAGGCAATAGATTAATAATAGTTTTACTGGTTTCCTTGATGAAGAGATAACATACAAATGTACTCTGAAAATAAGAGTCATATTCAAATGAAGATACTGGCATCCATCAGCCTAACGGTGGTCTTAATAATTATGTAAAATTTTTGGAAATTACATATGTTCAAATGTATCAAGGATTTATCAGGGAGCCTCCCACTGTACTAGTGTCCATGAAGCACTCTTTCCATCACCTCTCCAAGATTCATAGAGGGAAAGGGGGGAGTAATATTCACTGCTGAGGGTCTTCAACTAGAGAATATTAAGTATCCTCCCGACATAGTAGTTCCTCCGGTAAAAGAAGTCTAGGATTTTTAGAAAACAAAAAGTAACCTTCTGCTCAACAAAGACCAACCACAGAAATACAATGACTGAGAAGTGTTTATATTTTGTTCAGATACAGGCAGTTGAAGTAGTAATGAGTAAGCCCACTTCCTAAAGGAACGAGGTTGTGGGAAAGGCCAGGGGAGAGCACAGCCTGCTTCTGGAGACAGCTGTAAGGCAAAGGCTGTAGAAGAAGACAGAGAAACTCATGGGCTGGCGCTTCCTCCTTGTTTGGATGATGCTCTGAGAAATGAACCATGATGTCTTGGTTCCCCCAAGAGTGAGAAACTGAGGACCAACAAGAGCTAGAACCCAGGCAGTCCAGAGCTACTTCTGCTATGGTGACTGACACTAGATCCAGCAGGAGAGTCTCCACTGTGGTGGAAGAGGGAGAAATGGGTGGGTGGGCACTGTTTCCTTGTGCCCTTGGTTTAAGAACCTGGATGGTAAGCATGCTTCACTCACTCACAAAAGTGTACTAAGAACTAGCATAGATTAGCCAACATGGTTAGGGATGGTGAGGAAAAGAGTTCCTACTGCAAGGGCTTTTAGAGCCCATGACACTTCCCCAAAGTGCAGGAGTGTAGTGCTAAGACCCTTGAACACCAAGGTCACAGTGTCTTGGGCCAACCAGAAGATTAAAAACCAAAGTAGAGGCCAGTAATTCCTGAGATGCCTGAATTGGCTCACAAGATTCCATACCCCATCTGAGAATAGACCCAGCACAGTCGGGAGGGCAAAAGGCTTCTAGATTTCATGTGGTTTGTCCACAGTCCTTGTCACGAGGGTCTCTAATCCTTGCCCTGATATGAACTTCATTGTCTCCAAGCAAAGAACACCCTTTTTAATTTTATCAGCTGCAGAGTCGCCTGGGAGACTATCAAAAATACTTAGTTTATCCGCAACACAAGGCTTCTCTGGGCCCTGGGACATGACATGGGGCAAGGCCCAAGCCTGTGCTGCACTGTGAGCCCCTGCATTCCTGCAGTGTGGCCCGTGTGGACACTCGGGGAGGGGTTGTGAAATGGATGGATGGATGGATGGATGGATGGATGCGTGGATGCATGGATGGATGGATTAATGGAATGGAGAAATGAACTCCATTGTTTCTATGATATTCCAAGAGTGACAAACTGAGAAAGTAGATTGGGCCAACACCAAATAGGAAAGGGGGGAATGAGAGGAAGGAGATTTCTTCCCCAAAACATTGTTTACTCAACCACAGCTATTCAGACAACGCATAATACCTGAGCTCTCTAGCAGAAGAGCACTCCTGAATACAGTGCAGATGGGGGTAGCCCAGAGGAAGTGTCAGTGTGAGGGAAGTTGGTACTAAAACGGAAGTAACATGAAGCCTGATCCTATAGACCAGTCATGATTTACGTAGCAACGAAAGGGTATAAATTCTTCCCATTCTTGGGTTATGTACAACTAGTGTGACTTTTCCCTGGTCTTTCTTCCAAATGTGACCACACTGAATGTCGTCTAAGATTTACACAGAATGAAAACTTAAACAACAAGCAGTTACTGGGATACACTTGTCTATGTCAAGTTTCTTTTGATGTATTCAGTAAACTGAAATGCTTAAACCTTAAAAGTTCTCATCATAAGAACAAAAATTCTAAAACTACGTATAGTGACAGATGGTAACTAGACTTCTTGTGGGGATCATTTTGCAGTTTATACAAATATCATTTCCTTATGTTGTCCACCTGAAACTAATCGAATGCATAGGTCAGTTATACTTCAATTTAAAAAACTAAGTAAATAAACTGAAATGCCAGGAGCACAACTAAATAGAAATCCTACATTTTCAAGATTGTAAATATAGGTGGTCTGATGGAATTATTGGAATTCACTTCAATAATCATTTTGTCCAACTCTTTTACAAAGTGCTAATATTTATACATATTCAAATGGCTTCTCGAGTAAATCCTTGAAAAGTTAAAAATGTCTATTCCCTTTTCTCAAGTGTGGAAAGCCCTGGTTTTATATTAATCCTCTACGATTTGGCTCCACTGCCATTTCTCATCAATGGCGCCAGACAGGGCCAACTGCATCCAAGGGGTGGTAAGAATCAGGCTCTTGTTTCTGGAAATCAAAGGACTAAATAGGAGCTGGGATGCTGTTTTACAAGCACAGGGCCATTAGTCCCCTTACTGTGGATACAACAGCACGTTGTTCCTTTTAGATCACAAGACTTATCCTTGAATAATTAGGCAGAGGAGGAAATCCATTCCATGCCCTACACCATGGAATTCAGAAAGAAAATGCCATGCCTGGGTTAAACTTCTCCCTCTCTTGCTAAAAGTGATAAATTACCCTAAAAGCCAACACTTGAGCAAACTAGGCAGGTACATTTCCCAACTTACTTGGGAAGTAGACTAGGATTTAACCTTAGATTACATTTCCCTAGAAACTACCTTCAACATTTAAAAGTTTCTCTGAAACTATTTTACTAAGCCTGGCCTACACCTTATTGTAATAACGTGAAAACACCTAGTTGGCATCTTCTTCAAATTCACAAGAAATCTTCACATAACCTGACCTGATGAAACCAGAATTTTCTACCATTGAAATTTTTCCATACATCTTCCATTCTGCTTGTAAGGAAATCCAGGAAGTACCAAGAAAACCACTTGATATCAGGATTTAAGTAAGGACTTCAAAAGAATTGTCTTGTTTTGGTCACGTTTAGTCTACCTTCCTATCACTTCTCCCAGGCCCAGCTTCCTCGGTGTGGGCGCTATGCCCTGTGAGACCTGGTTTTATCCATCATCCTAATCTCAGGGCCGAGCACGCAGGAGGCTTCAGTAGAGGTTCTTCAATTCTATGGATTGAGCCGTAGCCATGCAGGTCAACAGGCTGGCCTCAGTAGACCGCAATGCACAAAGAGGTTTCTGTTTCTCACACCTTTGCCTTGGGCTGCTCTATCAGTTCTTTCTGCGTCAGTCCTTGACAGCATCTCAAGCAAATGGTGTAGCTTTCCAGTCACTTGTACTTATGAAAGAGTTCAGGGCAGTCGAATCAAAACTCGGATCAAAACTGTCTTCCTGCCTCTGACACACAGCTGCTCTCCCTCCAGCAGGGATGTACTCTCCACTGATGTACTCTCCGTGCACACTCCCCCCTCCATGTCTCCCCTTCCGTCCCCCCTCCCCACTTCATTCTCGCTCCTTTAGGGATGGAAAGGAAGATGGGAGAGGGCTGTGGGCATCTAAAGAAGGAAACAGCAAAGTTCTCTTTCCTTAGCCAGGGTTCTTTGTGGATCCCCCAGGCTGTTCCGCCGTCCGGGGTCCTCTGCTCCGCTGTGGTGGGCGTCCTCAGGTTCTCCATTCAGACTGTCTTGTGGGGCCTCTGCAGACCTGTCTGGGCACCTCTGCACTGCATCCTCCCTGACGTGGGCGATGCGCTCTGACCAACATCCTCCATCCTACCCTCTACTCGGCCTCCAGTGGAGCACTTCCAGCTTCACTCCCCTGCCTCTTCTTGGCCCTGCAGGTGGTTCTCAGCCCCAAAGGCAGGGACTCCATCCACCTCCCTCCAGCAGCCTCCGCTTGGTCCCAAGGATACACTGGAGGGCAGGCGGCTTGCAAAGCTGTCCTCTCTCACCCAGTCACTGGAGCTTGAATCAGCCTTCCACCTTTAGACTTCTCCGGCTACAAGGCAGGCCCCAGTTTCTGTTCCATGGTACACCCTCAGTGACTGGCTTCACCATCGTGCATGTTGGGGAGCATCCGACCAGGAAATAATATGCCAGTCTCTCCTCTATGCACAACTCTACGCTCTGTGAGCAGTTCTCAGGCCTGAGTTGAGGTAGACGGGGCGCAAGCAAAGGTATCATTCAAAGCACATAATCGCTAGTGTGGCGTGGGCAGCAACTCATCCGAATGGGCCCAGTTGTCAGCACCCCACCTGGCTGCATGTGCAGATGGGCTGGACCTCGTTTCCACCCGGTCCTGTCCTATGGGGAAGGGAGTGGAAATGCCACAGCCCTCTCTGCGGGCCCACACCCCTTGCCTCTCTGACCCTCTAGCTGTCTCTCCCACTGCCTGCTAGGTGAGGGTGACTGGACCAGTTCAACTGCCCCATCGGTCCTGTGTGGACGCAGCCAGGACCTCTCACTAGGATAACCATCCTCCCGCGTAGCCAGTAAAGGTTACACTGGATCAAGGATCTGCCAACCGTAGGTTGCCAAGTATGCAAAAGCATCGTCAGGAGATCCTGAGCTCTGTATCACTGGAGGCGGTCAAGCCCGATGTAAGAGAGATGGTAGTAAGGACGGGGTAGAAGGTGGAATGAAAACGAGAATATTCATTATTCTGATTATGATTTGATTATCCTTAGTGAGTTACTTTTTACATTTTTCAATTCTGTACGTCTCAGGATCTTCAAGTTTTCTGCAATAGCCGTAAAATAAGCCATGAGGAAAAAGAAGGAAATAAACAGTGATGTTCCAGATCTGGATCCCTGAAGCCGTCCTGGAAATGGATACTTGCCGCTGGGTTAGTCCGCTAGGGCTGCTGTAACAAACACTACAGACCAGGTGGCTTAAACAACGGAGATTTATTTTCTCACATTTCCGGTGGCTAGAAGCCCAAGATCAGGGTGTGGTCAGGGTTGATTTCTTCTGAGGCTTCTTTCTTTGGCTTGTGGATGGCTGTCCTCTCCTGTCTTACCTGGGCTTTCCTCTGTGCACATCCGTGTCCTCATCTCTTCTTCTTGTAAGGACACCATTCCTGTTGGGTGATAGCCCACCTCTATGACTTCGTCGTACATTCATTACCTCTTAAAGGACCCTATCTCCAAATTCAATCACGTGCTGAGCTACTAGGGCTTAGGACTTGAACATATGCATTTTGAGGGGATGTAATCCATCCCACAGCTGCTACCGTGCAGAATTTATTTTGTCCCTCACTGGCACCAGAAGGCCTTTCTAAGGCAGAAGAGTTAAAACCTGAGGCAGCTGCCAAGCCCCCGGCGTCTTCCATCCACCCACCTGCTGGAGAGCGGCAGCCTCTCTGCAAAGTCGTTTTCAATCCCATCTTGCATTCTGTGGTGCCCTTTCCCACGGGGGAAGCCTGTTCATGTAAGGATGCAGCCTTCTTTACGGCAGCGTATGGAGAATGGGGCTCAGCAATTGAATTGCATCTTAAACACATGCCGATTCATGAGGCAGCCCCCATCACTCAGCCCTGACGGCAGTACTGCTGGCACTCGTACCGCCTGTGGCTTTACAGAAACGTCTGTTGACCCTGGAGGGAGTTCTGCACTTTCTGACTTTTTCAACAGGCATTGGCAACAAAGCCTTCTCTATATCTTGTGCAAGTGAAACACGTCTGCAAGTAAACAAGATCAGATATTCACAGACTTATACAATGCCTCAAGTTAAAAAAAACCTCAAACATGAATTCCTCAAAATTCATCTAAAATGTTACATGTTTAAATTAACTTTTCCTAAGAATAGAAACATCCGATTTAACATAGTCATTTACAAGGTTTAATGCAGGCACCCAGAGGAAGAAATAGTACGATGAACGCTGCAGTGTGAAAAACCTGGGACAAGAAGAGTAGAAGATAAAGAGTGGGTAGGGGGTTGTATTGTAAGATGACAAGGGGGCTTTTTTCTTATATATTTCCTTTTCAATTTTTTGCAAAGCAATCACCTAATTTTTTTGAGAAAAGTTATAATAAATAGCTGTGGAAAGAATGTGCAGCTTAAAAGGCGTATGATAAGCACAAATATATTTTTTTCTAAAACTCTATAAAACAGGAATAGAGTTCACTTTGGATATAATTTTGTTTTACTATGTACCTCCTTCTTTTAATTTTTTGAATCATGTGAATATATTACCTATTTTTAAATATATATATATGTGTGTACACACACACACATACACCATATATCATATGTTTATTTTGCTTCCCCAAATGCCACTCTTCTGTTTCATTCTTTATATTCACAGCCCATGCATCATATATTGTGGGTCTGAGGGAGGTCAATAAATAGTGATCCTCGGGGCGCCTGGGTGGCTCAGTCGTTAAGCGTCTGCCTTCGGCTCAGGTCATGATCCCAGGGTCCTGGGATTGAGCTCCGCATCAGGCTCCCTGCTCTGCGGGAAGCCTGCTTCTCTCTCTCCCACTCCCCTTGCTTGTGTTCCCTCTCTCGCTGTGTCTCTCTCTGTCAAATAAATAAATAAAATCTTAAAAAAAAAAAATAAATAAATAGTGATCCTCTTTGTCAGGTTCTGAATCCCTACAGAATTAAGACAAAAGAATGAAGCAGATAGGACACCAAAATAAAAGGCCAGGTAGGAAGACACAACATTAATCAGCAGGTAAGTTTTCTTCCTAATTACAAAAATCCTGAAAGGAAATCAATTCATCGATAGTGTCCCAGGTAGAGCTGAACTGGGGCATCTACCGCACATGCTGGAGTAATATGCAAGATCCTTACACCCTATATGCTATGGCACCCACCAACGGAACCAGTCCTCATCTGTAAAGAGCACGTCCAGCCGCACAGTTGTATGGGCCTGCCCATGCAGGGCCTGATTCTGTACTCAGTGTAGAGAGTAGCAGAGAAAAATGCCTGCTGTCTGAGGGCAGGCCAGCTCCTGAAGAGAAGAGAACCCACAGAGAGCTTCTCCTTCCAGCTCACCAATCAGGTCACTCATTTCTCCTCTCAAGGGGAAGAAGGAGGGAGGGAAGAGACAGAAACCAGGAGTGGCACCAGAATCACAAATAGAGATAGAAGGATACATTACAAATAGAGATGATTCCTCTGGGAGAATAGAAAAAAGTGTAAAACTGTGAAAAGTTGTACCAAAGCTTCTAAGAAAATAACCACGGTGCTATGAGAGACGCCAACAGTGGGATGAACCTATACATGTATATTTCCAAAATGAGTGCTGTGGACTGATTTGCTCCCCTTCCCCCAAATTCCTATGCTGAAGCCCTCCCTAACCCCTCCCCCTCATGTGACTGTATTTGGAGATAGGGCCAATGAGGAGATAATTACAGTTAAATGTCATCATAAGGGTGGAGCCCTGATGGGATTAGTGTCCTCATTAGAAGAGACACCAGAGAGCTTGCTCTCTCTCTTTCCTCCATGCCCCCTCAAGAAAGAAGAGGTCATGTGAGAACACAGTTCTCGTGGTGTCTGCAAGGCAAGAGAAAAAGCCTCAGAATGAAACCTACCTTGCCAGCACCTTGATCTTGGCCTCGCAGCCTCCAGAACTGTGAGAAATAGGTGTCTGCTATTTAAGCCACCCAGCGTGTGTTATTTTGTTACTGCAGCCCTAGCAAACTTATACAATGAGAGCAGAATTCTTTTTTCTCTTTCTTTCTTTCTTTCTTTCTTTCTTTCTTTCTTTCTTTCTTTCTTTTTCTTTCTTTCTTTCTACCTACCTACCTACCTACCTACATACCTACCTACCTACCTGTAGGAGAAACTATATGTATACAATAGGAATGTAGAACAAGCTTATGACACATGACTACATCTAAAAATTTTTATCATCATAGTACCTATTGAACAAAGATCATTGTTGGAACATGATACAAACTGCAAGGTGAGCTAGATTACAAAAGTTTTTTTAAATGTTACAATGTGGATCCTTTTTAAAAATTTGGTTAATTATTTTCAAGATAGATTTTTGAATTAATGCATGCCTCAAATAACACTGCAAATAATCAATTAAAATTTTTTACTGTTTACTTACTCTGTTGTTTCTCTGTTGGGAACTTTTCTCATGGAGAAAGCCACCATTGCTTTGAAAAGATATTCCTCATTTGTATCCCAGGCATACTAAAAGAGAAGTAAAACAGGAAATGTAAGAGGCATAGGATAAAAAATGGTCCGTTGGAATCTAATTGTGACCACAGTGGTGGTGTTAATCAGGGCCTGCCTCTCTCTCTCAACTTTCTCATACACGAAATACCAAAGACCAAGATAAATCATGTCACGATAATGTTCAGGATGGGGTTTCTTGGACATTCTGTCATTCCAAGTGTGGCGTACTTTCCATTGCATTATCTTCTTCACAATCTGCAGTATCAGTAGCCAGTCAACAAATAGGGCATTTGGACATCGTATCCTGAACATATACAGTTGGTTCCCTTCCTCCTTTACTCTCTTCCCTCATTAACTGACTACCTGTCTCAGCTTCCTTTCCTTTACTAACATAGGTACAATTTTTCTTTCCATTTTCTTAGCTGGAAACTTGAGTGTGTGTGCATATTATGGATTTAACTGTGCCCCCCCCCATTTATATGTTGAAGTCCTAGAATGAAACCGTATTTGGAGATAGTGTCTTTACAAAGGTGATTAAGCTTAAATGAGGTCATTAGGGTAGACCTAATCCAATATGGACTGGTGTCCTTGCAAGAAGAGGAAATTTGGACACAGCCACATATAGAGGGAAGACAATGTGAAGATACAGAGAGAAGATAGTCATCTATAAGCCAAAGAGAAATGCCTAGACCAGATCTTTCCTTCACAGACCTCAGAAGGAACCAACCCTGTTGATAGCCTGATCGTGGACTGCTAGCCTCCAGAACTAAGAGAAAATAAATTTCTATTGTTTAAGCCACCCAGTTCACAGTACTTTGTCACAGTAGCCCTAGCAAACTAATGTGGCTGACCACATATTTCAGGTGAGTAATCAAGTATAACTGGAGAAAGTCACATAACAGGGTTTAACTCTAAGTTCATGATGACCTACTCCCAAATTGCCCAGGAATCCCTTAGGTCTCCATCAGTTTTCGCTCTCTCATGGTTCACAATGGCTATTTCAAACCTCTTTCAGCTCCCCGCCTCCACCAAACTCAAAGCTTTCCCTTACACCTCATACTCACTAGATGCTCTTTTTTTTAAAGATTTTATTTATTTATTGAGAGAGAAAGAGAGGGAGCATGAGCAGGGGGAGGGGCAGAGGGAGAGGGAGAAGCAGACTCCCTGCTGAGCAGGGAGCCCGACGTGGGGCTCCATCCCAGGACCCCAGGATCACGACCTGAGCCGAAGACAAACGCTTAACTTACTGAGCCACCCAGGCGCCCCTCACTAGATGTTCTTATCTCATAATTTAGAGATACATCCTCAAGTCATCAATTTAAACTTCCCCATCCTCCTGACACCAAACAAAAAACTTCCTCTGTAGACATACATGCTATCCGCATCCTCCCCCGAAAGGCCAGATGTGGTGTTTCTCCTCCTGTCAATGGCTCTTGCATCCACCTGGATTAGGAACACTGCCCTTCTGCCCTTCTCAGAATTTAAGGACATCAGTTTCCCCTCTCCTCCATACACTGGACTCTGGCTTTTAGCCATGCTCAAGCCTTCCCATTAAAACGACACCAAAACCAAATCACTGTACTCAATCCTTCTTCTCTACCTACTGCTGTCTCTCTCCTGCCCTTCACAGCCAGCATTCTCAAAGGAGTTGTCATACTTGTGTCTTCACCTGTTTGCCACCCACTTATTCTCAACTCCCTCCACTATCTACTTTCCGGTCCCACCACTCCATATAGATGGCTCTCTCTAAAGTTACCAGTGACCTCCACATGACTCAACACAATGAGTGACTTTCAGTCTCATCTTGCTTGGCCTGTCAACAGATCACTTCCTTCAACTTGAAGCACTCTCTTCCCTTTTGTGATACACATTCTGGTTTTCCTCCTGCCTATTTTGTCCCCTTTGTAGGTTCGCCCTCTTCTCTAAGGGCTTCAGGTTTTAGACCATCTCAAAGCTCTATGCTAGACCTTTCCCTCTTGTCATTCTGTACTTTCTCCCTCAGACTGTCATCTACTCCAGGCTTCCATTATCACCATAAGGTAAATGACCCAGGAATGCATATCTCAAGCTCACCCTGTCCTTGCCTGTCCAATAATATCTCAGGCTCAACAAGTCCAAAATTAAAGCCATGATTTTCTTGTCTGTACCTGCTTCCCTGACTCATAAGTGGGTCATCATCCATTCAGTTGCATAATTAGAAACTAAAGCGTCATCCTTGACTCCTCCTTCCCCCTTTCTCCTTTCTACTCTTGTCCTCTCCCAATCTACCTTCTACACTGTGACCAGAGTGTTTTCCAAGCATTAATTCTATCATAACATCTCTTCCAGAAAGCTCTCACTTGCTTTAAAGATAATCCCAAAACTTCCTAACACGGTCCACAAACTTCTTCAGCCTGACCTCTCCTTTCTGCCCAAACTCATTACATGCCATGCTCTACCTCACTGCTCAGTTGCAGAGACCTCAGCCTTCCTTCCATCCCATACTCTCACCAAGTTCCTTCCTGTAATAAGCCTTTGCATGTTCTGTTCCCTCTGCCCCTTCTTCTTTTATCCTCTGGCTCACCTCCACTCATATGTTAGACCTCAAAGCAAATGCCAAGTACTAAGGCTCCCAACAAAGCCAAAGCCCCCATGTACTTCTCCTTCCTGTAATACTTGTCAAGACTGCACATTTCCATTTCATTTACTGAATGTTTCATGGACAACCAATCCTCCCAATATCATAAGCTCCACGAGAGCAGGGACAAGCCTGATTTATCTGCCATTGCATCCCCAGGGTCCAGCATGGTGCCTGCCCTCAGAGGACCCTGGGATGAGCAACTACACACTGGTAGAGAGAATAGATTCTACAGTCAGACTGTTGGGTTCAAATCTCACCTCTGTCACTTGCTGACCTGAGATCCTGAGCAGGTTGCTTAATTTCTTTGTACCTCGGTTTTCTCATTTACCCAGTGAGAATGGGAATGCCGGTACTACCTTCCTCAAAGGGTTGTTGTCGGGGCTGCGTGAACTGATGTGAGTAAAGTGCTCAGAAGGGTCCCCGCTGGAAAGTAAACTAAGTTCTCAATAAATGCTGGGTGTTATAATGATCATTACTCATTGAATAAATAAAATAATACGCTGGTGGATTGGCCTGCAAACAGAATACGTACCTCTAAGTTTCCTTAGCACTCTTTTATTGCTTCTACCCCGAGGCATCTTAATATCGCCTTCTATTGGGGAAAATTTTCACAGACCACACAGGGGTACTAAAAGTAGAATTACACAAATCACCTTATTAATTCGACAGGCCGTACTGTTCTTATAGCTACATGAGCCTTATGAGTATTTTTTTTAAAGATTTTATTTATTTATTTGACAGAGAGATAGAGAGAGAGCACAAGTAGGCAGAGTGGCAGGCAGAGGGAGAGGGAGAAGCAGGCTCTCTGCTGACCAGGGAGCTGGACGTGGGGCTCGATCCCAGGACCCCGGGATCATGACCTGAGCCGAAGGCAGCCGCTTAACCGACTGAGCCACCCAGGCGCCCCGAGCCTTATGAGTATTTTTTAACTTCAATTTCATAAGCACATATTTCACATTGTTACTTTGATATTTGAGAAGAACTGAAGAAACTTCACATTAGAACTAGAAACTTTTCGTGCTATGAAAAATCTGATGTGGCTGGACCCATACCATCTTTTAGCTGACAAGAAAACCGAGGCTGACAAAATCCGAATGACTGCAACAGTGAGGTACAGAGCCCAACCCAGACATGAGTACCCAACTCAGGCCCCGCGGCTCCATTGTGCTTGACTGAAATGTTCGAGTTTGCTACATTGTTTTGTGTAATACAAACATTCACAGATTTTCTAGCACACACTGCAGATTAAAGACTTGAGGCAAAATCATTTTTTAAGAATTTCCATTTTACTATTTTTTAACTTTAAGACAATATCAGATTTGAGGTCTTTAGACTTAAACTATATGAGTTTAAGATAACGAGGCAGAGGCTCATCACTAGAGAAAGTAGTATTAGCAAACAAAATTAAAAATGAACATGCAGGTTCTCCACTTACTGCTTTATCTCCCAGAGCTGTTCTGATACTAAGTCTTACTTTAAAAGCATTTTCTGCATCTGCCAGAAAGAAAAAAGAGCAGTATATGATGATAAAAATCTGCCAAAACATGAAGTCCAAACATTTAATCAACTCAAATCAACAGAACACAGATCTTCAGTTAAACTGCCCCCAAAACTGAAAGTTTAACTACAAGCACCTTAGATGGTTTAAATTTTTCTTTCAAACTCCTAAAACAGTCACAGTCTCAACTTTCAAGCCACAACATGTCTGCAGATTTAGAAAAATAGAGAAGTCAGTCAAAGACTTGTCAATCATTTAGAAAACTGTTACCCTATTTTTAAGTTTCAAGGCTACATACCTGGTTGACACAGTTCAGCATGAATAGCAGTCACCAGAAAAAAGAGCAGGCACAACATTCTTTCAGAGTGCAAAACACAAGGCAAACGGAGGGGAAAAAAATCCACCCTCGACTTAAAGCTGCCTTAGCCATTCTGTGACCCGGATTAGAATATCAGAGAAACAAGCCAGCCCCCACCTAGAACGTTTAATGATTAAACCCCATTATTTGGGTTAATACTTAAAGAGAAGCAACCCATCTCCTGTCAGTTATTTACAAAATCTGTTGGGAAAACAGATTAGTTGTGCTTTCTGAGCTGTACCTCCAGAGACTGTTTCCTCTGCTGACTCCAAGTCAGAATCCTCCCCCGCCCCTTCTGTTGTGACCCAGCTAAGCGCACCTTGCAAAGAACTGAGCCCTCTCTGGACGGTTTCCTCAGCCTCAACTTTCCATCTTTTCAGGGCTAAAATAGCCAACTCCTAGATAACCCATCTTAATTGGGAAAACAAACATCACCCCTTTCTTTCCCTGGTGAACAAAAGACGACCTTCCAAGAGTGGCCTCACCTGACTCTCACCTCCACAGATAAACATCCGTAAACATCTGGGGAGAGTTTCCACCTCAAAGGAAATCATTTTGGTCAGCCCTAAGTTCTGGTGGTGGTGTAAGGTCAGAGTTAATGATACAGAGCAGCGCTGTCCAATGGAACATTCTGTGATGATGGAAAGGTTCTCTATCTGCACTATCCAACACGGTAGCCACCAGACGTAGGTGGCTATTGACCACCTGAAATGGGGCTGGTGCTGCTGAGAAACTAAATTTTCTATTAATTTATGTAGAAACATGTGACTAGCAACTCTGTTGGTCAGTGCAGCTAGAGAACAGTCATTAAGAGCTTCCTGCCATGAACTAGGTTTGCTGGATTATCTCTCTCGTCCTCAAAACAGCACCTCACAGTTGCCGTTGTTATAACCATCTTACACACCAGGGAACTGAGGGTCTGGTGGTTAAGGCATCGGTGCCAATGGGAGGAGTGGAATGGGTGTCACTTGAACCCTTCTGCACCACACTGACCTGCACTGGGTCTTCACTGGTCATCACTGGTCAAAACTGAAATTGCAACAGGGGCGCCTGGGTGGCTCAGTCGTTAAGCGTCTGCCTTCGGCTCAGGTCATGATCTCAGGGTCCTGGGATCGAGCCCCGCATCGGGCTCTCTGCTTCGCGGGAAGCCTGCTTCTCCCTCTCCCACTCCCCTGCTTGTGTTCCGTCTCTCGCTGTGGGTCTCTCTCTGTCAAATAAATAAAATCTTTGAGAAAAAAAAAAACAAAACTGAAATTGCAACAAAGCCTCAGAGATGCTCTGAGGATGACCATAAGGAGTGGAAGAGAGTCTCCCCTAGTGGGCATTCTATGGATGTCATTAGAAGCCCCACAGGCAGGTTGATGTCAGGGCTTTCCTCTCTACCACATTGCCTCTTTGTGATTTCAGTCCCCAGATTCCACCTCGTTGCTTGAAAACCATGTAGATTGGGTGACTCTGATGTTAAATAGAAAATTTGGGTTTTCAAAGCAACCATGAGAAAAAAGATCAACAACTACACTTCTGCACCACTCTGAGAGTCCTATCATTTCCCTCTCCTGGGTAGGGTGATATTTTATCATAGATGACCCATTTCTGTTTGGTGACTCCACCTGAGGAAGCTTGTCTCCTCTCCCTCGCCTTGGTTGCAAGGGCACAGTCAGGAAAAGTTGGATCAGAGGGAGAGGCGGCCAAAAGTTAGGCCCGTCATTCTAGCAATTTCACTATTAGGTGAAATGGAAATGTCCTAGAAGGGAGAGCTCACATAACTTAGCCCTGAAAACAAAGTCAGACTAGATGAAGTTATCTTGAGAAATGTTAGACTAGATAAAGTCATCATGGGAAGGAAAAGCCAGTAGATGGAGATGATAACAAAGCTAATTTTTTGCATCAGGGAACAAAGCCATGTTAGAGACAAATCTGATTCAGCTCTAGCCTTAAACTTCCTAAAAGTATCAAACGTCTTTCTTTCACTCTACTTACTCACTTATGTGACCAGAATTGAAGACAGTAAAATGCTGAATTGTAGTGTAAGCCATTCATTTGAAAAGAAGAAAATATCTTCCCTTTTGAATTATGATTTCCCGATGTCTGTTGTCTCATTTTTTAAAGGTAGAGAAAAGAACACTGCAAGTTCTTTTTTTTTTTTTTTTAAGATTTTATTTATTTATTCATGAGAGACAGAGAGAGAGAGAGGCAGAGGGAGAAGCAGGCTCTCCGCAGAGCAGGGAGCCCGATGCGGGACTCGATCCCAGGACCCTGGGATCATGACCTGAGCCGAAGGCAGACGCTTAACTGACTGAGCCACCCAGGCGTCCCAATGCAAGTTCTTTATAGAGAGTAGCAGAAAAGGCAAAGAGAGAGGTAGAAATCACCTGTAATTCCACCAGCATCAATGACCATTGTTAATGTTTTCTAAATATTTGGAACATATTTTCCTTAGCCTTGGGTCTGTGTGTGTGTGTGTGTGTGTGTGTATAAATACAGATAGATTACTTCTTACAAAATAACTGGAAATAGAACGGTAGCTCCCAGGGGCTGGGGGATAGGAGAATTGAGGGAATGGAGAGATGTTGTTTAAGGGTACAAACTTGCAAGGGGAACATAAATAAGTTCTGCAGATCTAATGCACAGTGTAGTGATTATAGTCAACTATAGTATTTTGTAAACTTCAAAGTTGCTAAGAGACTAGATCTTACTTGTTTTCACCACAAAAAAGAAATAATTATGTGATGTTATAGAGGTTTTAGCTAATGCTGTGGTGGTAATCATATTGCAGTATATCAATGTATCAAATCACATTTTACACCTTAAATTTACACACAGTTATATGTGGATTATATCTCAATAAAAAACTGGGAATATACTATTATGAAACTTTGTCACCTACTCCCTTGAACTTAACAGTATATTTTGAATGTATTTCCACATCATTAAATATTCCTCTATGATATAATTTTAATGATTGTTGAATATTGTGTTCATTTTATGGGTATATCACATGCTTTTAAATCTAATTTACTTTCTTTTTTACTATAGTAAAAAAACTGATAAATATTCTGGAGGTTAACAACTTTCTGCTCATTTGTAATGATCCCTTTTGTATAAATTCTTAAAATTTAAATTCTGGGGTTCAAAGTTATACAAAAATGTAAGGTTTTGATACATGTTAATTTCCTTTCAAAAGTATTATATCAGTGTATGTATTTTTGGCAGCATAGGCATGTTCATTTTCCACTATCCTGCACCAGATACTATGGTCCTCAAAACTCTTTTGGCAGTACAAATGGAACAGCAGCATATAAATACTGCTTTGATTAGCAATTCTTTGTTTCATGTACAGCTGAACGTTTTACATATTGAACAGCCATTTGTATTTCTTTTTTGTAAATTGCTTATTTGATCCTTTACCCTTTTTTGTGCCAAAGTGTTCATTTTTCTCAGATCTTTCGTGTTGCACATTCTTTGTCAGTTATTAGTGTCCCCTTTCAATTTGATATGTGATTATACCCTTGCATTTTCCTGGAAAGCAATCCTGTATTTCATATTATGTACACATACTTTAAATCCTTTCTTTTACTTTTCAGCAGTAATACCTAGCTGATGACGACGTTGTTCTTGTTTGTCTCACTGTAGTGGCGCTGTCAGAACAGGCTGATGTAATGGTGGGAATAACATGGACCCTTGTCTTCCTCCTCACCCTGATGGGAATGCTGCTCTTCCGCAGGATCTTGTGAGTCCTTTTAAATATAATAGATCTCTCGTGTACTAAAAATTCTTTTTATCGGTAATTGATGTTGAGTTTTATCAATTGCCTCTTCAGTATCTGTTAGTATGATCACTGGGTTTTTACCATCTGGTGCATTATACTAATACATTTGTTTACATTGATCCAGTCCTTAGATAAACTCAGTTTGATTATTTTTAACATGCTACTGGACTTATTTTGCTACTTTTTTCCCTCAGATGTTTAGACCTATTTTCATAGGAAGAATAATACATGGGCTCCTTTTCAGGTGCTAAATCCTGAAGATTCTCTCTTTTTTTGTCATTATAATATCACCTTGAAAATCATACAAAAATATTTCCAACATTTCCTATGTATAGAAATATTCAAAAAGCATAAAAATAAAAAAGTTACAGGTAAATAATCTGGACATGCATATATGGGGCGAGTTCTCTGAAAACTCCATTTCTTCCATTGTTTTAGTTATTTCAGATTTAATACTTCTTTCTGAATCCATTTAGATTCCCTACAGTTTCTAAGAATTCAGATTTTCTAGTACTCTCATGAGCTTTATTTTTTAAAATTTAAATTTATTTATTTTTATTTAAATTCAATTAACATATAATGTATTTATTATTGCTTTCAGAGGTACAGGTCATTGATTCATCAGTCATATATAATACCCAGTGCTCATTACATCACATGCCCTCCTTAATGTCCATCACCCAGTAACCCCATCCCCCTACTTGTCTCCCCTCTAGCAACCCTCAGTTTGTTTCCCATGCTTAAGAGTCTCTTGTGGTTTGTCTCCCTCTCTGATTTTGTCTTGTTTTATTTGTTCCTCTTTTCCCCTATGATCTTCTGTTTTGTTTCTTAAATTCCACATATCAGCGAGATCATCTGGTAATCGTCTTTCTCTGATTGACTTATTTCGATTAGCCTAATACCCTCTAGTTCTATCCACGTCATTGCAAATGGCAAAATTTCATTTTTTTGACAGTTGAGTAGTATTCCATTTTATATATATACCACATCTTTTTTTTTTAAAGATTTTATTTATTTATTTGATAGAGACACAGCAAGAGAGGGAACACAAGCAGGGGGAGTGGAAGAGGGAGAAGCAGGCTTCCTGCTGAGTAGGGAGCCCAATGTGGGGCTCAATCCCAGGACCCTGGGATCATGACTGAGCCAAAGGCAAACGCTTAACAACTGAGCCACCCAGATGCCCCTATACCACATCTTCTTTATCCATTCATCTGTTGATGGACATCTGGGCTCTTTCCATAGTTTGGCTATTGTGGACATTGCTCCTATAAACATTGGGGTGAAAGTGCCCCTTCAGATCACTACATTTGTATCTTTGGGGTAAATACCCAGTAGTGCAATTGCTGGGCTGTAGGGTAGCTCTATTTTCAATGTTTTGAGGAACCTCCATACTGTTTTCCAGAGTGGCTGTACCAGCCTGCATTCCAACCAACAGTATAAGAGGGTTCCCCTTTCTCGCATCCTCGCCAACATCTGTCATTTCCTGACTTGCTAATTTTAGCCATTCTGCCTGGTGTGAGGTGGTATCTCATTGTAGTTTTGATTTGTATTTCCCTGATGCCAAGTGATGTTGAGTCTCTTTTCTTGTGTCTGTTGCCCATTTTGTGTGTCTTCTTTAGAGAAATGTCTGTTCATGTCTTCTGCCCATTTCTTGATTGGATTATTTGTTCTTTGGGTGTTGAGTTTGATAAATTCTTTATAGATTTTGGATACTAGTCCTTTATCTGATGTGTCATTTACAAATATCTTCTCCCATTCTGTTGGTTGTCTTTAGGTTTTGTTGAACATTTCCTTTGCTGTGCAAAAGTCTTTTATCTTGTTGAAGTCCCAATAGTTCATTTTTGCCCTTGCTTCCCTTGCCTTTGGAGACGGGTCTAGCAAGAAGTTACTGCAGCTGAGATCACAGAGGTTGCTGCCTGTGTTCTCCTCTAGGATTTTGATGGATTCCTGTCTCAGATTTAGGCCTTTCATCCATTTTGAGTCTATTTTTGTGTATGGTGAACAGAATAGAGCAATACACTGGATCCTGTGTGTATTTTGGTCTGGTTGTTAGAAAACTAGATCCCAAAACTGTAAAGAAAGAAAAACGCATATATGTACAAAAATAAAATTGGATAGAATGTAATTTTAAAAATGAAAATTAAAAAAGATTTAAACAGGGGCGCCTGGGTGGCCCAGTCATTAAGTGTCTGTCTTTGGCTCAGGTCATGGTCCCAGGGTCCTGGGATCGAGCCCTGCATCGGGCTCCCTGCTCGGCGGGGAGCCTGCTTCTCCCTCTCCCACTCCCCCTGCTTGTGTTCCCTCTCTTGCTGTGTCTCTATCCATCAAATAAATAAATAAAATCTTTTAAAAAAAAGATTTAAACAAAAGAGTTGATAAAAATAAGAAATTGGTTGAAAAAGGAAAGAGAAAAAAATTAAAATTGAAAGACTATAAAGAATCGTGGAGAAAAAAACATGAATTCTATAGGCTATATTCCGCTAGTGCTGGAGTTTTGCCGTTCCCACTGAACCTGCTCTTGGCTGGATGTTCTTGCTGATCTTCTGGTGGAAGGGCCTGTTGCTCTGATTCTCAAGTGTATTTGCCCCAGGCAGAATTGCACCGCCCTTGCCAGGGGGCCAGGCTATGTAATCTGCTCCTGATTGCTCTTTGTGGCTTTTGTTCCCTGGAGGCTTTCCTCACAGCTTTAGAGGATGAGAATGAAAATGGTGGCCTCCCCTTCTCAGTCCTGGAGCTGAAGGCTTGGGGCCCCACTCCTTAGTGTGGCCTCAGAGAAAAGCAGTCAATCAGTCCTGTCTCCCTCGTCTCCATCTGCACTCAGTGCTCGCCCAACCTGTGACCGAGTGTTTCTGTCTCAGGTACATCACCCTGTTTCAAGTCTCCAAACCCTGCAGACTCCTGCTGCGCAGTCTCCCACTGCTCCTCCTATGGGGGGAAGTGGGGGTCTAGCTGGTTCTGCTGTTTGTTGGGCCCCTGCTTAGAGAGCAGTTGTCGGACTGTGACATGGTTCGTAGTTTATGGCAGCCCCCTGCTGAGAGCCCACTCCTGGGCTTGCTGATTGCAGCTGGATTCCCTGTTCTGATGCCTGGGAACTCAGCCTCACTCAGGCATCCCTGGTCTTCCTGTGACTCCAAAGATCCTGAGACTACACTGTCCCACCTAGGATTCCGCCCCCACTTTGCCTCCTGAGTGCCTTTCAGGCAGGGACGTCCCTCACTGGAGCAGACTTCTAAAAGTTCCGATTTGGGGTTCTGCTGCTATATCGCTTTCTGGTAGCCAGCTAATGGATGCTCCCTCCTCCCGCAGTTTATCTTCCCGTATATCGCCTTGGGTTCACTTATCCGCACCTCCTACCTTGCAGAAAGTGGTTGCTTTTCTCTTTGTAGAGTTGCAGCTGTTCTTTTCTTAGATCTCTGGTTGAGTTCACAGGTGTTCAGAATGATTTGCTAACTATCTAGCTGAATTCCTGGGACCAGACGAAACTAAGGTCTCCTACTCCACCATCTTGCACCACCGTGCTCTATGAGCTTTATAGACTATTTCCCATAAAGTATCTATATTTGTTGCCATGTTTTATATGTTTGCTAGTGAATACATTTTTTCTCATTTTCCATTGGACTTGCCAGAAATTTTGTTAATTTTTGTTGTTTTTTCAAAGAACATGTTCTTAGATTAATTTTTATTTCTATTATTTCTGTTTTCTGATTCACCCATCTTATTTACATTTATTAAGTTCTTCCTCTAGTTGTTATACTTGTTTTGTTGTTCTGTTTATAACTCTTAAATTGACTAATAAGCTCGTTTATTTTTGGTCTTAGTTAATAATGAAAACATCTGTGGCTGTGAATTTTCCTCTGACCACTTCTTTGGCCATGTGACATAAGAAGTGCAGATGTACAGTGATCTCATTATTATTCATTTTCAAAATAGTTATAGTTTTAAGTTTTTCTATACCCAGTAATTACTTAGAAAAGTATTTTCTAAATTTCTAAGCCCCTTTCAAATTTAACTAAACATATATATGTGTATATCTCATTTTAAATAGCATTCTTATTAATCTGAAGTACATTGATGTATTTTTACTTTTAGAATTTATAAGAGGAAATCTGTATAACTTATCCACTAACATCCAAAGATATTTCATTCATAACTTCAAATAAGCATCTAACAATATTATTTTAAAAGGAATCATGAATGGGGCGCCTGGGTGGCTCGGTCGTTGAGCGTCTGCCTTCGGCTCAGGTCATGATCCCAGGGTCCTGGGATCGAGCCCCGCATCGGGCTCCTTGCTCTGAGGGAAGCCTGCTTCTCCCTCTCCCGCTCCCCTGGCTTGTGTTCCCTCTCTCGCTGTCTCTCTCTGTGTCAAATAAATAAATAAAATCTTTTTTAAAAAAAAGGAATCATGAACGAATACCATGCTGTTAAATTTCCTTTTTTACAATAAAGGCATTATAGGTGACTTTCATATGGTTTTAGAGCAGATTTATCATAATATTAAAGAGCTATGAAATATATAATTTCTTAAGGTAGTAAGATTTTTATATCAGGATAAAGCAAATTCCTGACTATGGGCTAATGTGCTCATATGACAACAAAATTGTCAGATATGCAGCCCAAAATGTCATGATTCAAAATGTCAACTTGTGGGCGCCTGGGTGGCTCAGTTGGTTGAGCGACTGCCTTCGGCTCAGGTCATGATCCTGGAGTCCCGGGATCGAGTCCCGCATCAGGCTCCCTGCTCAGCAGGGAGTCTGCTTCTCCCTTTGACCCTCCTCCCTCTCATGCTCTCTGTCTCTCATTCTCTCTCTCTCAAATAAATAAATAAAATCTTTAAAAAAAAAAAAAAATGTCAACTTGTATAGGTCCTGTCAGTTGAATAGAAAGACAAAAGCTCAAGTGACAAATATGAGATACTGTTAATAACTTGACTTCAGATCCAAAGACACTATAAGTTACATATTACATAGTACTAAAAATAAATTAATTGTTAAATAGCTTTATGGAGACCTCAATAAAATAGATGGAACACTGAACTGGATTCTTGCCTGCCAACATACTGTCTTTACTTTCTTATATAATATCTTGCACAAATTTAGTATGTAAAAGTTTTAAGTAGTGAACTTCCACAGGATTCATCTTTATGTAATTTGCTTCATACAGTGCACATTTTAGCAGTTGCACATATAGGAACCCAATAACCTATTAGTAACAGTGGTAACAATGACAAATAAAGCAGTTTCAATCATTCTGAATATGTTACTATTTACTTCCAATGTTCAGAGTTTAGAGAACAAAGATAAAAAAGAGATTACTGTTGCCGTGAGCAATACAAAAGGTACCGAGTCTCCGGAGACAGGAAAAAGAAATTGATTTCTCTGTGTTTTTTTCATACTCCACAACACTATTGAAAAGCAGTTTCTCATACATAACTATTGATCTACTGCCCTGGAGAGTAAATTAAATATGAGATCACATGGAAAGAAAACACGTGTCATTCTTTTAATTCATGCAAGATAACTTTTAAAGTTCATAGTGCTGTAAAAGCATGTGGGCATATGTATACTCCATTTACTTGCAATCAAACAAGAGGTAGTAGGGGTCAATGTCCCTTTTGAATTTTGACCCTGATTATTCCACTTCATTATCACAAACAGAAATTAACTAAACCTATAGCACCTCAATCTACTACAGTAAACTGTGAAACCATTTAAAATATGATGTTACTGGGCGCCTGGGTGGCTCAGTTGGTTAAGCGACTGCCTTCGGCTCAGGTCATGATCCTGGAGTCCCTGGATCGAGTCCCGCATCGGGCTCCCTGCCGAGCAGGGGGCCTGCTTCTCCCTCTGACCCTCCCCCCTCTCACGTGCTCTCTCTCTCTCATTCTCTCTGTCTCAAATAAATAAATAAAATCTTTAAAAAAAAAATAAATAAATAAAATAAAATAAAATATGATGTTACTCTGGGGTGCCTGGGTGGCTCAGTTGGTTAGGCATCCAACTCTTGATCTCAGCTCAGGTCTTGATCTCAGGGTCGTGAGTTCAAGCCCTGCATTAAGCTCCATGCCCAGCATAAATAAATACATAAAAAATAAATAAAAATAAATACATTAAAATAAAACAAAATATGATGTACTCTGCACATTTTTAAAAGATTTATTTATTTATTAGAGAGAGAGAGTGTGCAAGCACAGGGAGAGGGGCAGAGGGAGAGAATCTTCAAGCCAACTCCCCACTGAGCATGGACCCCATCACGGGGCCCAATCCACGACTCAGGAGATCATGACCTGAGCCAAAACCAAGAGTCAGAGGCTCAACTGACTGAGCCATCCGAGCGCCCCTGTACATTTTTTTTGGTTTTTGGGAAATGTATCTGGCTGTGACACATTAAAAGAAATCAAATAAAACCTTTAATCACTGAATATGGAAACCTACATTTTTAAAACTAGTATCTCAATTATATTTAGGACCACTCACTAATTTTCTACAACAGAAGTTGTAGATTTTTTTTTTTTAATATTTTGTTTTTAAGTAATCTCTACAGCCAACGTGAAGCTCAAACTTACAAACCTGAGATCAAGAGTTGCATGCTCTACTACTGACTGAGCCAGCCAGGCGCCCTGAAGTTGTAGATTTTTAATCAAAAATGATCCTTCCTAGTTTAATTGGAATGAAATTGATATATCTATATAATATACAATTTCAAGAGGTTTATAATAATTACCCCCAATATTTTTAGAATACTTAAAGAGGTAATAAGATGATTCTAGTCTCTTTAAGCTATCATCAGGTTAAGATACATATGGGGATAAAAGATTTTTGCTTCTATGCAAACCTATTATATTTTAACTCAGTGCTTCTTAATCAGGGGCAGTTTTGTCCCCCAGAGAACACCTGGAAATGTCTGGAGACATTTCTGGTTGTTAAAACTGTGGGGGACAGGGATGGGGACTTCAATGGCCTTCTGATGGGTAGGTAGAAACAGGGGATGCTGCTAAACATCCTTCAGTGCCCAGGACAGCCCCCTACACCAAAGAGTTATCTGACCCTAAATGTCAGTAGTGCCGAGGCTGAGGAACTCTGTTTTAACCTAATGGTGCCACTTTCATTGTGCAGATGCTTTTGGGTAATGGACCACATATCCCTTCCTAGTTTCCCAGTACCAGAAACAGCAACTTAGGATCTATTGGAGACAATATTTGGCACTGACACCTTGATAAATTGGGATCATTTCTTTTATTGTTCACATGTACAAATAAATAGGTCATATGTCATATTCTGAGGAAAACCTCCTAGTTGTATGTGTAGTGAGTGTCACCCTTGGAGACACAAAAAAGTGGAGAGCCCTGCAGGACAGCGAGGCACGAGGCATTGGAAATGTTCACCTCTTCCTTGTGGCCTGGAACCCACTCCCATGCTCCAAGCCAAACCTTGTTCCGAGGTCCCTGGATAACCCCCGTGGGTCTGATCTCCCACCTGCTCCACCACCCCCTCCCCACTGCTGTCCCAACAAGGTTTTCCTTCTCAGGGCTTCTTCAGAGACCATACTCGTGGGGTTTTATTTTTTCTCTCCCAGCTCTGTTCATTCGTGCGCTGCTTTTCAGATTAGCTAGCAGCCACCTCCACCCCCTTCCTTCTTGTCTCACATCTGCTCACCATTTGAAACACCACGGAACAGTGTCAAATTAGTAAACCTGAACCGAATCTCCTAGATCCTTTAGTCCAGGCGTCACTTTCCAGGTGGACACAATAACTGAGGTCCAGAAAAAAGTGGCGTGAAGTCCATATCACTGATAGATCATTTCCAAAGTCCCCTTCTCCCTTCTCCTGCTTCATTCACTCATTCTATGAATTCTTGTCCCCTTTCCTTCCCACCTTCAGAGCCTCCCAGGCGCTGCCCTGGTTGTTCGGGGCACTGTGGCTGCCAGTCGGACGGGGACTTGGACAGCTCTCGGTCCTGGAATGCTGTGCCTTCCTTCCATCCTTTCCTCCTTCTTGGCATTTACAGTGGAGTCATCACCACACTGAAATCTTCATCAGCACCCTGGGGCCCATGTCAGGGAATCAAACTCCTTGGCCTCTAAGATCTGAACCCCACTTGGCTTTTCAGATGCATCTACCCCGATGCCTCCTCCCCCATCCTCCTGAGCCATCCTACCTGCCAGTCCCTGCCCCTGGGCTGTGTCTCACCTCTGCCCTTTGTTGTGTGTGTTTGTTTTCTTAGTTTCCTTAACTTCAATGCTGTGAGCTTTCATTTTTTACCTTTAAACATCGTAGCCATTCTTCCAGGTCTATCTCAATTAACTCCTTTGAGAAAACTTTCCCTTTTTTTGCTTTTTTTGTAGAGTTTTATGACTGACTTGTCCAATCTACTAACTTTGTATTCTCTCCTTTTCCTGTATTCTCATAGTATTTATTTCACATTTGTATATGCAGGTCTTGCCAAGATGATATACTTTTGTGTCCAACAAAATTGAAACTTCCTGGAGGGCAGGGACTGAATTTGTTTCATTTTTTGCATTTCTAATGGCTCATGAATATTTGTTGAACATAATTGAATTGACTAATCCTAATCATAAACTTGATTTCTATGAAGCCCAATACATTTTTTCTCATTCCTAGACAGAAAAAAAAATGGTTTCCAGGATCTATCATAAACAAGGCTTTGGAATATTTTGTCTCCATCCTGATATTTTATGCCCTATTTTAGGACAAGAAAATGTTATGAAACTATGATATTCAAAAGGCTCATCAATTTTTGTAGGTGAAATTTATAGCCATAACCATGATGAACTTTGACTTATTTTTCACAGGCTAACATTGTCTTACTTCAGTGAAAGTGAATCGCTACTGCTTAGAAACAAAAATTAGGCAAACCGAGTGTAGTTTTGCCAACATCATATTCCTAAAGTGGGAATTTAAAGAACAGTTTCTTGGATGATATGGATGTGTGCCTGTGTGCCTTCATCCTGTGAATGATAAATCATGAGGTTTAGTAGTAAAAGCAAGACTGTACTGAGTCTTCTGATATTTTCTCCTAGAGGTTTAATTATTTACACTGCTTCTTAGATGTTACATGGGAAGTTTTTCATGGTCTTGGCACCTAATGCTTGCTTTTCTAGGCTAAATTCTTGCAGCCATGCCTGGAGTGGGATTTTTCAGTCTTTGATTGCCTATTGGGCTGCCTGTTGGAGTTTACCCAGAGGTCTGTAGCCCTGCCCATATGTACTTCCTTTGCCAGCCTTTATAAAGAGGCAGAGGGGGCATCAGGCCATATACTACTTTGGCTAGAAGCTCTCATTTTCATAACAGAACGTTAAACTGCCCTCCTCCTAGTTGATATACAAAGCATATGAATTAATATCTCAAAGCTTCGGCCCTTAAGTTTTGGCCAGTGTCAATGACCTTGTACTCTCTTCTGTATGAATAGTTCGCAGCAGCCCTTTAATGAGAAATGTTGTTTCTGGAAGACTGCAAAGACCTCTATTCCTACAAACCAGAGATACTGGATAGGTTTGTTGTTAATCAGTTACAAAATTTTGTCCTTCCTTTCTCCTTCCTTCAGCCTCAAAACTTCCCAGTACAGTTATTCAGGCAGCTACTATGAATGGATCCGAGTTGAAATGCAAGTTGAAACCTTGCCATCCTGGGGAACAATAATCTAAATGCTATTGTGGATTAGGCCAGACCATTCAGGACCTGAGTACTTCACTTAGTTAAACAGGAATGTTTGGACGTGGTTTAATGCATTGTGCTTTATGATTGTAGCAATGATTTACATGGAGGGGAACTCTGTAATTCCTTATGACACTTATGTCCCACTTAGCTCACAACATCATCTTTATGAGAAACCAGGATTTTTCTTGGTACTAAAAATTGAGAAAGCTTTACTTCCCCAAATCAATCAAAGAAAAACCCTAGCTTTTATGTTATGAACATCGGAAAACGTTAAAATGGTTACCATTCTCTCTTTTGGTGGGCATTCGGACGTTTACAGTCAGATCCCTAACAAGGACATTTTCCCCTGTGCTCACAAGGGGAAGGTTCAGGAATCTAGCAGCTTGTCTACTTGTTTATCTTATCATTGGCTGCATTATTCTCTTTCTTTTAAGCTCCCCTTTTCTTGATTCCTTCAACTATTTCGTTTATCCAGCATTGTGTTTATTTTCATAAGTTGCCTCAAATCATTTCTAGAAGTCAGTTCTTGCTAACTACATAAAAAGTAACTCAGTAACTCAGTCTGTATTTGGCCTCATTTCTTGTTATTTTTTAAGGCAAGAAATGGATGACATTTGAAACATTTTATGTAAATAAAGCAGAGTTCTCAGGGTCAGAGTGAGCTCAATTTAACTGTTCTGTTGAAAATTGTTCTTTCCTCTGTGTTCCTTCTAGCTCAACATTGTGAATGTTGCCATCATCTTCAAGGCAGAAATGGAATGGAGAAGGGGAAGGAAAGAGAACTAATATGTGATCCTAAAATCATTATTGCTGGCATATGAAGAATTATATGTAGCAAATCTTTTTTTTTTTTTTTTTTAAGATTTTATCTATTTATTTGACAGAGAGAGAGACAGCGAGAGCAGGAACACAAGCAGGGGGAGTGGGAGAGGGAGAAGCTGGCTTCCCGCCCAGCAGGAAGCCCCATGTGGGGCTCAATCCTAGGACACTGGGATCATGACCTGAGTGGAAGGCAGATACCCAACGACTGAGCCACCCAGGCACCCCTATATGTAGCAAATCTTGCTACTGTGGAGGAAAAACTGTAGCTCTCCACTGGAGTTAAAAGGATATTACATTCAATGAAGATTTACTGAGAGTTTCTTGTGCAAGGGGCCATAGTAAATGCTACTAAAGTGGCTTCCTATGTTTTTCTGCCCCAAATATTCCTACTAATCAGATCAAGAAGGCCTGTGGTTATTGTCAAATGACAGAAATAATACAATTTAGTAACAAGTGTGATGTCCTTTATTCAAGGGAAAACAATGTATGGATTGGGGAGTACAGTGCCTCACAAGCATTGTTCCCCATGGATTTCAGGCAAGAGCGAGTTTCACAGAGCATTCGAAGAGGCAGCCCAGAAACAGAGCACAGTTGGCTAAGAAGCCAAGGGTTTCCTTATAAGGCTAGCAGGTCCTATTTTCTAGGGTAAGGTAGGCCCACTAAAGCAGAGCGGGGGGACTGTGACTAGTGTATGTTAGCTGTTTCCTGTAAGAGCCGGCTGACTTAGGTTTAGATCTGTGCTGTGGGCAGGGCCACTGGAGCACCCTCCAGTTTGTGAGTGCCAATATACAAATTTACTTTAGCATTACCAAGTCCTTTTCCACCTATCAACCCCCTTAACACACCTTCCTTTGCTCTCCAGTCATTTCTTATTCTTCACAACCCAAGTTGGGGCAACATCAGGCTGTAAGCTCCTTGAGGCTCATTAGTGACTGGACTTAGAGTACCTAATAAATATGGTTTGAATGATCGAGTGACTGAATAGCTAACGAAGAGAGCCCTGGCCCCAGGAGTGCTCATTCTGAGATTTTTGGATGGGAAAAAAAGTTGGTTATGTATAACCTCTTCATATTTTTTTTTTTTTCTGGACTCAGAGTTGTAAATGGAGGGAACAAGGCTAGCAGAGTGATCTCAGAGCACCAGGCTACAGCCGGAGTTTCAGTCTAAGCGGGGTGATGTCAGGTCTGGCCCTAGACAGCCAGAGCACCCTGGGTGCCTAGGAAAGATGCTTGGGAGGAGACATCAGGAAATACAGGATTGCTGCTTACTCCGTGCATCTGTCAGCTGAGGAGCTGGAAGGAACAGGTTTTCCAGGTCACATTATAAAACATGAAACTTGGCTAGAAGGAACACAGGTTTAATGGACATGAAAACTGGCTGGGAGGAACATGGTCCTATGACCCATCTACCAGTTGGGTTTGTCCGCTGAACCAACTACGTTGCTTCTCATTAAGTCGTGGTGTTTCAAGCCAGGAGAAATCTGAGGAAAGTTATATTTTAGATGAGGACCATGAGTCCACAGCCTCATTTCATTATGCAAATGCCCCTGGAACCAAGCTCTGGGGCCTGAGTAGGATTCTCAGGACCTGAGCGCCCCCCAACAGGCACTCCCTGAGGTACCAGGGACCAGGCCTTGCCAGTGGGGAAACAAAGGGGGTGTGGCATGCACAGTAAGGTGGGATTGAGACAGAGTGCACCTAGCTTTCCTGGGACTGGATGGGCATGGCCATGGCAGGTTGCGAGGAAGTGGCATGGGCAGAGAGCAAAGGGATAGCCCAGTTGGGAGGGGCACGGCTCATGAGAGGGGCATGACCAGTGGGTGTGAATGGGGTGTAGTTATGGTGGGAGGGGAGTGACCATTGACTGGCACAGAGGCTAGCCAGAGGAGTGGCCTTCGAGGGGGAGGAATGTTGGGTGCAAGAGGGAATGTGGTTAGGATTGAGCTCATTTGTCATGGCCCAGCCAGTAGGGGCATGGTGCAGGTGGATCACAAGGGCATGACCTTTAGTGAAGGTGTCTGGCAGGTTAGGAAGGGGCTCATTTATGACAGTGAATTGGGAGCAAGGCCCTAGGGGTAGAGGTGTGCTCAAGGCTGAGCTTCGAGGACTTAGCCTAGCCAAAATAAGTGTATTGGGAGGTAGGAGGTGGCCAGGAGTGAATGAAAGGAACTGCCAGTTGGTAGTGCTAGGGGTGTGACCTGAACAGGAAGTATGTGGCCAGGTGGAGCCCAGAGGCATGGCTTTGAAATGATGGGCATGGACATAAAGAATTCCAGAAAGGTGTTGGGGCAACAGCCAGAGACCAGAGAGATGTGAGGGGGGCATGATAGAAGGGTGGCCCAGATGGACCACAAGAGTGTAGCCATAATGGGAGGGATATTGCTCATGCAGAAAGGTCAGGAGAAGCTCAAGAGACCATTTATCTATACATCCCACAACATCTTGTCTTTCCCACAATTCTTCATCTCTCCCCAAGTCTCTACATCTCCCAGAATTCCTTGTTCTCACCCACAGTTCTCCATTATAACCCATAATCCTCCATTCTCCCCTAAAATGCTTCTTTCTTTCCCATACTGCTTCTTTCTCCCTCATAATTCTTGTTTCTCCCACATTTCTGTTTACACACATATTTCCATGTCTGTCCTGCAATTTTTTAACCATCTTTTTTTTACTGAGGTATAATTGACGTATAACATATTAGTTTCAGAGGTACAACATAATGATTTAATATTTGTATATATTGCAAAATGATCACCACAATAAATAGTTAACATTTGTGCCCATACATAGTTATAACAATTTTTTTCCATAGGATAAGGACTTTTAAGATCTACTCTCACAACAATTTTCATATATGTAATACAGTATTATTAACTATAGTCACCATGCTGTATATTACATTCCCACAACTTACTTGTTTTATAACTAGAAGCTTGTACCCTTTGACCCCATTCCTCCCCTCAAACAACAATCTGTTCTCTGTATCTATGAGTTCGTTTGTCTGTTTCTTTAGATTCCACATAAGAGATCGTACAGTATTTATCTTTCTCTATATGACTTAGCATAATGCCCTCAAAGTCCATGTGTGCAAATGGCAGGATTTCGTTCTTTTTTGTGGCTGAATAGTATTCGTGTGTGTGTGTGTGTGTAGAATAGTATTCCATTGTGTGTGTGTGTATATATATACATACATATGTATATGTATCACATCTTCTTTATCCATTCATCCCATCAGTAGACACTTAGGTAGTTTCCATATCTCAGCTATTGTAAATAATGCTGCAATGACATGGGGGTGCTTTTATCTTTTTGAAAATTAGTATTTTCATTTTCTTTGGATAAACACCCAGAAGTGGAATTGCTGAATCATATGGTAGTTTTATTTCTTTTTTTTTAAGATTTAATTTATTTATTTGTCAGAGAGACAAATAGAGCACAAGTAGGGGGAGCTGCAGGCAGAGGGAGAAGCAGACTCCCCGCTGAGCAGGGAGCCCAACATGGGGCTCGATCCCAGGACCCTGGGATCATGACCTGAGCTGAAGGCAGATGCTTAACCGACTGAGCCACCCAGGCGTCCCATCGATTTCTAATTTTTTGAGGAATTCTATACTGTTTTCCATAGTGGTTACACCAACTTACATTCCCACCAACAATGCACAAGGGTTCTCTTTTCTCCACATTCTCACCAATACTTGTTATTTCTTGTCTTTTTGATAATAGCCATTTTGACAGGCATGAGGTGATATCTCATTTTGGTTTTGATTTTCATTTCCCTGGTCATGAGTGATGTTGAGCATCTTTTCATGTACCTGTTGGCCATTTGTATCTCTTCTTTGGAAAAATGTCTATTCAGATCCTCTGCCCATTTTTAAATCAGATTATTTATTTATTTATTTATTTATTTATTGCGATTGAGTTGTATGAGTTCTTCATATATTTTGAATATTAACTGCTTATCAGAATATGATTTGCTCATATTTTCTCCCATTCAGTAGGTTGACTTTTCATTTTGTTGATGATTTCCTTTGCTGTGCAGAAACTTTTTAGTTTGATATAGTCCCACCTGTTTATTTTTGCTTTTGTTGCCTTTGCTTCTGGAGTCAGATCAAAAAAGTCATTGCCAAGACCAATGTCAAGGAGCTTACCTCCTGTTTTCTTCTAGAAGCTTTATGGTTTCAGGTCGTGTGTTCAAGTCTTTAAACCGTTTTGAATTTTTGGCTATGGTGTGAGACAATAGTCCAGTTTCATTCTTTTGCATGTGACTGTCCAGTTTTCCCAACACTATTTATTGAAGAGACTGTCCTTTCCCCATTGTATATTCTTGGCTCCTTTGTCATAAGTTAATTGGCCATATATGTGTATGTTTATTTCTGGGCTCTCTATTTTGTTCCATTGATCAGTGTGTCTGTTTTTATGCCAATATCATACTGTTTTCATTATTATAGCTTTGTATTATAGTTTGAAATCAGGAAGTGTGATGCCTTCATCTTTGTTTTTCTTTCTCAAGGTTGCATTGGCTATTTGGGTTTTTTGTATGATTTTACAAATTTTAGGATTATTCTATTTCTGTAAAAAATGCCATTAAACTGGGGCACCTGGGTGACTCAGTCGTTGAGCGTCTGCCTTCGGCTCAGGTCATGATCCCAGGGTCCTGGGATCGAGCCCCACATCGGGCTCCCTGCTCAGTGGGAAGCCTGCTTCACCCTTTCCCACTCCCCCTACTTGTGTTCCTTCTCTCCCTTTGTCTCCCTCTGTCAAATAAATAAATAAAATCTTTAAAAAAATGCCATTAAACTTTTGATAGGGATTGCATTGAATATGTAGATTGCTTTGGGGTGTATGGACATTTTAACAATATTAATTCTTCCAATTCATGAGCATGGAATATCTTTCTATTTATTTGTTGTTTTTTTAAATATTTATTTATTTATTTAAAAGAGAGAGTGTGTGTGTGCATGGGGGGAGGGGCAGAGGGAAAGGGAGAGAGAGTCCCAAGCAGACTCCACACTGAGCGTGGGGCCCAGCATGGAGCTTGATCTAATGACCCTGAGATCGCAACCTGAGCTGAAACCAAGCGTCATATGCTTAATTGACTGTGGCACCCATGTGCCCCTCTTTCTATTTATTTGTGTCTTCTTCAGTTGCTTTCAGCAGTCTTATAGTTTTCAGTGTATAGACATTTCACTTTCTTGGTTAAATTTATTCCTAGGTATTTTATTCTTTTTGATACAATTGTAAATTGGATTGTTTTTTAAATTTCTCTTTCTTATAGTACATTAGTTTATAAAAATGCAACAGAATTTTGTATATTGATTTTGTATCCTGCAACTTTACCGAATTCATTGACTCGTTCTATTGGTTACTTGGTAGTCTTTAGGATTTTCTATATGTAATATACCATCCACAAACAGTGATAGTACTTCTTCCTTTCTAATTTGGATGCCTTTTATTTCTTTTTCTTGCCTAACAGTTCTGGCTAGGATCTCCAATACTATGTTGAATAAAAGTGGTGAGAGTGGGCATCCTTGTCTTATTCCTGATCTTAGAGGAAAGCTTTCAGATTTTCACCATTAAGTATGATGTTAGCTGTGGGCTTGTCAAATATGGTTTTTATTATGTTGAGGTATGTTCCTTTTATACCCACTTTGTTGCAAGTTTTTATCATGAGTGGATGCTGAATTTTGTCAAGTGCTTTTTTTGCTTCAACTGAGATGATCATGTGATTTTTATTCTTCATTTTATTAATGTGGTGTATCATGTTGTTGATTTGTGGATGTTGAATCATCCTTGCATCCCTGGAATGAATCCTACTTGATCATGGTGTATAATTTTTTAATGTACTGTTGGACTTGGTTTGCTAAATTTTATTGAGAATTTTCGCATCTATGTTCATCAAAAATATTGGCCTGTAATATTCTTTTCTTGTGTTTTCCTTGTCTGGTTTTGGTATCAAGGTAATGCTGGTTTTGTAAAATGAGTTTGGAAGTGTTCCCTCCTCTTCAATATTTTGGAAGAGTTTAAGAAGGATAGATACTAATTTTTCTTTGAATATTTGATAGAATTCATCAATGATGTCATCTGGTCCTGGACTTTTGTCTTTTAGGTGGCTTTAGTTTACTGATTCAGTCTCCTCACTAGTAGTCCATCTGTTCAGATTTTCTTTTTCTTTTTTTTTTTTTTTGAAGACTTTTTTTTATTTATTCATTTGAGAGAGAGAGAGAGCACAAGCAAGGGGGGAGGCAGATTGAGAGGGAGAAGCAGACTCTCCACTGAGCAGGGAGCACCCCTGCTTCAGATTTTCTATTTCTTCATCAGGCTTGGAAGATTGGATGTTTCTAGGAATTTAGCCATTTATTCTAAGTTATCCAATTTATTGATATGTAATTGTTCATAGTAGTCTCTTATGATCCTTTGTATTTCTGTTGTATCAGTTGTAATGTCTCCTCTCTCATGTCTGATTTTATTTACTTGAGCCCTCTCTCTTCTTGGTGAGCCTACCTCACTTGTCAACTTGTTTATCATTTCAATGAACCAGCTCTTAGTTTTGTTTTGTTTGTTTTGTTTTTAGTGATTCATCAGTCTTATACCCAGTGCTCATTACATCACATGCCCTTCTTAATGTCTGTCATTAGGAGCAACCCTCCAACAACCCTCCAGCAAACCTGAGTATGTTTCCTATGATTAAGAATCACTTACATTTTGTCTCCCTCTCTGGTTTCATCTTGTTTTATTTTTTCCTCTCTTCCCCTATGATCCTCTGTTTTGTTTCTTAAATTCCACATATCAGTGAGATCATATGATAATTGTTTTTCTCTTGATTGACTTACTTCGCTTCACATAACACCCTCCAGTTCCATCCACATCATTGCAAATGACAAGATTTTGTGTTTTTTGATGGCTGAGTAGTATTCCATTGTATATATATACCACATCATCTTTATCCATTCATCTGTTGATGGACATCTGGGCTCTTTCCATAGTTAGGCTATTGTGGACATTCCTGCTATAAACATTGGGGTGTTTCAGATCACTACATCTGTATGTTTGGGGTAAATACCCAGTAGTGCAATTGCTGGGGCATAGGGTAGCTCTATTTTCAACGTTTTGAGGAACCTCCATACTGTTTCAGAGTGGCTGCACCAGCTTGCCTTCCCAACAACAGTGTAAGAGGGTTCCCCTTTCTCTGCATGCTGACCAACATCTGTCGTTTCCTGACATTAATTTTAGCCATTCTGCCTGGTGTGAGGTGGTATCTCATTGTGGTTTTGATTTGGATTTCCCTGATGCCAAGTGATGTTGAGTCTTTTTTCTTGTGTCTGTTGGCCATTTGTATGTCTTCTTTGGAGAAATGTCTGATTGGACATTTCTGTCTTGATTGGGTTATGTGTTCTTTGGATGTTGAGTTTGATAAGTTCTTTATAGATTTTGGATCCTAGTCCTTTATCTGATGTGTCATTTGCAAATATCTTTTCCCATTCTGTCAGTTGTCTTGCTTTTGTCGACTGTTTCCTTTGCTGTGCAAAAGCTTTTTATCTTGATGAAGTCCCAATAGTTCATTTTTGCCTTTGTTTCCCTTGTCTTTGGAGATGTGTCTAGCAAGAAGCTGCTGCGGCCGAGGTCACAGAGGTTGCTGCCTCTGTTCTCCTCTAGGATTTTGATGGATTTCTGTGTCATATTAGGTCTTTCATCCATTTTGAGTCTATTTTTGTGTATGGTGTAAGGAAATGGTCCAGTTTCATTCTTCTGCGTATGGCTGTCCCATTTTCCCAACACCATTTGTCAAAGAGACAGTCTTTTCCGGTGGCTATTCTTGCCTGCTTTGTCGGAAGATTAGTTGACCACAGAGTTGAGGGTCCATTTCTGGGTTTTCTATTCTGTTCCCTGGATCTGTGTGTCTGTTTTTGTGCCAGGACCATACTGTCTTGATGATGACAGCCTTGTAATAGAGCTTGAAGTCCGGAATTGTGATGCCACCAGCTTTGGTTCTCTTTTTCAACATTCCTTTGGCTATTCACGGTCTTTTCTCGTTCCATACAAATTTTAGGATTATTTGTTCCAGGTCTGTGAAAAAAGATGATAGTATTTTGATAGGGATTGTACTGAATGTATAGATTGCTCGAGGTAGCATAGACATTTTAACAATATTTGTTCTTCCAATCCATGAGCATGGAATGTTTTTCTGTTTCTTTGTGTCTTCCTGAATTTCTTTCATGAGTGTTCTATAGTTTTCTGAGTACAGATCCTTTGCCTCCTTGGTTAGGTTTATTCCTCGGTATCTTATGGTTTTGGGTGCAATTGTAAATGGGATTGATTCCTTAATTTCTCTTTCTTCTGTCTCATTGTTAGTGTATAGAAACACAACTGATTTCTGTGCATTGATTTTATATCCTGCCACTTTGCTGAATTCCCATATGAGTTCTAGCAATTTTGGGGTGGAGTCTTTTGGGTTTTCCACATAGAGTATCATGTCGTCTGCAAAGAGTGAGAGTTAGACTTCTTTGCCATTTCGGATGCCTTTTATTTCCTTTTTTTTTTTTTTTTAAGATTTATTTATTTATTTATTTGACAGAGAGAGTGAGAGAAAGCACAAGCAGGGGGAGCAGCAGAGGGAGAAGGAGAGCAGGCTCCCCACTGAGCAGGGAGCCCAATGTGGGGCTCGATCCCAGGACCCTGGGATCATGACCTGAGCTGAAGGCAGACGCTCAACTGACTGAGCCACCCAGGTGCCCCCCTTTTATTTCTTTTTGTTGTCTAATTGCTGAGGCTAGGACTTCTAGGACTATGTTGAACAGCAATGGTGAGAGTGGACATCCCTGCCGTGTTCCTGATCTTAGGGGAATAGCTCTCAGTGTTTCCCCATTGAGAATGATACCTGCTGTGGGCTTTTCATAGATGGCTTTTATGATATTGAGGTATATTCCCTCTATCCCTACACTGTGAAGAGTTTTAATCAAGAAAGGATGCTGTACTTTGTCACACGCTTTTTCTGCATCTATTGAGAGGATCATATGGTTCTTGTCCTTTCTTTTATTTATGTAGTATATCACATTGATTGATTTGCAGGTGTTAAACCATCCTTGCAGCCCAGGAATAAATCCCACTTGGTCGTGGTGAATAATCATTTTAATGTACTGTTGGATCCTATTGGCTAGTATGTTGGTGAGAATTTTTGCATCCATGTTCATCAGGGATATTGGTGTTTAATTCTCCTTTTTGGTGGGGTCATTGTCTGGTTTTGGGATCAAGAGAATGCTGGCCTCATAGAACGAGTGTGGAAATTTCCTTCCATTACTATTTTTTGAAACAGCTTCAGAAGAATAGGTATTAATTCTTCTTTAAATATTTGGTAGAATTCCCCTGGGAAGCCATCCAGCCCTGGACTCTGTTTTGTTGGGAAATTTTTGGTTACTGCTTCAGTTTCCTTGCTGGTTATGAGTCTGTTCAGGTTTTCTCTTTCTTCCTGTTTCAGTTTTGGTAGCAATGCTTCCATTTCTTCCTGATTGCCTAATTTGTTGGTATATAGTTGCTCATAATATGTTCCTTTAAATGTTTGTATTTCTTCAGTGTTGGTTGTTTATATTTCTTCAGTTTTGGTTGTGATCTCTCCTCTTTCATTCATGATTTTATTTATTTGGGTCCTTTCTCTTTTCTTTTTGATAAGTCTGGCCTGGGGTTTATCAATCTTATTAATTCTTTCAAAGAATCAGCTCCTAGTTTCGTTGATCCGTTCTATTGTTCTTTTGGTTTCTATTTCATTGATTTTTGCTCTAATCTTTATTATTTCTCTTCTCCTCCTGGGTTTAGGCTTTATTTGCTGTTCTTTCTCCAGCTCTTTTAGGTGTAAGGTTAGATTGTGTATTTGAGACCTTTTTTGTTTCTTGAGAAAGGCTTATATTGCTATATACTTCCCTTAGGAGCACCTTTGCTGCATCCCAAAGGTTTAGAATAGTTGTGTTTTCATTATCATTTGTTTCCATGAATTTTTTTTAATTCTTCTTTAATTTCCTGGCTGACCTATTCATTGTTTAGTAGCATGCTCTTTAGCCTCCATGTATTTGAGTCCTTTCCAAATTTCATCTTGTGATTGAGGTCGAGTTTCAAAGCATTGTGCAGGGAATGATCCCAATCTTTTTGTACCGAAAATGTGCAGGGAATGATCCCAATCTTTTGGTACTGGTTGAGACCTGATTTGTGACACAGGATGTGATCTATTCTGGAGAATGTTCCACGTGCACTCGAGAAGAATGTGTACTCTATTGCTTTAGGGTGGAATGTTCTGAACATATCTGTGAAGTCCATCTGATCCAGTGTGTAGTTCAAAGCCCTTGTTTCCTTGTTGATCTTCTGCTTAGATGATCTGTCCATTGCAGTGAGTGGCGTGTTAAAGTCCCCTACTATTATTGTATTAGTATCAATGTGTTTCTTTAATTTTGTTATTAAGTGGTTTATGTAATTGGCTGCTCCCATGTTAGGGGCATAAATATTTATAATTGTTAGATCTTCTTGTTGGACAGACCCTTTCATTATGATATAGTGTCCTTCCTCATCTCTTATTACAGTCTTTGGCTTAAAATCTAATTTGTCTGATAGAAGGATTGCCACCCCAGCTTTCTTTTGATGTCCATTAGCATAATAATTGATTTTCCATCCCCTCACTTTAAGTCTGGAGGTGTCTTTGGGTCTAAAATGAATCTCTTTAAGACAGCATATTGATGGGTCTTGCTATTTTATCCAATCTGATACCCTTTGTCTTTTAATTGGGGCATTTAGCCCATTTACATTCAGAGTAACTATTGAAAGATACGAATTTAGTGCCATTATAGTACCTGTAAAGTGACTGTTTCTTTATATGGTCTCTGTTCCTTTCTGGTCTCTGTTCCTTTGGGCTCTCTCTTCGCTTAAAGGATCCCCTTTAATATTTCTTGTAGGGCTGGTTTGGTGTTTGCAAATTCTTTTAGTTTCTGTTTGTCCTCGAAGATTTTTATCTCTCCTTCTATTTTCAGTGACAGCCTAGCTGGATAAAGTATTCTTGGCTGCATATTTTTCTCATTTAGCACCCTGAATATATCATCCCAGTCCTTTCTGGCTTGCCATGTCTCTGTGGATAGGTCTGCTGCCAGTCTAATAGTTCTACCCTTGTAGGTTATGGCCCTCTTGTCCCGAGCTTCTTTCAGGATTTTCTCTTTGTCTCTGAGATTTACAAGTTTCACTATTATATGTCGGGTGTTGACCTATTGTTATTGATTTTGAGAGGGGTTCTCTGTGCCTCCTGGACTTGGATGCCTGTTTCCTTCCCCAGATTAGGGATGTTCTCTGCTATAATTTGCTCTAATATACCTTCTGCTCCTCTCTCTCTTTCCTCTTCTTCTGGGATCCCAGTTATTCTAATATTGTTTCACTTTATGGTATCACTTATCTCTCGAATTCTCCCTTCGTGGTCCAGTAGTTGTTTATCTCTCTTTGTCTCAGCTTCTTTATTCTCCATCATTTTGTCTTCTATATCACTGATTCTCTCTTCTGCGTCATTTATCCTATCACTTAGAGCCTCCATTTTTGACTGCATCTCATTAATAGACTTTTTTATTTTGACTTGATTAATTTTAGTTCTTTTATTTCCCCAAAAAGGGATTCTCTAGTGTCTTCTATGCTTTTTTTCAAGCCCAGCTATATTATAAAGATACTATAATCGTTAATTTGACCTCTCGTTTTGACATCTTACTTATATCTATACTGATTAGGCCCCTGGCAGTCAGTACTGCCTCTTGTTCTCTTTTTTTAGGTGAGTTTTTCCATCTTGTCATTCTGTGCAGAGAAGACTAGATGAACGAGAGAACCGAATAATAAAATGGCAACAACGACCCCAGAGAAATAGACACTGAACAAATCAGAAAAGTCCCGAAACAGAAAAAAAAAATTAGGAAAAAAGAATATAATCAGACAGGTGAACAGAATAGAGCAATACACTGGATCCTGTGTATATTTTGGTCCAGTTGTTAGAAAACCAGATTCCAAAATTGTAAAGAAAGAAAAACGTATATATGTACAAAAATAAAACTAAATACAATGGGAGAAAAGTATGTAAATGTAAAAATGAAAATTAAAAAAGATTTGAACAAAAGAGTTGATAAGAAATTGGTTGATAAAGGAAAGAGAAAAAAAATTAAAATTGAAAGACTAAAGAATTGTGGGAAAAAAAACCATGAATTCTATAGGCTGTATTCCCCTAGTGCTGGAGTTTTGCAGTTCTCACTGATCAGTAAACTTGGTCTTGGCTGGATGTTCTTGCTGATCTTCTGGGGGAAGGGCCTGTTGCTTTGATTCTCAAGTGTATTTGCCCCGGGCAGAATTGCACCGCCCTTACCAGGGAGCCAGGCTATGTAATCTGCTCCTGATTGCTCTATGTGGCTTTTGTTCCCTGGAGGCTTTCCTCACAGCTTTAGAGGATGAGAATGAAAATGGTGGCCTCCCAGTCTCTGGCCCTGGAGCTGAAGGCTTGGGGCCCCACTCCTCAGTGTGGCCTCAGAGAAAAGCAGTCAATCAGTTCCGTCTCACTGGTCTCCATCTGCACTCCGTGCTCACCCAGCCTGTGACCGAGTGTTTCTATCTCAGGCATTGACCCCGTTTTGAGTCTCCAAACCCTGTAGACACCTGCAGCATGCTCCTGTGCAGTTCCTCCCCAGGGAGGAAGGGGGTTCTCGCTGGTTCTGCTGTTCATTGGGCCCCTGCTCAGAGAGCCGTTGCCCGACCGTGACTTGATTCATGGTTTATAGCACCCCGAGCTGAGAGCCCACCCCTGGACTCGCTGATTGCAGCCGGCTTCCCCACTCTGGGAACTCTGCCACACTCAGGCACCCCTGCTCTTCCTGTGACCTTGGGGATCCTGAGACTACCTGTTCCCGCTTAGCCACCTGAGCACCTCTCAGGCCAGGAAATCCCTCACTGGAGCAGACTTATAAAAGTTCCAGTCTTGTGCTCCACTGCTATATCACTTTCCGGTAGCCGGCTTATGGAGGGTCCCCCCCCAACCCTGCCCCTCGGTTTATCTTCCCATATATCGCCTCAGATTTACTTCTCCACACCTCCTACCTTGCAGAAAGTGGTTGCTTTTCTATTGTAGAGTTTTAGCGATTCTTTTCTTAGATCTCTGGTTGAGTTCACAGGTGTTCAGAATGATTTGATAGTTATCTAGCTCAATTCCTGGGACCAGATGAAACTGTCTCCTACTCCTCCACCATCTTGGACTAATCTCCCGAACCAGTTCTTAGTTTTATTGAGCCTTTCTATTGTCTTATTAGTCTCTATTTCATTTATCTATGCTCTTATCTTTGTATTTCCTTCCTTCTATTAAATGTGGGCTTCATTTGTTCTTTTTCTGGTTCTTTGAGGTATAAATTTGGGTTGTTTATTTGAGATTTTTCTTATTTTTTGATGTAGGTATTTATCACTATGAACTTCCCTCTTAGAACACTTTTGCCACATCCCATAAATTTTTGTGTGTTGTATTTCTATTCTCATTTGTCTCAAAGTATTTTTTTTTTTTTAATTTCTTCATTGACCCATTCATTGGTTGTTCTCTCCTACAGTTCTTAGTAGCAGGCAGGTAAGAGGCATAGCTATGACAGCGCAGGGATGTGGTCATAGACAAGAACTGCCTGTGGCCCCAGCAAGAAAGGCATTGTTGTGCTGGAATTAGTGTGGCCTAGGAGGGAGGGATATTATTCAGAGAGGGCATGGCCAGAAGATGAGAGGTATGGGCCCTGCAGGACAATTGGGTAGAAGAACAAGGAGTCAATTATCTTTCCTCCACAATTCCATTTTCTCTCCCAAATTTCCTGTCTCTTCCACAATTCTCTGTATTAACCCACAAATCTGTTTTCTCCCACAATTGTTTCATCCCATTATCCTCTGTGCTCTCCCACAATCCATCAGTGCTCTCCCATAATCCACCATGCTTTCCCACAATCCTCCTGCTTCCCCTCCAGTCCTCTGTGCTTTCCCATAATCCTCCATGTTCTCCCACAATTCCTCATGCTTTTCACAATGCTACCTTTCTCCCACAATCCTCTGTGGTCACCCACAATCCTCTGTGCTTTCCCACAATCCTCTTCTCTCATAGTCCTCTTGTGCTCCCACAATTCTTCATGCTTTCCCAGGATGCTACTTCTCTCTTATAATCCTCTGTAGTTTCCCACAATCCTCTGTTTTCTCCCACAGTCCTCCAGTGTTTCCCCACAATGCTACCTCTCTCCCATAATCCTCTCTTGTCTCCCACAATCCTCCATGTTCTCCCACAATTCTCCTCCTCTCACAATTCCCCATGCTTTCCCACAATGCTGCCTCTCCCCCACAATCAGCCAGTGGTTTCCCACAATCCTCTGTCCTCTCCCACAAACCTTTAGTGATTCCCCACAATGTTATCTCTCTCCCACAATCCTCTGTGATCTCCCACAATCCTCCATGTTCTTCCACAATCTTCTGTGCTTTACCATAATCCTCTGTACTCTCCCACCATCCTCCAGTGATGCCCCACAATGCTACCTCTCTCCCATAATCCTCTGTACTCTCCCACAGTCCTCCAGTGATTTCCCATGATACCAATCTCCCATAATCCTCTGTGCTTTCCCACAATCCTCCTGTTCTCCCACAATTCCCATGGTTTTCAACAGTCACTTGTGCTTTTCCACAATCCTGTTCTCTCCCATAATCCTTTGGTGATCCCCCATAATGCTACGTCCCTCTCCCATAATCCTCTGTCCTCTCCCACAGTCCTCCATGTTCTCCCACAATTCTCCATGCTTTCCACAATATTAGCTCTCTCCCACAATCTTCTGTGGTCACCCACAGTCCTCTGTGCTTTCCCACAATCCTTTGTACTCTTCCACATTTCTCCAGTAATTTCCCATAATGCTACCACTCTCCCATAATCCTTTTTGCTTCCCACAATCCTCCATGCTCTCCCACAATTCTGTTTTCTCCTGTTATTCTGTGTTCTATGACAATGTTGGCTGTCACCCACAATCCTTTTTCTCTCCCACCATTTCTGATGGTTTTCTACAATGCTCCCTCTCCTTTACAGTTCTCCAGTGTTTTCTCACAATCGTCTGTGCTTTCCCACAGTCCCCCTGCTCCTCCACAGTTCTCTATGCTTTTCCACAATGCTCTCTCTCTTTCTCAGTCCTTTGCAGTTTCTCACACTTTTCTGTGCCTTCCCACAATTTTCCTGCTCTATCACAATTTTCCATGCTTTATCAGGATGCTCCCCCCCCACAATACTCCATGTTGTCCCACAATCCTTTTGCTCTCCCACAATCCTCCTGCTCTCCCACAATTCCTAATGCTTTCCGATAATGCTACTTCTCTACTGCAATCCTGTTTTCTCCCACAGTCCTCCATGTTCTCCCATAATCTTGTGCTTTCCTATAATGCTTCCTCTTTCCCATAATCCTCTGTGCTCTCCCACAATCCTCCATGTTTTCCCACAATTTGTTGCTCTCCCTCATCCTCTGTGGTCTCCTCAAATCCCCTGTGCTGTTCCTTAATCCCTTGTGCTCACCTTCTGTTTTCTCCCACAATTTTTTCTGCTTTCCCAGAATACTCTGTAGTCTCCCACAGTCCTTCATTGTTTCCCACAAGTCTCTATTTTTCCACAATTTCAGGTCTCTCCTACAATTCTCCCTGATGGGTAGGTAAGGGTCTTGGCTATGACTAGTGCCAGGGTATGGCCATGGATAACTGGTATGTGGCCCTTACAGAAGAGACATGCCCAAGAGAGGTGTGTGGTCATGAAAAAGTAAAATTGGCATAACCTAGGAAAGAGGGCACGACTCATAGTGTGAGGGCATGGCCAGAAGGTGAGGAGGGGTCTTACAGGAGGGGTATGGATAGGAGAATGGGCACTTCAGGAGCAAGTGAATTCTCTCTCTCCCACAGAATATCTTGTTTTTCCCATAATTCCTGTCTCTCCCACAATTCTTGTTTTCTCCCACAATTTGTGGTCTCCCACAACCATCCTCTATGCTCTCCCCAGTCTTTCATCTCTCTCATGACTCTTTTTTCTCCCAGTCTTCCATGTTCTCCCACAATCATTCCATCTAGAGGTCTCCCCTACAATTCTGTTTTCTCCCAGAATTCTCTGTTCTCTCCCAAGATGCTTCATTCTCTCCCACAACTGTCTGTCTCTCCCAGAATTCTCTCCCATAATTTCATGTTCCCTATAATTATCTGTGGGTCCTAGGTAGGGGGCATGGCTATGATGCAGCAAAGAGTGGCTGTAAATGGAGAGCAAGATGCCATGGAACCACCTGTGGGAGTGGCCATAGTGGGAAAGGTGGGTTGGCAGCTGGGTTGGGGCCATGGTGGTCATAAAGGAACAAAGATGGCAAAGCAGAAGAGGCAGGGCAAGTACAAAGGGTGAATTTTCTGTCTCTCCCACAGTACCTGTTTTCCCCACAATCTCTCTTCCAAAATTTCTTGCCTCTCACATATTTCTGTTCTCACTGACAATTCTCTGTTATATGTATTTTCTGTTTTAATTGTATGTTTCCCCAGGTTCTTTGTGGTGCCTTGGTAGTGGACATGTCTGTTTCGACATGCAGGAGGCATGGCTCCGGCAGTAGCTGTGTAGTCACCACATTGATCAGAGGGCTTAGCTTATGGCGACAAGAAGGAAAAGGACAAGGCCTAGATGGAATGGTAGGTGCTTTCCCAGGTTGTGGTGGCCAAGGTGGAGCACAAGGGTTGACCAGGAAAAGGAGGAGTGTGGCAGGGAGAAGGGATGGGTAGTGGCTCAGAAAAGGAAACTTCAGTCAGCCAGAACAGAGGGGCATGACTCAAGAGGGATGGGAATGGCCATGAAGGAGCAAAGGAGCAGCCAAGGGAATATCCCAAGGACTAGGACTGAGCGCAGGTGCCAAGGCCAAGGTGAAGGGGCCAGTTCTCAGTCTTTTCTATAATACCTGGTGTGTTAGTGAGGGTTCTGCAGAGAAACTGAATAAACAGGATACACACACACACACACACACACACACACACACACACACGCATGCACAGAGAGAGAGAGAGAGAGATTGATTTTAAGTAATTGGCTCAAATGATAATGGAGTTGTTAAGTCCAGAATCTGCAGTAAGCTTGCAGGCTGGGACTCAGGGTAGAGTTGAGTTGAGTCCAAACAGTTGGCTGGCAGAATTCCTCTAGAGGAGGTCAGTCTTTGTTCTATTAAGGCTTTCAATTGATTGGCTGGGGCTCACCCACAATATGGAGAATAATCTGCTTTATTCAAAGTCTACCAATTCAGGGGTGCCTGGGTAGCTCAGTCGGTTAAGTGTCTGCCTGCAGCTCAGGTCATGATCTCAGGGTCCTGGGATCGAGTCCTGCATCGGGCTCCCTGCTCAGCGGGAAGCCTGCTTCTCCTTCTCCCTCTACTGCTTCCTCCGCTTGTGCTCTCTCGCTCTGTCAAATAAATAAATAAAATCTTAAAAAAAAAAAAAACAACAAAGTCCACCAATTCAAATGTTAGTTTCATTCAAAAAAAAAAAACCTTAATAGTAACATCTAGAATAATGTTGACAGAATATCTAAACATTATGGCCCAGCCAAGTTGACACATAAAATTAACCATCACAACTTGTCTCTCCAAATTCTTTGTCTCTCCCACAATTCTGTTATTGCTCAAAATCTTTCATTCTCCCCAGAGTTTCTTGCCCTGGAAAGAAAAACAACTCATTGCTTCTGTCATCAAGAAAGCCTTGCTATGAAAAAAAAAAAAGTCATCTAACTGAACACTGTTTAATGACATATCAGATTTACATTCCGGTTCAAGCTTCTTATCTCAGCTTGGACCAGTAACTAGCAGTTCCTGGACTGGTACTTGAGGAGCACTGCCATTTTTCATTTCTAGTCTACTTCCTGGTATATAAATGAGCAGTGACTGAAATATTCAATAAGCAGGAACTGAAGAGATGGAGGAATCAATGAACCTTGAACATCACTTACCACCAATATTTACGGAGTAGCCCCTACCAGTGTGACAGTACTGTGTTAGGTGCTGGGAATACAAAGTTGAACAAACTGGTCAAAGTCCCTGCTCTTAGGGAATTTACATTGTAGCGAACAACCAACCAACAGACAATCCAATATACAAGCCAGAAAATACATAATTACAAGTGGTGAGACACCATAAGGAAAACGAAGCAGACAATGTAACAGAGAGAGGTGGGGCTGCTACTTAAAGTGTGTTTTGTGGAACATCAGCTTTGCATCTCCTGAGAGATTGCTTGAAATGCAGAATCTCAGGTCACACTCCAGAATCACTGAGTCAGAGTATGCATTGTAACATGATCTCCGGGTGCTCCCTATGTTCAGTGAAGATGGAGAGGCTCTGGATACAACTTCACATACGGTTGTCAGGAAAGACAGCTCTAAGGAGACAACATTTTAGCTGAGAACTAACTGATGAAGAAAAACCCAGTCATGTAAATGTAGGCAACGAGTGGTCCAAACAATGGGAACTCCAGCAAAGGAAATGTCCCGAGATAGGAATGAACAGGGGAGATGAGTGTGGGTGGGACAGATTAAGAGAAGATAACTTGACTTTTACTGTTGGATATTTATCAAAAGCCCTATGAGAATTGTTGATTTGCAGTGACTCCACAAAAGTTCTACATGCAGAGACCTCTATTTCTGCAAATGAGAGCTACCAAGATAGGTTTTTGCATGCAGCCACTCATCCATCTTGCACCCATGACAGACATTGTTAATCAGTCACAGAACTTTTTCCTTCTGAGCCTAGACAAAGATACAAAGCTCAGCACAGTTACTCAGGCAGGCACCACAAATAGCTCAAAGTTGACATGTAAGTTGAAACCCATTTGCCATCCTGGGGAAAGAGTATGAAAATGCTACCCTAGAGGGCCTGTGTACTTGGATGAACAGAAAAGTTTTGATGGTTCATAGAATTGATTTAATGCACTGTGCTTTGTGATTGTGCCAACAGCTACATTGAGGGGACCTGTGTTTAACTCCTCACGACACTTATTTCCCACTTCTCTCACCACATCATCTATATGAGGAAATAGGATTTTTCTCAGGACTGAAATTCAAGAAAAACTGTTTCTAAAAAAAAAAAAAACTAAAAGATTGATTTTTATCTTAAGAACACTAGAAAACCTTAAAAACGATTGCTATTTCCTCTTTTCTAATGCTGTTCAGAAGCTTAGGGGCAATCTTTGTCCCAGCTTAAACAATCGTTCTGGATCTGGTGGCCTGCATACTTAAATGCTGATCTTATCATTGGTTGCTTTATTTT
>NW_022589758.1:2208075-2234567 GCF_004348235.1 Phoca vitulina
GAGAGAGGGAACACCAGCAGGGGGAGTGGGAGAGGGAGAAGCAGGCTTCCCGCAGAGCACGGAGCCCGATGCGGGGCTCGATCCCAGGACCCCGGGATCATGACCTGAGCCGAAGGCAGACGCTCAACGACTGAGCCACCCAGGCGCCCCTGGTTGCTTTATTCTCCTTACATTAAGTTCCCCTTTCCCTGGCTCCTTCAGCTATTTGTTTTATCCAGTAATGTCAATATTTTCATAAGCTGCCTCAAACTGTTTGTGGAAGAAGGTGAGGTAGAACTCACTATAAAAATCAGCTCACTAATTTATACAGGCTGTATTTGTACCAACTTCTGTGAGTTCATTTTTCAGGCAAAAATGACTGATAGTTGGAACATTTTATAAATGAGGCAGGGTTCTTAGGGTCAGGATGAGCTTAATAACCAGTGTTCTGTTAAACTTGTCCTTTTCTCTGTGTTCTTTGTAGCGCAACATTTTGAATATTCCCACTATCTTTCAAGCCAGGAATGGAATGGAGGGTGGGAAGAAAAGAGAAAGTAGCTATATATGCTCTCATAAAATCTGTATTGTTGGCATATGAAGAAATAAATGTAGCAAATCTTACTGCTGGGAGCAAAGAAATGTTATCTTTCTACACATGTGAAAAGGCTAAGTATTCAATGAAGATTTATTGAGAATTTATAGTGTAAAGAAGTGTACCAAGTCCTATAAAAGTGACTTCCTATGTTTGCTACCCAAAAATATTCCTACTAATCAAATCAAGAAGACCTGTGCTTACCAAATCCTTTTCTACCTATCAGCCCCTTGCCACACCTTCTCTAACTTTCTCATCATTTCTTGTCACATCCAAACCCAAGTTGGGACAACTTCAGACTACAAGCTCCTTGGGGCTTATCTTCTTTGTTAGGGGAGCAGGTACTCAAAAAATAGGATTTGAATAAATGAATCAGAGATGTCTGCACAGGGGTAGAAAAGCTGGTTATAACCTTCACATTTCTTTTGTGGACCCAGAGTTGTAAGTGGAGAGAGGAAGGCTAGCAGAGTGATCTCAGGGCACACACAGGGCTTGCAACCAGAGTTGCAGTCTCATTGTGGTCGCGTCTCCACAGGCCCTAGACAGCGGGAGCTCACTGGGTGCCTAAGCAATGGAGGAGATATCAGGAAATACAGCAGTTCTGTTTACTCCACTCATCTGTCTAGCACTTGAGGTTGGCTAAGGGACTAGAAGGAACATTGGTCCATAGTTCTGGTTTAGAGGATGTGAAAACTGGCTGGAAGAAGCAGTTACAAATTCGAGTTCAGGTGTAAAAGCTGACTCCAAGAAACTCGGGTAAAGTGAACATGAAAATAATAGGAAGGAACATGGTTGTGTGACTCGTCCAATATTTGCATTTCCCCTACTGAGCGACCTGCTCTCAGTACATTCAATCTTATGTTTGGAAATGGGAGAAACCTGAGGGAAGTCATTCTCTAGACGAGGCTCTTAAGCCTGCAGTCTGATTTCACCCGACAAAATGTCGCCAGCGCTCAGTTCCCAGACCCGGGAGGGTTTCTCTAGAGACAAGGGGGGCCGCCCACGCGACCTCGAATCCCTGAGGCCAAGTCCCGCCTGGTAGGAGGGAACGCTAGGGGATTGGCCCTGCAGGAGGAGCTAAACCACCCCGGAGCGCAGGGGCGTAACCAAGGTGAAGGGCGGGGCCCAGGCGGAGCTCATGGGCGTGGCCCGGGTGAGGGGGCGTGGCTGTGACGGGAGGGGAGAGGCCAGGCCGTGGGCCAGACAGCTTGGCCTGGAGGGGCGTAGCCGGGGCCGCACGTAAGGACGTGAGGGGGCGTGGTCCCGACCATTTTGGGAGAGGCTTGGAGGGGCGTGGCCTGGGCTGTGGGGATGAAGACGAGGCGTGGCTATGATGTCCAAGCGCACTTGCCGCGGGTCCCCAGGCTAGAGCTAGCCGCCGAACTTCGTGCTGTGGAGAAACGCTAAGGTAAGGGCCGGTGGCCGACTGGAGTGAGGCCCACAGCGGGGGCAGGCCGACTCAGGGAGGGCCGGGACCGTGCTCACACACCCGCACCCCGCCACGCCAGATCTCAGAGCCCGGACAGCTGTTAGTCCTGCGAGTATTGCCGGGGTCCCGGCACGGCATCGCCCTTTCCCCACTGTAGCCCTCTTCTACAATGGGAGTCACCAACCAGATGGCAGCACCTCCTTTAGAGTTATTGCACTTGCCGGGAAACAGCTGTCTGAGGGCCCTAGGAGGGAGTGTGGCCAGGGGTGGTTGGACGTGAATTAACTCAAGAAAGTCCAGTCTGCTGTGAAATACCTGTAGACAGGGGTAAAGGCTACAAAATCTGAAATAGCAGTTCCGGAAACCGAGGCGCAGCAAGCTGGGACTAACTAGGGTCTGGATTGTATTCCCCCCATCCCCCACCCCCTAAATTACCAGGGTCTGTGGACGGAGTCACAGCCACCTCCAAGGCAGGGGATCAGCATCACAGCTGTGTCACGTGGACAAATCTGAGCCTTCTCCTTCCGCAATTACTTCTGGCCTTTTTGTTTTGTGCCCCACCCCAGAACTGAAAGAGAACCGCTGAAGTACAAACATTTTTGATAGTTACGAGTCTTTGGGGCATTCAGTGTTAAATGCTACTACCTTAAGCCTGGTGGCAAATCCTTAATATTAATGTAAGTGCCGTCTCCTCCCCTGTATTTTCCCTGGGAAAGTTTGAGAAAAACAAGAAGTTGGGGCGCCTGGGTGGCTCAGTCGTTACCGGCTCAGGTCATGATCCCAGGCTCCTGGGATCGAGCCCCACATCGGGCTCCCTGCTCCGCGGGAAGCCTGCTTCTCCCTCTCCCACTCCCCCTGCTTGTTTTCCTGCTCTTGCTATCTCTCTCTCTGTCAAATAAATAAAATCTTTTAAAAAGAGAGAGAAATACAAGAAGTTAATGTGTACATCTTAATTCGGTTAGAACTTGTTCTCCTCCAGCCACTGAAAACTATGTTGCTTTCTGCTTCTCCTTCTTCGTCCTTTACTGCTAATCTGGCCATCTCCTCTCTTTTATTAAAAAACCTTGCTGGAGGGGCGCCTGGGTGGCTCAGTCGTTAAGTGTCTGCCTTTGGCTCAGGTCATGATCCCAGGGTCCTAGGATCGAGCCCTTCATCGGGCTCCCCGCTCAGGAGCAAGCCTGCTTCTCCCTCTCCCACTCCCCCTGCTTGTGTTCCCTCTCGCGCTGTGTCTCTCTCTGTCAAATAAATAAATAAAATCTTTAAAAAACAAAACAAAACAAAAAACCTTGCTGGAATAAGGAGAGGAGTAGGCAGATTTCTCTCATGAGGGAAGCTGCTCCAGACCCTACCTCTTATCTGCCGCTGCACATCCCTCAGGGTGGTCACCGTTCACGGGTATGTTGGAAATGGAAAACCTTTCAGCTACCTGGGGCATTTCTCAGATAATTTTTATGTCAGAACCAGGACTGAAATTCACGGAAAGGCCAAGATCAGCAAGGGCACCATTCTCTGGGCCTGTACACACCTTTCCTGTTCTCCCTGGAGCCAGTCAAAAGGTTGTGATCACTCACAGTTGGGACTCAATAAAGATTGAGTGAATTGTGAGTGAATGAGTGAACTTTTGGAAATCTTACGGGAGGAGGACAATGCATCTCTTTGGCAGTGCTGGGGCACTTAGTTGCAGCACACAAAACAGTTACTAGAAATGTATTTTGAAACCTCTGGCAACCCCAGATTGGGATCATGATCTTGGGGAAGAAGTAGGTGAGAGGAAGAAGCTCAGCTTCTTCTATGCTGTCGGGACAAGACAGCATAACCTCTGATTTCCATTTCAGGGCTTTTGCAAAAGACTGGCTTCCTTTGAACTCAGGAGGTGAGAAAACGAAAGGTCAGTCTGATGAGAATCAAGGAATTTTTTTCAATGTAACTGTAACCTTTAGTTAGAGTACTTTTTTTTTTCTGTCTGTTTTGCATATGTATAAATGGCTTAATCAGGCAGAGTTCAAACTACAGTTGACCCTTGAACAGCACAGGGATTAGGGACACCGACCCCCTGCCCAAATGAAACTCTACCTATAACTTGATTCCCCAAAAACATAACTTCTAATAGCCCACTGTTGATCAAAAACCTTACCAATAACATAGTCAATTAACACCTATTTTATATGTTATATGTATTATATACTATATTCTTACAATAAATTAAGCGAGAGAAAAGAAAACATGATTAAGAAAATCATAGGGAAGAGAAATTACATTTACAATACTGTACTGTATTAATTGGGGGGAAAAAAACCCACATATATATGGAGCTCTGTTGTTCAAAGGTCAGCTCTACCTGTCATTTAATGAATACATAATTTATGAATGATTCTTTAAAGGCTTTTAGAATTTTTTCTTTTTTCACACATTTCTTAGTCTGCAAAACAGCAGATAAAAGACATGTTAGTAAAAGCCAGGGACATACATAAATCATTAGTGATAGCAAAGGCATATGGTACAAAAAACTTAGCACTCATGGGGCCCATCCAGGCTACGGTCCCATCTTCAAGACAAACTTAAGTAAGGACAGATTTTCTGTGAAATCTGGTAATGTATGCTATTAGTTCATTGTTATGTATAATGTTTGATAAACATTATTTGTGGTTTTACAAGCTTAGATTTTATGAGATCTGTAGGTAAATTTAAATAACCACCTATCAATAAATTATAATTTTAATGTCACAGAGTAGATTGGCTTTAGGCTTTAACATAAATAACCTCATGTATTGCCACAGGTATTGTAGCCTAGCATTAGCTAAATTGAGTTTCTTTTTATTTGGATTTTCCTGGAACCTTCACTGCTGACCTTCCATGCTCTGTTCCTTCCTTGATTGTCTTCGACTGCTCCTTCTGTCTCTTGGCCTCCTTACTCCATTTTGTCAGGCTCCCTGTATACACCTGTTACTCCTGGGGGGAAGGGTGGGGATTTTCCTTCTCTCTCTAGCCACATGACCTCTCCTGATCACAGATCAGAACTCTTTTCTAGATTTTTCCTCTTGCTGTCCCCTTGGACCTCAAATCCATAGGATTAGCAGGAAGACTGTCTGTCCTCTTTCCCTTCCCACCTGCTCCTTTTGCCAGTTTGTTTCTCTCTTCAGGCATTCATCCTCATTCTACCACCAGCATCATCCAGCCATAAAATCACGGGGCCTTCTTCAACAACTGCTTCCCTTCTCTCTCCTCCAGTTGAGTGCCAAATCCTACGTTTTTTACCAAAATGGCAATCTCCTGAATACAAAGAACTTTGGTCCATCTCTACTGTCACTCTCTGGTTCAGTGCTTCATATTGTCTTACTTGGATTACTGGAATTTCATTTCAAACTCACGTGCCCAAATCTGAGCTACTGATGTCCCACCCAAAACCTGTTCTGCACACTGTGGTCCTCATCTCAGTTCATGGCAACTCCATCCTTCCAGTTGATTAGGCCAAGAATCTTCTAGCCATCCTTGACTCCTTCCTTTCACATCTTACCTTTCTTTCACATCTTATGGGCAGTCTCTCCAAGATATAGCCAACGCCCAACCCCTTCTCACCACTTCCACCATGACATCTTTTGTTCCAAGCCCCTGGATTATCCTGAATGATCTCCCTGCTGCTTTCCTGCTTCCCATCCCAGTTGATTTCCAGTAGGGCAGCCTGAGTGATCTTTTAAGAATATAAATCAGATGGTGTCCCTCCTGTGCTGCCAAAACTCCATTGTGCCCCAGTTTCCTTAGAGCAGTGGTTTCCAGTCAGAGGTGATTGCCCTTTTCCAAGGCACATCTGCGGCGTCTGGAGACATTTTTGGTTGTCACAGTTGGAGGGAGGTGCCACGGGCATCTAATGGGTAGAGGCCAGGGATGCTGCTAAACATCCTACAGCATATAGGACAGCCCCCAAACTGAGTTATCTGGTCAAATGCCAATAATGTCAAGGTTGAGGAACCCTGAGTTGGAGAAAAAACCTTTACAAAGTAGCCTAGAAATCTACATGATCTGGCAGCCATGACCTCTCCACCTTCTCCCTTACTACCCTCCTCCTAGTACACTCTATTCCTGCCATGCTGGCCTCCTTACTATCCCCTTGTATGTGCCAGACACGCTCCCACCTCAGGGTCTTTGCACAGGCAATTCCCTCTTCCTGGGCAATGCCCTTCCTCCTGCTAGTCCTATTACTAATTCCTTCATTTCCTTCAATCTTTTGTTCAAATCTCACCTTCTCAGTAAGGCCTCCTTTGAGCAACTTATTTTAAATGCAACACTCCTTTCCCAGTGGCACTCCAAATTTACTTCTCCTGCTCTGCTTTTCACTGAGTATATTTTAATTTAATTGTACAACTGACTTATGTATTACACTGCTGTTTGTTGTCTGTCTCCCCCTACTAGAATGTAAGTTCCACAAGGGTAGGGACTTTGTTTTATCCCCCCAATGATCCTAGAACAGTGTCTGGCATTTAATAGATGTTTGGTTGCTATCCTGATGAATGAAAGGATAAAAGAGTGATGAATTGAATGAAGGATGGTTGAAGGAATCTCCTTGTCACTGACCTTCCCGGCTCCACTCTGCCCACTGCATTCCATCCTGTGCTGTGCACATGGAGTCGTCGGAAACCGTCCTCTATGTACGGAATAATACCTGAGGGTCTTCCAGTCTCTTGGAAATCGGTATTCTTCAAGTTAGTCTCAAATCCCCATCTAGCTCCACCTTCAACTGTGTCACCTGCATCTGTTGGCCAGATTGACCCATAGAATTAACCATCCCAAGTAGAAAGGCCTGGAACAGATTCTCCCTCACAGCCCTCACAAAGAACCAACCCTACCAACACCTTGATCTCGGACTTCCAGCCTCCAGGACTGTGAGACAATAAGTTCTGTTGTTTAAATTCTGTTGTAAAATTTCTGTTGTTCAAGCCACCCAGGCTGTGGTTCTTTGTTACAAACTAATACACTGGCCCTAAGACCCCACATAGGGATTTAGGCCTGGAGGCGAGGCACCTCTATGGGATTCATAAACTTTCTACTAGTCCCCTTTAAAGTGGTGGCCATGTGTTATGGACTGAATGTTTCTGCTCTCTCTACCCCCATCCATATGTTGAAGCCCTAATACCCAGTGGAATGGTATTAGGAGATGGAACCTTGTGAAGTAATTAGGGTTTGATTAGGTCATGAGGGTTGTCCTCCATGATAGGATTAGTGTCCTTAGAAGAAAAAGGAGAGTCCAGAGCTTGCTATCTGTTCCTCACATGAAGGCATAGTGAGAAGGTAGCTGTGTACAAGCTATGATGTGGATGACCAGGAACCAATTGGCTAGAAAATTGGTCTTGGATTTCCAGCCCTTAAAACTGTGGGAAATAAGTGTCTGTTCTTTAAGCCATTCAGTCTGTGGTATTTTGGTCTAGCAGCCCAAGCTGGCTAACATGCTGTGCATTTTCACTCCCTGCCTTGAGTGTGTTCATTGGCAAAGTGATGCATACAACACAGTGCGTGGCAGCAGGTTGCAAGGCTAGCTGTTTATCACCCTTCACTTTGCAATACTTGTCCAGACACATGGCTTGTTGCTGGTTATAAAGGGATCCGCCTGGAGCCCTCATTTGTTCTTTTCAGGGCAGTAATAGGAAGTAACTCTGCTTCCTGCTTTCAGTGGACACAGCTCAGGTGTGGTTTTTTCCTCTCCTTTCCCTTGGGGGAAGGCTTCTTTTCCTCTAGCTCAGATCTGGCAAGTTTGAGGCAGCAATACAGGGGGGAAGAGCTCGGTCACAGCCGGTTAATAGTGAGGTACATGAAGAGGAGAGGGTGAAATGAACATGTGCCTTCTTGGTCAGCATTGATGGGGATCATAATGTGCTTTTTTGCATCTTTGACTCTTTATTTTAATAAAGAGTCAAAGTTCCAATCTGTGACCGTGGTCTTCAGTGCCCCCTCAGTTTCTCTTTTGTGACTTTGGGCCCCTCTCCTCCGCACCACCATTGCCAGACTTTTGAGTGCCCTCTGATAGGCCAAAGGCAGAATCTGAGGAGTCATGGATGGTTTTCCTTGCCATATGATGTGCATTTCCAGAGGCTCCAAGGGGGAGAAATTAATTGCACACCTGGAAGGTAGAGTTCATGCCTTGTTCCGCTTTGCATCCCAGCAGCCAACATGGTTCCTGGAACAAAGGAAATGACAGTAAATGTTGAAATGCAAACGTTTACTGGCAGAATTCCCATCCCTGTGAGACTAGCTTAGATTTGTCTCTGGATATGGTCCTCCTTCAGATCTTATCGGTAGGGATACGAGGCCCTCCTCTTAAATGGCAAGCATTTAAAAGTGTTTCAGAAGTATAGATAACCACACAACGGGGTGATGGCGGCATCTAGGAAAAGCCCTTCCTACTGTGCAAGAACCTGCTGGCAATCACTTCACAGCGTGCGGTTCTTGGAATCGGGATCAACATCCCCCTCACCAAGGAAGTGTGCCCAGGTCACGGAGCTGCCCTCACGGGCCAGGCACTGCGTCCCTGAGAGATGCAGCTGTGCCAGAGACAGACAGGGTCCTTAGCGCCGCGGGGCTCGTGGCTGGGGAGGTGGCGTCATAAAGTCCATTCTCGATGAGGTGGGCAACTGCAGGCAGCAGCGTGAGGGAGCCGAAGAGGGCGCCAGGCTCGCCCGGTGAGCGCGCGGTCAGGGGAGGCTTCTAGGAGGTGGTGCGGGAGAGGAGCGCCTGAGGGGAGGGGAGGGAGGGGAGGAATTCACCAGGCAGGGTGGGGGAGGAGCATCTGCACAAGCCCTGAGGCGGGAGGGAGCTTCGGGAGCGGGAAGAACCCAAGTCCACGGGGCTGGTGTGCAGGCAGCGGTGGGAAGTGGCCGGCACAGCCAGAGAGTCTGTGCTCCTGGGGTAACCAGTGAGTTTCCGGAAGAGGAGCGGATTAACCACCGACTCATCCCCCCCTCCTCCCCTCCCCCTCCCCACCCCCACCATGTGTACTCATAGTCTGAGTGGTGGTGTCCTGCTTAGAGGTTTCCCCTTGATGGTCAGTCTCCGTTGTGTATAGCTTTGCCTCCTCTGTCCTCCTGCCTCTAGGTTATTAGGTTCCTGCAAGTCATTTGGGACCCGGTCAAGATTTCAAGCTAAACATGGCGACGAGTAGCCTGAGGGTCATTCTTCAAGCCTCTCCATGCAAGTCACTGTGGAGAAGATTGCAGAGCCCCAGGTTCGTGCCAGCGAGGCCCTGCAGCCTCTACACCTGCACGTACAGAAGCCGGAACCGAGCCTGTGAGTACGCTGCTGCCTTAAAGAGAGCGAGAGGTGGGGGTGCCTGGGGGGCGCAGTCGCTTAAGCGGCGGACTCTTGGACTCTTGGTTTCGGCTCAGGTTGTGGTCTCAGGCTTACGGTCTCAGGGTCATGAGATGGAGCCCCGCATCGAGCTCCACACTAGCTTGAAGTCTGTTTGAGATTCTCTCTCCCTCTCCCTCTGCCCTCTGCCCCCCACCTCCCCCGCTGGCCCATGCTCTCTCTCTCAAATAAATAAATGAAACTTTTGAAAAAAAGAGAGAGTGAGAGGCTTGGTGTTGCATGACAATGACGTGTGTCCTGTGTTTATCCATAGGTGTCAGTGGCATTCCAGAGTGGGATTATGTGCCTTGAGAATGTGAGAATAACTACTTGTTTCTTTGTCTTCTAAAATAAATGTGGAAGATTCTTTTCCCCCAGGTTTATTGACATAGAATTGCCACCTAACATTGTGTAGGTCGAAGGTGTGGCATGTGCTGATTTGATACACGTATATATTGCAAAATGATTTCCATAATAGGTTTGGAAAGTTCTTTTCTTGACTAATTTTAACATGTTAAAATGATGTCATGTCGGTGGCGCCTGGGTGGCTCAGTCGTTAAGCATCTGCCTTTGGCTCAGGTCATGATCCCCGGGTCCTGGGATCGAGCCCCGCGTCGGGCTCCCTGCTCAGAGGGAAGCATGCTTCTCCCTCTCCCACTCCCCCTGCTTGTGTTCCCTCTCTCGCTGTGTCTCTCTCTGTCAAATAAATAAAAACAAAATCTTAATGAATAAATAAAATGATGTCATGCAGAAATAGGATAAGAGAGGTGTCCCAGTTTCAGATACTCTGGAACCTGTTCTGTATCGTTCTTGTTAGCAACAGTCTTCTTAGTGACATTGATCCACAGACTGCGAATTATTTCTGTGAGTCTTAACGTTCTGGAAGTTGCATGTTAATGTTTGTCAGCAGGTCAGTAGCTTCACGCTCTGGAATATTCTTTCTCAAGTCACAAATGGCAGCGTTCATTCTAGTTGACCAGCTTACCAGTGTGTGCTCTGCCGTAGACGCAGCATATCAAGCGAGGCAGCAGATGGCCTTTCCTGAACGCTCTCGTATCTCATTCCCCTCCTGAAATACCAGTTCCCTGCCCCGTCCCTATGGTGCAGGGATTGTGCACCGAGGTACTACTGACACGAGGGATGGGTCATTCTGTGTTGTTGTGGGTGCAGTGTGCACTGTAGGTGTTGAATGACTTTCTAAATATCCCCTGATGAACAAAATAACCCTAGTGAAGAACCAACGAAATGATAGGAGGAGGATAATGTGTGTGTTAGTGGAGAGAGGAGTTTAATGAAATGGCTAGAAATATTTTATGTATTTCCCACTTTTCTCCATGAATTAACACAGAGTTTCAAATGTTGGCTTGCTTCAGAATTCCAGGTTTCTTAATTTTTCCTCCTTTGGTTTCCTCTCTTTGACCCTATATTGCACATAAGAAAAGGAATTCATTAGTAATGCTAATCTAGCTAAATTCATTGTCCTGAAAGTGCTTCAAAAATATATTTTTATTCTAAGTTTATTTTGTTTCTTCCAACATTGACTGTGTTCTCAGAATAAACTGGCTGGAGTCAGAAGTTTTTGGTTGCAGGGTGTGACTTCTTACCAGCAGACCCACATACTACTCTGATAGGCTTATTCTCAACATTTGCATTTTGGGGTCTGAAGCTTAAATTAGAAATAAAAATAGTTGTATTCATCTAGTTACTAAAGTTTTGTGTGGGTGTGGGAGTTTTCCTTGATTTTTTTTTTGTTTTTACTTACAGAAAGATGAAATTTAAACGTGTAAATTTCAATATGCTAATGTCTTCAAGATAGTTTGCTTCTCTCAGTATTGACAAACCCAAAAAGTGGTGACTGGGGGATGTGGGAGCTTCCCTTGATTAACTTCGCACATCAGGCGAAATGTTCTTGTTTATAAGTTACTAAGGAAAACGTGACAGTCGTGGTTTGATTTGGCTTTTGGCATGTTGCACCACCCCTCCCTGTTTTCACTGGGGTGAATTTTATGGTCTCTGCTGTCCTGAGCTACTGAGCATTTCCTGTTCCTAAATCCCAGACCTCCTGCTAATCAGTTGTAAAGACAATATGCATCGTGTCTGGCAACTTAATACCCCTGCAGAAGGCCTGTTGTACACTTGTGACCCAGAACAACCCAAGATCATTGAGGGTTAGAAAAGACAATATGGAAAGTCCTTAGCTAGTACTTGGTGAGGACTGTGTTGGCAGGTACTTCTGGTACTGTGATTATCATCATCGTCTTTATCATCATCATTGACTCACTGCCTCCCTCAGATGTTTGTCTGGCCATTGTTAAGATTGGGTTAAGCAGAATGAGGAGTAAAGGAAGTAGGAGGATATAGCAGATTCAGAAAGCAGTATTTCCCTAGAGCCTGTCTGTGCTTTGTGCTTCACCTTCATTCCGGTCCCCGCCCCCTCCCAGGGAATCATTGGCTGTCCACTCACATTGCTGTTTGCACTTATCTCAAGTAGCAGATGGTAAATGTTGACAGTCCGGCATCTATTACCCAAGGTGCAAATAAAATCAGCTTTGCTTAGTGTATCATCTAGTGAAGTTTAGCCTAATTGTCACATGAAAAAAAAATACTAGGCAGAGATCTTAGAGCAGAAAAAAATAAATTTAATAATGTTAATTTTTAATTTAATGAAATATAAAGAGTATCAACTAGAGTGAGAATGGTACAGATTTGTTGTTATTCAAATGATAATCTTAACAATCTCCCTACTTTTAGAAGGAAAAGAAACATTTTTTTTTTTTTAGGACAATGTGGAATAGAATGGCACTGTATAAAATCTAGCCACTGGACCCATGTGTGTATTTTCACATAAATGTCAATTTATTATAATTTTATGGGCACAAGTTGCTAGCACTTACCATATTGAAAATTTCCATCATCAGAGAAAGTTCTGTTTGACAGGACTGGTCTGTATCATAACTGTATTAGTAAATTGTTCTGTTATTTCTCCTGTTAACTTTGATGAACACAAAGGCTGGACAACAATAGTATTAAGAAGCTTGTTGTGTTGGGGCGCCTGGGTGGCTCAGTCGTTAAGCGTCTGCCTTCGGCTCGGGTCGTGGTCCCAGGGTCCTGGGATCGAGCCCCACATCAGGCTCCCTGCTCAGTGGGAGGCCTGCTTCTCCCCCTCCCACTCCTCCTGCTTGTGTTCCCTCTCTCGCTGTCTCTCTCTCTGTCAAATAAATAAATAAATAATCTTTTTTTTTAAGATTTTTTAAAAATTTATTTATTAAATAATCTTTTTAAAAGATTTTTTTAAAATTTATTTATTTGACGGAGAGATAGCGAGAGAGGGAACACAAGCAGGGGGAGTAGGAGAGGGAGAAGCAGGCTTCCCGCTGAGCAGGGAGCCCGATGTGGGGCTCGATCCCAGAACCCTGGGACCACGACCCGAGCCAAAGGCAGACGCTTAACGACTGAGCCACCCAGGCGCCCCGTAAAGAAAAAAAATCTTAAAAGAAAAAGAGAAAAGCTTGTTTCACAATGTCTTCACAGAGAATTTTATTAATCCCTAGATAAAACAAACTGGGATACCCCAACTATGTTGTCTTCCAGTAACTTATGAATAATCCTGAGAAACAAAGGACTGGTTAAGAGCCCCTTGAAATTATGTTAATGGCCTCAGGGGTGCCAGTCGCTATAAGGAGCTAACACATAGCCCTGAACTGACCCCCAGGAACTGTGCTGATAGCCGCATGTGTATGCTGCAGCTGCCTGGGCTCAGCATCAAAGTGCATCTAACAGCCCTCATGCTCCGAGAAGACAATTTGTGATTCTGAGATCACCCTTAACAATGTCATTTGGGAGGGGGCTGTCCCTATGTATCATGTCCCCGTGCTGAGCCCCAGGCCTACTAGGGTGGTCTTCAGTTCCATGAGGAAATCTGCACATCTCGAGAAAAAGGACGGTAACGGGGCAAGGCGCGGGAGAAAAAGCCAATGAGGGTGTAGAACAACAGTGTCCAGTGGATAAATAACGTGAGCCACCAATATGAGCCACATAGGCAATTCTGTGTTTTCCAACAACCACATTTAAAAAAGAACAAATAGCATGTCAATTACATCTCAGTAAAACTGCAGGAAAAACAAATTTGTTCATTTATGAAATTCTATATAGGAAATATATAGATGAAATATAGTATACAGATGAAATTAATTTTACTAATATGTTTTACCCAGTATATCCAAAATACTAATCACTTCTTAAAAAGATTTTATTTATTTATTTGACAGAGAGAGAGAGAGAGAGAGAGGGAACACCAGCAGGGGGAGTGGGAGAGGGAGAAGCAGGCTTCCCGCCAAACAGGGAGCCCGATGCGAGGCTCGATCCCAGGACCCTGGGATCATGACCTGAGCTGAAGGCAGACGCCTAATGACTGAGCCACCCAGGCGCCCCCAAAATGTTATCACTTTAACCTGTAATTGATGTAAAAAATATTGAGATAGTTTACATTCTGTATTTTGTACTAAGTCTTCAAAGCCCGTGGGTGTTTTACACATTTATAGCATATATCACTTGAAATGACCAAGGAGAATAGAATGGCAAAACCAGAGTTTGGGAAGAATGAGGAGAAAGGAAATTTAGGTGGCTGAGGTGGGTTCCTAATAGGAAAACCTTGGCACTGGACACAAATTAGGACTTGACATACAGACTTTAACACAGGAACAACATGATGAGTGGTAATTTAGGAAAACTGGTGAATGACAAAACATGGTAAAGGGTATTAAGACCAAGAGGCATGGTATGAGGTCCAGGGTTTAGGGCCCTGAACTGGGCTGCTGGTCATGGGCAAGGCAAGAGAGAAGCCTGAAAGATCCTTGAAGAAAATATAATGTGATCAGTAAAGTAATAGGAATAAAGATGGAAAGAAGACTGGAACCTTCCCAGCAATGCTCTTCATCTTATATGTTCAGTGAACAGGCAGTGATTAAAAGCCACTTCAGTTCTTCTTGGGGCTTATACAACACTGGGAGAGGCAGATAATTAAGCATATATGCATAGAATTATTACACCTGTGTAACAAATGTTTTGAAGAAAACAGAATGTTAGGATTTTTTTTTAAAAAGGGGGCATCATATAATAGGGTAGTCAGAAAGGTGAGGAGGTGACACTTTTGCTGAAGAGGTGACAAGCCAATAATAGGAGCCAGCCCTGAGCTGAATGAGGGGAAATTGATTTCTGACGAGGAGGAGCAGGAACTGAGGGGCTAAGACAGGAACGTGCTTTCTCTGTTTCACGAGTTGAAAGAGGGACCCTCCTGAGGCTGGAGACATAGGGTGGAACAAACACAAAATAAGTTAAAACCAGGACTAGTCCTACAGATAAGAACTAGAACCGAGCACATTTTCACTGTGGAATCTACAGGTATTTTTGTTGCTCATTATCAGTATAGGAGTGACAGCTTCATAATGGGAGTGTGGGTCTGCTTACTGAAACATGGTGGGTTAAGATCACCGTTTCTGTTTATTTCACTTTCCCCATATGAGAAGAACCTGAAAATGAAGGCACTTTTGATCAGAACACTTAATCCTCCTCCTGTTTTGAGGGAAAGTATGAGCAACTACCAAGATATTTCAGTCTGTATTTTGTTAAAGTGGAGGAAGGAGATGGGCGTATTGGAGAGGAAAATTTTTCTTTTACTCTTCAAAGTTCTAACTGGTCTAAGAATTAAATTGACATGAAACAGATCAACAACAGAAAAAAAATCCCAAAAGTTTAATTACATGCATGTGGAGGCTCAATAATACAACTGTCATCCAAAGAAATGACCAAAGTGGTTAGCATTTCTACCGTTACAAAGAAACAATAACTCTGTGGGGAATTGGCAAGACAAAGAAAATGTATTATTCAGGATCTTCAGTTCGTAAGGAATTCTAAACGGAATTTGGGCTGGAGGGGCGCCTGGGTGGCTCAGTCGTTAAGCGTCTGCCTTCGGCTCAGGTCATGATCCCCGGGTCCTGGGATCGAGCCCCGCGTCGGGCTCCCGGGCTCCCTGCTCGGTGGGAAGCCTGCTTCTCCCTCTCCCACTCCCTCTGCTTGTGTTCCCTCTCTCGCTGTCTCTCTCTCTGTCAAATAAATAAATAAAATCTTTAAAAAAAAAAAAAGAATTTGGGCTGGAGTAGTAAATTAGTAAAATGAACAAGGGTTACCTATACAAACTTCTTGGCTCTGAATTTCCTATCTATGGTGATAAGGTTTGTCTCTTTACCTCCTGGTGCAGGAAGAGTACCTTTCACATGGGAGATTTATTTCCTGCCTTCTGGAGGCAAAGGGGCTTCCAAGTGTTCTTGCATTGGCTGTTTCTTAAGTAACTTTAATTCAAAATAATAAGCCAAAGTGGCACATTTTGGGGTGGCCTGCCCTTGGCACCCGCAGGAAGAAAGAACAAAAATGTGAATGTATCTCTCACGACAGTTTATCTTGCAAAACAAACCCTTGGGAAAAGCTGGCTTCACTAGGGTGACAGTCACTAAGAGGCCTTGGTGGGGGGATGGTCTGGGTTCCCAGAGGAGGAAGTGGTGGGGGAAAGGAAACCTTCTAGAAGCTGAACTTGTGAATCAAAAGGCATAAATTGATAGGAGCGTTAAGGTCATAAAAGAGCAATGAAGGAATAGGCCTGCTTTTCTTGGGCTAGTGTTTGCATGGGTGAGTAGATTCTGGGCATTTCCTGAATGGAGCGTGGGGGACGAGTCAAGGTGAAAGGAGGGATCGTCTTGGGGATCTGCTTGTTAGTTTCCTTCTTGCCTAGTCCTTACAGGAGACCCTCATGAATTGGTTTTGAAGCGTGTGAATTCTCAAACCTTCAGCCATAGTCTGAGTATCTTAGAGGGGAAGGAGTTGCAAGGTCTCTTTGTGCCAGGCATCCTTACAACCGAATCAGGGCTGTTTGCCTGTGTTAGAAGGTGGGAGAAGGATAGTAAAGTTTCCCCCAAACTGAGAAGGCACTTTGAGACTGGAAAACAGAGCAGGCCACTACGTACAGTTTACACCAAATTGTATTCAGGGTAACTTACTGCAGGGTATCAGGCAGGTGATGGACGATCCAGACGAGACACAGCTATTCTTTGCAAAGTCTGGACCTTGGTCCACAGATTTTATAGAGTGAGGGGACTCTCAGGAGGCACTGTAGTGAGGTCAGAGGGTTCACATGCATTTCACAGGGTTTGCATGCACCTAATTGACAGCCAACATTTAACAGTCCTTGTGGGACCATCTGTGCGTCAGGAAGGGGAGAGAGACTGTGTTATCTCTAATAGATTCGTGGGAGGCCAAAGCGAACATCTCCACGTTCTGGCCTTGGCTGGCATTTCTAAGGTACGAATATTAATCTCTAAGGGGCCCATAACACATAGCCCTAAGACAGGTCAGCGAACAAGATGGTGGGCCAAAGATGGAGTCAGTATTGTCAGCACTCCTACAAGTTGCTTTCTAATTTGCATTCTAATTAGATTATTATATTAAAATATTGTACCAGGCAAATACATTTTCTGTTTTAGGTTTCTGAAACAAAATTCTTGTTCTCAAACGAGCAAGTTCTTTTATACTAAGAAAATCAATAAAAACATTGGGTTTGGATCTCTCCAGAGATAAGATGGTACTGTTTTATAGAAAGAAATAGTTAAAAAAAATACCTTGAGTTTGCAGAGACCATGGTTTCTCAACTTACTGACATTTAGGGTCATACAATTCTGTGCATTGTAAGATGTTTAGCTGCATGTCTGGCATCTATGCACTAGATGTCAGTAGCACTCTTCCAGTTGTGACAACCAAAAATGTCTCTAGACATTGCCAAGTGTCTTCTAGGGGCAGCATCCCTCCTGTTGAGAACAACTGGTCTACTCTCAGGAGAGCCCTCTGTCTCATTTTTACCCCCCCCCCCCAAAAAAAAACCCATACGGCTAGGATTTCAATTTTATACATTTTACCAGCTACCCAAGCAACACAAATGTCTCCTTTGTAAAGGTCAACCGGAGGCAAGTTTCTGGGCCTTTTTTTAAATGAAAAAAGGTGTCTCTGTGAACCTGCCATACAGAGTGGGTTGACTGAATAGCAGCTACCTTATCACTTTCTCAGATCCTTACTCTCATTCTTCGTAGTGGGGTGAGGCTCAGAGGGTCATTGGTAATGATTTATCTCAATTCATGTTTCTTCTACTTTCCCTATTGCTCTTGGTTCTACCCATCTGGGGCGTTTCTAAGGGGCAGAGAACTGGAGCACCCCCGATTATGCATGACGTCCTATCCATCATGCATGGATGTCTCAGCAGCTCTCTGTGTTACAGGAAGTCCACTGTGATTTATCAGAGACTTCCCACGAACAACACCTGGTGCTTGATTCTTTGTAGAAAAATCATTATCAGTGATGTGTGGCGTCTGTGTGGGACGATTGGTACAGTACACCTGAACACCTGGATCTAGAGTGGAGTCGGAGTGCTCCTTGTCAGTTGCAGACCCAACAGGAAGAAATAAACTTTGCAGGGGATACTCCTTTAGCTACTCCTTTACTGTGGCAGCAGGAGGAAGGAAGATTTCCCTTCTCCCCCAGCAAGAACCCAGCCAGTGAAACAGTTACAACTCAGGCAATGAGAAGCCACCGCAGTTCCAGCTCCCAGGTTGCTCCAGTGGACTCTTTGTTTCTAAAAGCCTTCCCAGCTTCCTCCTTTCCTCTGTAAAAGAGCATTCCTCTTTGTTCTCTGGACTTGTGTATGGTTTTGCTATAGCTTGCTTGTCCCAGATTGTAATTCTCTGCTATTCCCCTCCCCCCCAAAACCTCATATTTTTTGCTGGTGAAATGACTGGCAGTGTTATTCTTAAGGTTAGCATAGCTCAAACTAAGAAGAAATAACTCCTTTGGGGGCGCCTGGGTGGCTCAGTCGTTAAGCGTCTGCCTCCGGCTCAGGTCATGATCCCAGGGTCCTGGGATCGAGCCCCGCATCGGCTCCCTGCTTCGTGGGAAGCCTGCTTCTCCCTCTCCCACTCCCCCTGCTTGTGTTCCTGCTCTCGCTCTCTCTCTCTGTCAAATAAAAAAAAAAAAAAAGACTCCTTTTCCTCACCAGATTCATCGGTACCTTCCTTCATTTTTCCAAAACCCTGGAGTGTTGCCCTCATCTCAGTTGGAAGACTGTAATATCGCATTGTGTAAATAATCCAGAAATCTTCCACATTGCAAGCTAAGTTACAGACGCATGCCACGCAAGCCTTTATTTCTACTAGCCCGGCAATTTAAAAAATTTACAGTGCTTTAGTGAACATCTGCGTTCCAAAACGTGTCCCTCCTCTTCCCCTGTGGCCTTTGTTGAAGAGAAGTCCACGATGGAAAGTTTCATTACTTTGTACTTGTATGTGAACCTGGTTGGTGGGTGGGGCTCAGAAGATGATCAGTAAAGAAAGGAAACCCATTTGAGAATACCCTCCTTCCACGTGGTGCTAGCCTGCCCGCGTCTTCCTGTCCTCAGGAGACCGGGCGGTGCCTGGTTTAGGTGAGAGGCCAGGGTAGGAGCGGGTAGACCGAGCGGCTCGTGGCGGACAGAGCAGCGGGCTGCTCCTGCGCCAGGCGCTCTCTGAGCCGCCTCTGCCCCCTGCTTCCGTCGGGCCCGTGCGCCTCCGGGTGGCTAACTCCTGAGACTTAGATTGCGTCACCTCGACACACCCCAGCACGGAGTTGCCTGCTCTGGGATCCCGGATGGCGGCGTCTTGACGATGGCCCCGCTGTGCTTTCTCCTAGTGCACCCGCTCTGGGAGACCGTGGACCTGGTCCCGGGGGGCGAGCGCCAGTCGCCCATCAACATCCGGTGGAGGGACAGCGTCTATGATCCTGGCTTAAAACCGCTCACCATCTCTTACGACCCCACCACCTGCCTCCATGTCTGGAATAACGGGTACTCTTTCCTCGTGGAATTTGAAGATTCTACAGATAAATCAGGTGAGAGCCCGACTGGTGGTCTTGTCTGGAGTTAAGGGACAGCCTCGTGTCAGCCCAGGCCCCACCACACCGCATCCATGGGCACGCAGACCGCCTTGGGCAGTGGCATGGGACTCACTGCACTGAGCTTTTCTTTTTTTAATGTGGTAAGATACGTGTAACATGGAATTTGTCATCTTAACCATCTTTAAGTGTACAGTTCAGTAGTAAGTCCAGTCACACTGTTGTGCAACCATTCGTGTCCATTACTCTCCATTTTGCAAAACTGAAACTATACCACTTAAACAATAACTCCCCATTTTCCCCTTCCCTCAGCTCCTGGCTGTGACCATTTTACCTGTCTCTGTGAATTTGACAACTGGGTACTTCATATATGTAGAATTATGCAGTATTTGTCTTTTTATGACTGGCTGATTTCACTGAGCATAATGTCGTCAGAGTTCATCCATATTGTAGCAGATGTCAGAATTTCCTACTAAGACTGAAGAATACTCCATTGTATGGATAGACCACATTTTGTTTATCTCTTCACCTGTGGATACTTGAGTTGCAACCACCTTTTGGCTATTGTGAATAATGCTGCTATGAACATGGGTGTCCAAATATCTTCTGAGGTGTTGTTTTCCATTGGTATATACCCCAAAGTGGAATTGCTGCATCATCATTAGAGTTTTTTGAGTGTATGAACCATGTCCCTTTTCATTTTTGTGCGTGTTTCCTTCTGGTATGAGTGGTGTTTTCTATTTATATATATATATATAGAGAGAGAGAGATTGTGTATTTGAAATTTTATTTAATATTATATATTTGAATTTATTTTTATTTGAAACTGTATATATAGATCATTTGAATTACTTTTATTTGAAATTTGTTTTCTGGTGCGTGGAATGTGTGCTAATCTTCTCTGCTTGCTGATGTTACAAATAGCTTCTATATTAAATAGTAACACTCTTTAGCCAGATTTTAAATGGTAAGATTGCAGTACAGTGCAAAAGGATAGTCAGGCAAGAAAAAGACACTTTGTATTTTTAGTCACATTTTGTATTTTGTCAACCATTGATTTATTTATTCGTTCTGTATTTACTGAGTGCCAGCCATTGCACCAAGTGCCAGGAATACTAACTAGATTCTTGACCTCCCAGCAGTCAAAGTGTAGTGAGAGAAGCATGCAGGAAATTAGAATTATAAAGCCAGTGTGATTTGAGAAAGGGTTTCTAAAAGTGCTGTGGGACCACAGAGGAGGGGATGATGTAGACTACTCAGAGAAGTCTGTGGTGACTTCACCAAGGACGGGTGTTGATGCAAAATGAACAAACCTTTTAGAATGTCTGGGCGGGGCGGGAAGGAAGAGAGTTTTATTCCAGTCCAAGTGAGGACAGCTGCCCAGGATACACAATGTTCACGAAGAAGAGAGTGCTTCCCCTAAAGGATCATTTGAGGTAGGGTTACATACATTTTATATACATAAGAGGTTACAACATTTTTAAAAACTTACAAATTATTAGACAAAGAACTTTTCAGGAAGTTGCGGCCCTTATCTTAAGTTTCCAGTATATGCAGGGCTCTATGACTTTAACCTCTTGGGAACCAGGGAAGTTTCTTACTTTCTCTTATCTTTTATGTTCAGAATGCTCGTTTTTGGTTATTTTCAACAAAGCAGGTGTACAGTGTATGCTCAGGGCAGAAATAGAGCGCATGCTCTGGGGTGTTGCTGAATCATTTTGACCTTGGTAAATGTTAAAGCAGAGCTTCCCTGGGAGCCCAGGAGCAGGACCCACAAATATTAAAAGTTGAAAATTTCCTTTATTTGGGGACATTTATCTTGGGTATTGAAGGATGAATAGGAGTTTGTCAAAAGGATTAGAAGGGCATTGGAGACTGAGGGAAAATCATGTGCAAAAGCAGATGTTCAGAAAATGGCCAAAAACAGTGACCAGAATGCAGAATGTGCATTTTGGGGAGAGACAGGAAGAATGATGATCATTGCCGCTTAGGAGGGGAGATAGAAGACAGGTTCATCAGTACTGGTTATTTTTATACCACAGTGTGGTAGAGCATGATTTCATTTAATTAATAAGTCATTTGCTTTATTTTTTGAGATTAACCCAATCAGTAGTGCAGGTCCACAAGGTCAGATTAATCCAAGTGTGAGATGGTAGGAGCTTAAATGAAGGCTGTAGCAATTGAAGTAGGGAGAAAGCACGTTTTTAAAAAGCATTTCTAAAATAAAAGTGTCATGAGCACACTGTGAAGGCACACACGAGTTGTCTTTCCACAGTGTCAGCCTTATTCAGTCCTAAAGCAAAGTTAACATAATTATAGAGCAGGTTCAGGATTCCAAACTCAGTGACATTTCACCACGTGGTTAACTTGGCTTCTTACATGGCACACAGAGCAGGACAGAAGATAAGCCACACAACAAAGAAGATAGCACAGGGGGCAGGAAGTGAAGGAACCAAACATGTAGTCAGTCTATGGGCGCGTAGTTGAGATAAGGTGTCAGTCCAGGCCAGGTCGGCTCTCGGCACTCACTTTTTCTGATGTTCAGGCAGTGGAGGATCTCAGTTCTGTTCAGAGATTCATCGGGCACAACTTTCGGCAACAGGTGCCTTTTTTTAAGTGGTTAGACATAGAGGGGTCATGTCTGAGGAGTCTGACTGTTTGCTGCAAAAGCTCTCTCTTTTTAAAGGGATCAAATCACTCCTGGGCCCCTGCAGACTTCTCTGCTTCTGCTTGTTACGAGTTCTGGGGTGTCGTCAGTTGGTGCTGGTCTCGGCGATATCTGGGAGCTGCGGTATGCTTAACTGCCTGTATCACCACTTGACACGGGCCCCTGCTTTACATGAGTGCCTCCATCTTGCTCTCTACAAAAAGCAATAGGACTTGGAGATGGACTCCTCTTCAAGTGAGGAGAAAGCAAAATTAACCACATCCTTGAGTCGTCTCACTTGGGAGGCTGGGGGGATGGTGATGCCAGAAAGGTTATGAATGATGGATGGGGAATAATTTGTAGGGAAGTATAGGGAGCACATAAGGAAATAAATAAAAAATTTTTTTACAACATTTCCCCTAATTTAATTTTTTTTTAATGTTTTATTTATTTATTTGACAGAGAGACACAGCGAGAGAGGGAACACAAGCAGGGGGAGTGGGAGAGGGAGAAGCAGGCTTCCCGCCGAGCAGGGAGCCCAATGCGGGACTCGATCCCAGGACCCTGGGATCATGACCTGAGCCGAAGGCAGCCGCTTAACTGACTGAGCCACCCAGGTGCCCCTCCCCTAATTTAATTTTAAATATTACGTTAAAAATTGAAAGAAACACACTTCGAGTGGTTATCCATCAAAGAAGAATTGTGTCTTTACCTCCTGTTTAATTTCCGTAGGGAGAATCTGCTTCTCTCAGGATAAGCATCTTTACTGCTTTTGATGCCAGTGGATTTTGGATTTTCATATTTCCTGCAAATTAAGATGGAAGTGAACAAATGTTGATCCCTCACTGAAATGTTATCCTCTTTACTATATAAATACTTTTTCTCATCAAATAAATCCCTTTATTTCAAAGTAATATTAATTGCTCCTTCTACATAAATTTCTTCCTTTTCTTTATTTCTGTCTCATTTTGCATCAGATTGTCATATGCTTTTCCCAGTGGCTTTATTTTGCATGAGGAAACATGTTTAAATATCGTAGGTTGAATAAGGCAGTCGATTTCTTTTGGAGCAGTCCTATAGGGTCAGGCATTAATCCTTTTTATAGTGTTTCAGCTGCACTTGGTGCATCATAATACAATCAAATTTCAAAGCTTTGAGGATGCAACAACTGGAGGAAGATGGTTTAGCTATGATAGGAATTTTTTTTTTTTTTTTGAGAGAGCATGAGCGGGGGAGGAGCAGACTCTGAGTGTGGAGCCCACCGCAGGGCTCAGTCTCACGACCCTGAGATCATGACCTGAGCCAAAATCAAGAGTCAGGACACTTAACCCACTGAGCCACCCAGGCGCCCCTATGATAGGAATATTTTTAAAGGTAAAAAAAATCTTACCAACTTTAAACGTATACGAGAATGGAAAGATGGAACATTACAATATTGTTATTTAAGAATATTGGGATCAATGCATTGGTAAGATAAGCAATGCTTAAAGTACAAGATTGTTACAAATACATCCCAAATGATATAAAATGGTGCTGTCCAATATGGTATCCATAAGGCATGTGTGGCTTTTAAGCACTTGAAATGTGGCTAGTATAATTGAGGAAATGGATTTTTTATTTTATTATAATTAATTTGAATTTGAATTTAAGAACTAATACTCAGTTCAGTTGTTGGAAAACTTTTAAGAATGTTTAGAACAACTTGAGTATGTGTATCTATATTTTCAAGTAAATTATGAATCAAATATTTTTGATGAAAATTTAACATCTAATTTCATATGTGTTGTGTGAGTAAAATACACAACAGATTTTTAAGACTCACTGTGGAAAAAAATGGAAACTCAATAATTTTTCATGTTGATTACATGTTGAAATGACAGTCTTTTCAATGTATTTGGCAAAATAAAATATGTTCTCAAAAGTAATTTCACCTTTTTTAAAACTTTTTAAATGTGGCTCCTAGAAACTTGAAAATTTCCTTTGTGGTTTGCATTACACTTCTATTTGTTGGCACTATTATAAAAGGATAAGGGCAAATAATGGTTAAAATGTGAGATCAGTTAATATATTCTAAATGGCATAAAAAGATAAAGGCAAACAGCTATGGGAAGTGATCTGGAAAGGAACTAATATTTATGAGTGCTATGTAACTATGTATTTGCTAAGTGCTTCATTTGTCTTCACCAGAGGTCTTTGATGACGAGACTATCATCTCCATTTTTCAGATGAAGTGAAGCTCCGTGAAGTTCACTGCTTTCCTGCCAGGTCACACAGCTGACAGCTGGAGAACTGGATCGAAAATCTGCGGACCACACTCTGTGCAGGGCCTCTGAGCTCCTGGAGGCTCAGCAGGTGCAGGCCTCCTGCAAGCTCTGGAGGCAGAGTGTTGTCAGGGTGCCCCAGATTTGTTTTCATCAGGTATGGCAAGACACACAGACATGGGAATGACTGTCGTGAAAGAAGAATTTTATCCTACAGTCCCTAAAGCCGGAAGGCAGGGCCACATGGGGAAGCGCCAGGAATGGCCAGGAGGCAGAGGGAAGGAGGAGAAATGGTGGATGAGAGCCTGTTGTGGTTCCTGGGGGAAGGAGCGCATAAGGTAGTATAAGCGGACTGAAGATTGGCTACTTTGAATGATCTCAGTAGGTTCTGTGGTACGGAGGCTGTCCCTAGTTGTCTGCTACCTGGTCCTGGGGCGGGTAGGGCACAGGGACAGTGACCCGGCATGTCAGAGCCCGATAAAGGAGCTGCTTGGGCTCTGGATTGGTTGATTTCCTTATGAAGGGCACTCTCCCAGTTGTTTGTCCTCTCTTGGAATTAGCTCACCCTGGGAGGGGCAACCCCCCTAGTGTTGGGAAGCCTCAGATGTCAAAGCATCAAACACAGAAACTGGAACACATGGTTATTACACTGAGGCTCCAGGAATGAGCCCTTGAGGACGTGGGTGTGCGCTGAGAGCTGGGCCTTACCCGCTCCGGGTGGCTGGGAGAGCTTTAGCCACCAGTGTCCCTGGAGGCCAAGTAGCAGGGAGGCTGGGGTGGGGGTGGGGGAGGCGTGAGGCTAACAGAGCAGGGGCACCTTTCCCTACACACAATGGGCTTCAGCCTGTCCGCAAACCACCTGCCCGTTTGTTTTGTATCTGCTTTCATTCAGTGATGTTTATAACATCCTGAATTTTCAGTTTAAGTGCAGTTTCAGTATTGTAGATTGTTTTTAGGTAATCACCAATAGTCTGATAGGAATTCACGTTCTATAACAATACTAGAATAAGATCTCATTTTAAAAAATATTTTCTCATTTATTGTTCTTTAGCTACACATCATGAAGAGCTACAGAAATTGGTGGACACTGTGCCGTCAATTAAGCATAAGGTAATTTTTTTCCCTAAGTCACTTGAAATACATGTTATGTTTAATCTCAGAATAGAGACACTCACAAGGCACGTTGTGAGTTGTCGTGGAAGAGCACTTGCCACTTCATATGCGTGTTTTGAGAGCCCCCGGCCCTGGGACACCTTGCAGGGGACAGAAGTGGTTCTGTGGGTGCACGCTGACCGCTTTGGTTTTGCTGCCCTGCCCTAGCACTCGGGGACTCGGGAACCCAGTGCTGTCCCCTCCTCTGCTCCTTCTGAGTCCCTTTGGAAACACCCAGAGCAGCTCTGTTGACTCGACCTCCCATCCCACGGGCAGGGAGCAGAGAAGCGTTTGACAGAAACGTGGCTTGGCCTGTAAAGAACAATGACCCATATCCTTCAGAATGGATACCTTTGTCCAGGCCCCAGGACTAACTGTTCATGATTCAGAATCCCGAAGGGGCTTTTCCCTGGAGGTCCGCATCTTCTCTCTCTCCCCCCCCCTCCCCCCCTCCCCCTCTCTCTCCCTCTCTCCCTCTCCTCCCCACCTCGGTCTCTCTCCCCACCACCTCTTTCCCTCTCTTTCCCTGTCTATCTCCCTCTTTTCCCTTCCCTCTCTTCTGTCTCCCCTTTTAGTCCAGGAGCCTGGCTCCCCCAAATTTGCATTGTGTTTTAGAAAGGAGAATTCTGTTGGTTTCTCTTGAAAAAAAGAAATTTCCTTGTTCATGTACCAGCTACTGCCTGATGCCTCCCAAAGAGTTCAGAGGAGACCACCTGCAGTAAACATAGAATGGAGGGAGGAAGTGGTTTGTGCCGTGTTCCCGTGGAGGACTATCAGAACTACACTGTTGTCAATTATATCTCAGTTTAAAAAAAAAAATCAGTTATGTCTCAATTTTAAAAAAGAGAACCTTGCACAGTTAATTATATATAGGAACAAAGCATGGGCTTGACTCTGTCCTAAGGCACCCGGAGTTACCTGCAATTCCTCTAGACCAATGCTAGTCCCCAGCGTCCCCAAGAATCAATGCCTTGTCATCTAATTCCCGAGTGGTTTTCAGCACCGAATGATAGTTTGGGTAACCTCTTCTCTTGGCCAGGACATCCTTGTGGAATTTGGGTCATTTGATCCTTCCTGCCTGATGTCTGCCTGCCCAGATTACTGGACCTACTCAGGGTCCCTGACTACCCCGCCACTCTC
>NW_022589758.1:2244567-2473059 GCF_004348235.1 Phoca vitulina
GAGTCCGTCACCTGGATCATTAAGAAGCAGCCCGTAGAGGTTGATCATGATCAGGTATGTTCTTCCCACATTTCTGTCTGAGGAAATGCTAGCCTGCCCCTTTAAAACAAGGCTGGCCTCCGACTTTGGCATCAGTTGTTAACATCCTGTAATGCTTATACATTTTTATTAAAATGTGCTAATATCTTGTCTTAAAATTTGGATATAAATTAGGGAATGCTTCAAGTCAACTAGAGAGAAGAGTTAAAATTTAGGAAACAAGCTTTTTACTTCCATATTTGGCAATGACATATGTCTTATGCATTGTGTATTTTATATATAAATATGAATCTCTATATAAACAAGACCCTTTTAAAGGGAAGAATGAAGGCTGGAAATGGATGTGCTCAAAACCCTTTAAAATCCATAAGGAAATTTTGCTCTGGAACCTCAGGATAAAGACAGAATCCAACAATGTCTGTCCAGAAATTCTAAGTCAGATGTTTTGAACTTGGAGTTTATTTTCTCTTTAAAAGTAAGTTTAAGTGGTGATTACTATGTCAACGAACAAAATCCTGTTTAATTCATAATTGAACTAAACTACAGTAATATTTGTATATGCTTGCTTTATGGGCTTTTTATTAATTACAAAGCATTTTCACAAGAGCAAAAGCTTCCAAAATCTTTTTTATGAAGTCAGGATAACAGATACCAACATCCATCAAATATTGGACCAAAAAATAAAGATAAACTAAAGATTGAAAAATATATTTAATTTTTTTAAAGATTTATTTATTTATTTTAGAGAGGGAGAGAGAGAGAGAGAAAGAGCATGAGCAGTAGGAGCAGAGGGAGAGGGAGAGAGAGAGTCTTAAGTAGGCTCCATGCTTAGCACAGAGCCTCATATGGGGCTCAATCCCATGACCCTGAGATCGTGACCTGAGCCGAAACCAAGAGTCCGATGCTTAACCAACTGTGCCACCCAGGCACCCCTCTGAAGAATATATTTTAAAGAAAGCAAAAATAATATATGAGAAATAGAAGCTAGCAGTACATTAGAAGAAATAATACACTTCAACCAAATAGTGTATATTCCAGCAAAGTAAGGATGGTTCATTATTAGGAATGATATTAATATAATTCATCATATCAGTGAATCTACATAGAAAAATCATATAACCAGGGTGCCTGGGTGGCTCAGTCATTGGGCGTCTGCCTTCGGCTCAGGTCATGATCCCAGGGTCCTGGGATCGAGTCCTACATCGGGCTCCCTGCTCGGCGGGAGGCCTGCTTCTCCCTCTCCCGCTCTCCCTGCTTGTGTTCCCTCTCTTGCTGTGTCTCTCTCTGTTAAAAAATAAATAAAATCTTAAAAAAAAAAAAAATCATATAACCATTTCCATATATTGTTAAAAGGCATTAGCAAAATTCACTATTCAGTTTTAAAATTTTTTTAAGGTTTGTGGGGCACATGGGTGGCTCAGTCATTGAGCGTCTGCCTTCGGCTCAGGTCATGATCCCAGGGTCCTGGGATCGAGCCCCACATCGGGCTCCCTGCTCGGCGGGTAGCCTGCTTCTCCCTCTCCCACTCCCCCTGCTTGTGTGCCCTCTCTAGCTGTCTCTCTCTGTCAAATAAATAAATAAAATCTTAAAAATAATAATAATAAAATAAAAATAAAAATTTTTTAAGGTTTATTTTATTTTTTTAAAGATTTTATTTATTTATTTGACACAGAGAGAGAGCACAAGTAGGCAGAGCCACAGGTAGAGGGAGAGGGAGAAGCAGGTTCCCTGTTGAGCAGAGAGCCCGATGGGGGGCTCGATCCCAGGACCCCGAGATCATGACCTGAGCCAGAGGCAGGCACTTAACCGATGAGCCACCCAGGCCCCCCAGGTTTTTTTATTTTAGAGAGAGAGCAAGCACACAGGGAGGGGCAGAGGGAGAGGTAGAGAAAAACTTCAGCAGACTCCTCACTGAGCTCGGCACTTGGAGCCTGAAGCAGGGCTTGACCCCATGACCCTAAGATTATGACCTGAGCCAAAACCAAGAGTTGGATGCTCAACCCACTGTGCCACCCAGGGACCCCTCAATTTCGTAAATTTTTAAATAAAATAGAAATGAATGGAGAGTTCCCTAACTTGATAAAAGGGATTGCTCTCAGTTCAAAAATAAATAGTATGCCTAATAGAGAAAGATTATTACCATATACAATTTTGTATTATGTTCCTGAAGTATCCAATATGATTAGCCCAAAAAAGAAAAAACAAATTAGAGAAACAATAAAAAACTACTTCAAAAATAAGGTAATTCAGTAATTAGTGGAGTATAATATTAATTTATAAAAATCAATATATTTAACATATATAAATCATAATCAGTTAAAGGATATAATGATATAAAGTTATAATAGAAGAATGAACACTGTTTATAATGGAAACAAAAATATAAAATACCTTAGAGTAAGCCTATCAAGAAAATTTAACATGTAAACTTAAAACATCCCTGAAGGACATAAGAGAATTCATAAAATTCATACCACGCTATTAATCAGAAGACAGCATAAAAACACCTTTGATGTCAACTCTCTTTCAGTTGTTATTCTCCATTAATTGTTTATTCTCCCTAAATTTGATGTGGTCCATTTACTGTGCCAATAGGATTTTTAGATAGATGTGCTACTTCTAAAATCACACAGAAAAACAAACAGGCATAAATAGGGAAAATTCTGAAAGAAAAAATGAGAGATGATTAGATCCACAAAGTTATAAAGCCTCAATAATGAAATAGTGTGGTACTGACACACAAGTGAAGAGTGGTCAGAAGTGGTAAGTTCAGGAATATGGCCAAGTACATATGAGAATTTAGTTTGTGATAAAGGTAGCATCTCATCTCAGTTGGGGGCGGTAGGGATGAGATTCCTCAGTAAATGCTGTTGGGGGACAACTGGGCAGACATTGGGGGGAGAAAAGTTAGATCCACCATTCAGACCTCACACAAGAATATATTCCAGATATATTAAATGTTAAAAACACCACCATAAAAGTGCTAGGACAAGCATAGAGAAATCTTTTATACCTCCAAATGGAGGAAACTTTTCTAACATTTTATCAAACCCAGAAGTCCTAAAGAAAGTAACTAGTAAGTTAGACCACAAAATTTTTTTTTTTAAATCTGTGTGATAAAAACCACCAAAAACAAATTACAAAAAATAGAGAGCTTAACTGTCCATAAGCCTGGGCTTGGTGGCCTATACATTTAGTCTGCATCTATCCTTCATATTTAAAAACTGATATAACACTGAAAAATAAATCAGTAAAATCAATAAATCAGAGGGTCAGTGGCCCATGTGAGGAGTTTTCAAATGAAATCTCAACACAGAAAATTCATTGAGAAAAAAAATGTTAGCTGTCATCTATAATCCCAGTCACCTATAATCAGTGTCAGTCACTGGGTAAATCCTTCTGGTTTTTTATCTATACAGATACACATAAATCCTTTTGGTCTTTTATCTGCATAAATATACATAAGTTTCTTAACCAAATGGAATCATTCTGTACCTACCATTTTGTTCCTCTTTTCACTCAGTGATATGTAGAACATTTTATAGATAATAAGCATTATCTTCAGTATTTTTTATGGCAATGTACTAGTCCATTTTATAGATCTAATGTAACTTGTTATTATTTTTAAAGATTTTATTTATTTATTTGAGATAGAGAGAGGGGGAGAGAGAGCATGAGCAGGGGGAGAGGCAGATCGAGAGGGAGAGGCAGACTTCCCGCTGAACAGGGAGCCCGATGTAGGGCTCGACCCCAGGACCCTTGGATCATGAGCTGAGCTGAAGCAGACGCTTAACCGACTGAGCCACCCAGGCACCCCTAATGTAACTTATTAATGATACTTGAGTTATTTCTAATCTTTTGCAATTAGCTGAATAAAAATAAATCTTAACTACTTGGACATGCTCTTAATTTATGAGGGTATATGTATAATTTGCAAGTATGGTCACTATGTTTGGCACTTGTCCCTGGTCACAGTCCTGCCTCTGCAGCTCTACTTGACCTGAAGTCTTTGATCCAAACATGCTTGCCTACTGTGCCCCAGGCTGTCCTCTCCATAGTTGCAGTGTGCCTGATTGAGTAAGGAGAAATGTTGTGAAAAGATCTTATGGCTGGCTTGAAGTCAAGTGTTCCAAAATACGGTTGCTCAGAAAGCCAGGGGGTGAGTGATGCTATTGCCATGTTAGAGAACAAGCCCTTGATCTGGGGCTGCTCCTTTTGTACTGTACTTTTTGTCCAATCCATTACCCACCAGCCACATGTGGCCATTTAAATTAAAATATAAATACAGGGATGCCTGGGTGGCTCAGTCATTAGGCATCTGCCTTCGGCTCAGGTCATGATCCCCAGGGTCCTGGAATCGAGCCCCACATTGGGCTCCCTGCTCCGCGGGAAGCCTGCTTCTCCCTCTCCCACCCGCCCTGCTTGTGTTCCCTCTCTCGCTGTGTCTCTCTCTGTCAAATAAATAAATAAATAAAATCTTAAAAAAATATATATATATACACATTAAAATAAAAATTAATTTAAAAATTCAGTTACAGGGCGCCTTCCTGGCTCAGTCAATAGAGCATGCATGTCTTGATCTCGGGGTTGTGAGCTTGAGCCCCACGATGGATGTAGCAATTACTAAAAAATAAATAAATAAACTTAAGAAAATTAAAAATAAATAAATACAGAAAAATTCAGTTCCTTAGTTGCACTGGCCACATTTCAAGCACTCAGTAGCCATATGTGGTTTGTGGCTACCATAATGAATCATGCAGAGGACATTTCTATCATCACAGCAAATTCTTTTGGACAGTGATGGCAGGGGGTAGGTATCCCACTGCCTGTTAAAAAGATATCCACATACACTGCCTTCCCCACAATGCCCAGGTACAGTGAGCAATGAAGAATACATTGTTTATGTTAATGATTTAGTTACATTTTGAAAAAATAAAACATTTTCAGCACCATTACTATATGCATCAGGTCTTCCCTGTATTATCCTGTAGGCTAGTTATTTTGCCCATTCCAAGATGAGGTTCCTAGGGGCACCTGGGTGGCTCAGTCGATTAAGCGTCTGCCTTCGGCTCAGGTCATGATCCCGGGGTCCTGGGATCGAGTCCGGCGTTGGGCTCCCTGCTCTGCGGGGAGCCTGCTTCTCCCTCTCCCACTGCTGCTCCCCCTTACTTGTGCTTGCTCTCTCTTTCTCTCTCTCAAATAAATAAATAAAATCTTTAAAAAAATGAAGATGAGGTTCCTAGAATCAAAGATGAAGTAACTTGTCCTTGGCAAGTGGCCAATATGTGGGGGACAGGGCCTTTGACCCCCAGTCTTCAGATTCCAAGTACCACATTGGCTTTACCACCTCCTCTCACTCTCCTCCCTACACATTTTAATCCCTATCTAGCAGTGAAAGGCATTCCTACCCAGAAAGAAGTTGTACTGTATCTAGTTGTGGAAGAATGTTTCAGAATTGTAAAAATGAAAGTTAAGCTGTTACTCTGTTGAAATTATTTATGCTTCCTACTTCTCTTTCTAGCTTGAACAGTTTCGGACCCTGCTTTTCACTTCAGAGGGGGAGAAAGAGAAAAGAATGGTGGACAATTTCCGCCCCCTTCAGCCCCTAATGAATCGCACTGTCCGCTCTTCCTTCCGTCATGATTATGTACTGAATATACAAGCGAAACCCCAGCCTTCAACTAGCCAAGTGACCCCCTAAGGTGCTCATCTCTAAGCAGTACTTTGCTTTAATAAATACTAGCTTTTTAAAAATTGCTAACTGGACTATTCTAAACACCTGCATTTAATAATAATTATAGATATGCATTTCTTGGTGTGGCAGTGCTTCGTCAGTCTTTGAGGAAAGCTCTTTGGTAAACAAGTTCTTAATTTTACTGATAATGACATCTAACGCTGAAGTAGCAGCACAAGACGGGAGTTTCTCCTTACAGCAACCTGTTGGTAATTGTAATGTCTTTTTATGTCTGATATTTCTGCGCTGCCCTTTTATGTTTATTAGTAGCTCTGTAGAGTTATAAGTAGGGATGGTAATCAAAATATTTAACAACTAGAAAGGCACAGACACCATCCAGAAGGCAGGCCTTTCAGAAACAACCCTAGGGCCCAAACTGGTACTTCCTGGCTCGCTGAACATTGGCCATGGTTTTAGGTATATTTTATTTTAAAACATGAATGTATATTCTTTTATGAGGCCTTCTCAGTATTTGCCCTGATCTTCAGTTGTCATTCCTAGTACATGATATGCTTACTATCAATTTATGGTATAGAAAAAATATTTTGTAGTTCAGAGAAAACAAGATTTTACTTATAACTGGGAATCCTTTTGCACTTCTGAAGATTAGATATATTACTTCAGGACTTGATCATATAGAAAGCATATGCAGAACATTTTAAAGAAAATGCCTGAAGTGCCTAGAATTTAAAATTCTTTCATGACATATTTACAGAAATCTTTTTCGAAAGACTAGTAATATAACAGTCTATAGTTTATAGTGTTATTTTGCATTGTTTGTACGCTTTCATAAAATATGTTTTCCACAATGACAGAACTATCTTGACTTCCCTTGAAAACTGTCTGAACTTTATTTCATTAGTTGAGGTTCTTTGCAAGGCAGGTGCTCAACATAAACTTCCCAATTTAAACAGTGGTTTAGAAGACTTTTGCTACAGTAATAAGGAGAGAAACTTAACAGGCTAAAAATCTAGAGAATTCTACATATTCTGAGGAATCCATGCCATTGTTGCCTTTGCTTGTAAATATCTTGGAATGTTTCTAGTTGCCTATAAGCCTGTGTTCAAACTCATATTGCATTTACTAGTAGTATTTCTTTCATTAGTATGCTAATCATCTGATCTGCAAGGTAAGGTTGGATGAGTAGACTTAACACTACTGAACTGTACACTGGAAAAGGTTAAGATGGTAAATTTTATGTGTCTTTTACCACAATTAAAAATAAATAATACATTCAGTAGGAAACAAATAAGGTTGGAGTTGTCTGTGTAAGTTTGGGGGGATATCTGCTCTTAAAAAAGGGAGGGGGCGAAGGCATTTGCTTCTAAAATGCACGCCTTCTCTGGGAAGAAAATGAATAAAATTCTTAAAAAGGTAAATGTGGGGGGGGGAGTTTATGTTAACTGTATATAATTGATCTGTTCAAACCATAGTTACCTTTATTTAAAAGGGTAAACACACAAGATACACATTTTCCAGAGCACATAGGCTTCCCTCCCAGGCCTCTTGCAAACTCCTCATGCACAATTCTCTTGCAATGAGTCTTCCAAATTGGAGTGAGAACCAACGTACCAATGCCTGATTTGCCCTTAAATCTTAGAGCTACAAAGATGTATTTATTGGGTGTGTCCCGGTTTGCCACTCATGATTCACTTGCACCTGGTGTTCTGGTGTGATTAACAGCATCCTCCCACTCTCAATCATGTCCTGGTTTGCATGATAAATTCTTGGTCACCTTCTCCATAGAGGTTATGGAAACTGCCTTGGGGAGGTGTGGTTCCACCTTAACCATATGATCTCCAAAGGGGTGCTGCAGATTCCGGGGCTACTATACACCCTAACAAGAAACTTTTTGTCTTTTGTGCCTCCAAAAGTGTTTTACTTGTACCTTCCTAAACTTGAAGGGGGAAAATGGGCTTGAGGTCTGTCAGAGGGCTTGAGAAAGAATTTTGTATTAACATTGCTGCTCATCTTCATTAAATATTATAATAAAACACTTCCTTTACAATATTAATATTTGTTGAATGGCTTTTTCTTCCTATTAGTTTTTTTTTTTAATATGTACAATATCTCTAAAATTAGTGGGACATCCTTTACCATGTAGATCGGAAAGTGACTGGAAAACTCCTAACAGATTTATTAGAAAAGCATGAAAACAAAAACCACCCACTCCTCAGCTCACCTCTTTCTGTCAGATCAGTGCACAATCTGCTGACATTCCAATAGGGCAAGCTGCCAGTCCTTTTCTCCTTTCCAGAGCTACGTGGGCTAGGGTAAAGTTGGCTATTCTAAAAGCAGGCATCCCCCTCAAAAAAACTGGGGAAGATGTCTTTCCCTTGCTCACCGAGGGACACATTTCTTTTGGTGCAGTATTAGCAAAATTACAGTACTGTAATCACTTTAGGTATTTTTCTGTGTCACTAGAAGAACCAACATTATTTACTTGATACCTATTCTACTTAATGTTTTATTGTCTTTTTAATTCAACTTTATTGGTTAAATTCTTTCCTATAAAATGTTACTGATCAAAAATGGATATAGTTTATTTAAGCGAATAGGCTCTAATTTTAATCATATAATGAGTACATCTAAACAATACTGGCTACTTTACATGTAAATAGTAATGCATTCTTATTAGGAACTGAATGTTTATGGCCCCCCCATTCATATGTTGAAACCTAACCCCCAGTGTGATGGTATTAGGAGGTGGGGCCTTTGGGAGGTGATTAGGTCATAAGGGTGGTGCCTCCTGATGGGGTTAGTGCCCTTATAAAAGAGACCCCAGAGAGTTCTCTCACTTCTTCAGCCATGTGAGGATACAGCAAGAAGATGGCCATCAAAGAGCCAGTGAGGAAGTTCTCACCAGATACTGAATCTGCTGGCACCTTGATCTTGGACTTCCAGGCTCCAGAACTGTGAGAAATAAATTCCTGTTGTTTGTAAGCTCCCCAGTCTATGGTACATTGTTATGGCAGCCCAAACAGACTAAGACACTTGTCATCCCTGTGTACATTCTGATTCCCACTTTTTGAGTTCAACCACTCTTCAGAAATGGTACTTTGGTTTGGGTTCTAGGTGGGAATATCGACTCTGCCAGCATTCCTTCTCAAACCACCAGTAGTTGTGTTGCTTAGCGCTTACCACCAAACAAAAGAATCAAGTAATAAACATTATTGATGCATAGTTCTTTCGTCTTTTTTTTTTTTAAGATTTTATTTATTTGAGAGAGAGAGCAAGAGAGAGCATGAGCTGGGGGTGGGGGGCAGAAGGAGAGAGGGAAGCAGACTCCCCGCTGAGCAGGGAGCCCAATGTGGGGCTCGATCCCAGGACCCCAGGATCATGACCTGAGCTGAAGGCAGACACTTAACCGACTGAGCCACCCAGGCACCCCAGTTCTTTCCTCTTTTAATCAGTTGTATAAATATAGATTTGCATGTACTTTTCATATTAATATACATTAAGTATTTTATTTCACTATCTTAGGTAATAACTGTAATCTGGAAAATATATAAAGCCCTTGGTATAGCAATGACGGTTGGAGAGGACTTGAGACCCCATGGTATGTCCCTGAGTAAATCTGGTGACTAATCCTGAAATTAATGGTAGGTGAGAAATGAAATATCCTTTCCTGAGAATTTCTGCACTGACCATTCAGTGAATCCTAGTACCATAGTCCTACTAGAGCAAGAAAAAAAACAAATTAATTCAAAGAGTCCCAGTCTGGCTTTCAGAGAGTAGACATTTTTTTTCTTGCTCTCCCTTTATGCTTGCAATAAATGTGGGATACATTTATGGGTCATTCTTTGGTCATTTTATTTTCCATTTTCTACTGATGATGTAAAATTAAAATTTAGACATTTTCCCATAGAGGGGGGATAAACTAAAATGTACATACCTGAGAATAAGTAGATGGTGTATGTCAGGAACCAAGAAAAATGTTATGTTGCAGAGTAAAGATTACATTGTTCTATTTATTAGGATATCATAGTACAATGTATCTTTGCATTAAAATTTTTACATACTTTATTTTTATCTAATGATTTATTGAATTCAAATGTGGGTAGGTATAATTTGAGATGAAATTGGCTTTTAGAATAACTTATGTAATGAAGTTAATTTGAGCAGTTCAAGCTTGTTCATGAAAATGAATTCAGTGGTTAATTGTTGAGGATAAATGTCTAATGCCTATAAAAGGAGATTTACATTCATTTGTAAATCATAATAAAATAAAATCTAAGTCTGTATCCTTTTTTAATTGGGAGCATCTTCTTAGAAGGCATTCTTTTTTTTTTTTTTTTTTAGATTTATTTATTTATTTTAGAGAGAGAGCGTGTGTGCAAGCAGGGGGAGGGCCAGAGGGAGAAAATCCCAAGCAGGCTCCCCGCTGAGTGTGGAGCCCCCAACGTGGGGCTCAATCTCATAACCCTGAGACCATGACCTGAGCCAAAATCAAGAGTTAGACACTCAACCAAGTGACCCAGGCGCCCTTCCTAGAAGACATTCTTACTTAGTGTTCTGACAGGAAAGTCTGGTCTAACTCATAAGAAATGTTACAGCAACCCAGTCACACTTTCAGAATGGTAGCAATTCTCAATGATTCTCTACGATTTTCCTGGTCACAGGAACCAGCAAAATTGGTGATTTGCACAGCTACAGTTTTTGCCACTCAGGGCATTCTCTAGTCAGGGGCTGTAACTAAGTCTCCACCTTCAAGGAATTTAAAATTTATTGCAAGAAGCAGCTTTGTGAAGGCAACAAAGTATAATATCGTGTGATAGGTGTTACAAAGGTGAAATACTTGTGCTAGGAACATATGCAGGACAAGTACCAACCCACTCTTGAGGAGGTAAGGGAGTTTTCACATCAGTGATGATGATACAACAGCTAACATGTCAGAAACACTGTTGTCAGGCACTATGCCAACATATAGTACGCACTTGGGAACTATTATCACTACCTTGATTTATACAGATGAGAAAACTGAGGACTAGACATTAAGGAGTTTACTCAAGATCAGAGAGCCAAGGCTTGGGTTTCCCCGACACTGTTGTCAGGCACTATGCCAACATATAGTACGCACTTGGGAACTATTATCACTACCTTGATTTATACAGATGAGAAAACTGAGGACTAGACATTAAGGAGTTTACTCAAGATCAGAGAGCCAAGGCTTGGGTTTATCTATTATTGTTAATAACTCCCCTTGGAGTTATTGATGCCCTTGGTGTCTGTCTCCCCCCGCCCCTCCCCCGCCCCCTTAGCGATCTCAGCTACCTTTGTTTACTTAACCTGTTTTCTTCCAAGAGAGGAAGAAACTAAACTAATATATAACTAAAATTATATATTAGTTATAAATGCAGATGGAAGCACTGAAATCACACAGTAGTACTGCATTATAATGTTTGCCATCCAGATTATGCAGGCAAATCTTCAGACATTTCTTTTTTTTTTTTCCTTTGACGTATAACTGACACATTAGTTTTAGGTATACATTGTAATGATTTGATATTTGTATACATCGCAAAAATGTATCTAGACGATTCTCGCAGTCCACAGGCAAGGGCCTCAAGTAACCAGTAACCCCGTTGGGCTTTATATATTTTCCAGATTACAGTTATTACCTAAGATAGTGAAATAAAATACTTAATGTATATTAATATGAAAAGTACATGCAAATCTATATTTATACAACTGATTAAAAAAGTATCTGATATTACAGGTGCAGGCATCATGAATTACAGCAGCTAGCACTGCCCTTGCACATAGTAAGTATTCAGCGAGTCTTTTCCTTTGAAAAACAGGACTTGAGGGGTTTAGACATTTTGCGAATTTTTCTCAAACTTAACACAAGAGACCCGTTGTTGACTCAAATTTTCAACTTCAAAGTTTATGACACTAATTACTGATGCACTGAGCTGGACAAGGTCAACTTGGAGGTGTATTATTCCAAGTGTCTCTGCAAGAGGGAATAGGGCAAGGCTTTATGCACTTTGGGCGTCTGCTGAATGATTCCAAGGATGGACTAGAAGCAGGGGCAGTTTAGTAATTGGGTACCTCAGTGATTTTGATTTGGAGGAGAGAGGAACAAAGCTAGGCCAGGGAAGTTATCCAATCTTCCTTGAAAGATGGGGATTGTTAATCATTTTGCAGCCGCAGCATGTCCTCAAGAGAAGCATTTTTTGTTCTTGGTCTTGTCTCTGCCCTTGTATATGTACATCACAGTGTGATTATTAGCAGGGCTGATTTTACTTTCTCAATCCTACTCTCACTGCCCCAGTTTAATTGCTCATCTAGACTGTGATAGTCCAGCTTCATCCTTTATATTGCAAACCAGAGTAATTTACCTAAAACACAAATATGACAAGAAACCTCAACTTAAAAGCTTTTCGATGGTTCCCTGTTGGCTACAGAACATAATTAGAGCCTCTGAGCATGGTTTACTAGGCCCGTCTACATAACCCAGGCCCAGCCCATCTCTACGCTGTGTTCCTTGATACTCTGGAACTTCCCTTTAAATTCGATTGCCAAAATTCTTGGGGGTCTGGCCGATTCCACATTGTTTCACTTCTCAGTGCCTTTGCTTATGCCGATTTACCATTCCCACCTGGGAATCTCACCCTTCTCCCCCTGGGTAAAGGCTACCTTCCTGCAAAACTCAGGCATCAGAAAGTTCTCCCTGAATCCCCGGTGGACTGTTAAGTAAACTACGTTGCCTGTACTATATTATTTTATCTATGCATTGGTCCTTTTCTGCCTCTAGATTGCATATTCCTTGCGAGCAGAGGTTACACGTTCGCAGCCCAAGTGTTGGTTTCCCTATAGAGGTGGCAGGTGTGAATGGAAGGGGGCGGACTCTGGAGTTTGTCTGAGGGGCTGATAGGTGGAACCGCAGAAGGAGGAGCCTGGACAAGTAAGGCTGGGAAGCTAGGCGAGTGACTGTGCGTGGGACGAGGTCTTGTGAGTGGATGAGGACAAGAGAGAGAGACAAAGAGAAATGTGACTTTAACTTCCTGACACAGGACAGACCACTCTGGTGTGGGGGCAGGTAGTGATAAGGCAATGGGGAAGCGCTAGGAGGGAAAAATTACTTTCAGGGAGGGGTAGGAATTTTCGGGAAGGAGACGTTTATGCAGTTTTGGAAGACTAGCCGCCTACCAGAGCCTCCCGTCTTCGGTCTTTGTTCCTCCCAGAAGGAGGACCCCTCCCCTCCGCCCGATTCCCCGCGGCACCTGCGCCTGCGCGTGGCCGCACCCTTTCTCTTAAACCCGCCTCTTCCGGCCACCTCTGGTCAGGGGGTGCTGGTGTGTGGCGCCCTGGCAAAATGGCGGCGTCTGAGAAGATGATGTTTCCGGAGAAACCAAGGTAAGCTGGGTTGGGGGAGATGAGCTGACGAGAAGAGGGGACGGAGCTTCCCGAGGCTGGACATGGAGGATGTGTAAGCAGGAAGGAAAGGGGAGTTGGGCCAAGCAGGCGAGCCACTGCGGCCACTGGAGTCCTTCCCGGGGGTGCGCCCCGAACTGTCACGGGCGTCTGTGGGTTCAGGGAGGCGAGGAGGGGAACAGGTGGCGGGATGGAAAAGACCTGCCATCTGGTCGTGGAATGGCGAGGCGATAGTAAATGGTGTTCCGTAATTAAAACCCGGGAAGCAAGATTTCACTGCCGCGCACCCGAGCGATTGCCTGTCACTGGGCGCGGCGGGGTGCGGGGGGGTTGGCATTCAGGCAGCGCCTCAGGTGCGGTCAATTGACGCTGGTGTGTGCCTGTTTCAATCTTCCAGCCACAAAAAGTACAGGGCCGCCCTGAAGAAGGCGAAACGAAAGAAACGTCGGCAGGAACTGGCTCGATTGAGGGACTCAGGTAACCGACTCCTCAGCCTGTTCTCTGTGTATGAAATTACTCTCTCCGCTCCCGTCCTAACTTGAAGCCCCAGTGCCAGAAGGAAGCCAAGTACTTGTCTGCTGAAAAATTACAGCGGCTACTGCCTCCCAAGTAAAGTTATGTTAGACCCACTTCAGAAACGATATTAACGTACTGAAGCGGGGGGAAAAGGAAAAGGTCATGGTGAATCAACCACTGATTATGTGTAAGTATTTATGAAGTATCTGATATTACAGGTGCAGGCGTCATGAATTACAGCAGCTAGCACTGCCCTTGCACATAGTAAGTATTCAGCGAGTCTTTTCCTTTGAAAAACAGGACTTGAGGGGCACCTGGTAAGCGTCTGCCTTCGGCTCAGGCCATGATCCCAGCGTCCTGGGATCGAGCCCCACATCAGGGTCCCCGCTCCGCAGGAAGCCTGCTTCTCCCTCTCCCGCTCCCCCTGCTTGTGTTTCCTCTCTCGCTGTGTCTCTCCCTGTCAAATAAATAAATAAAATCTTTGAAAAAAAAAAAACAAAAAAACAGGACTTGAGGGGTTTAGACATTTTGCGAATTTTTCTCAAACTTGAGTAACACAAGAGACCCGTTGTTGACTCAAATTATTATTAATGCCACTGAAGTATATATATAAGCATAAAGCCAGATATGAAACTCTTATTTGACTATAAAACAATATATGTACAAGATTATAAAACCGGGTGAAATTACACATCCAGTAAACTTCAAATCTGCGTTAATGTAGTGTTAGGGATGATGTGAAACAAGCTTTCAGCATGAACATGGTACTGATTGGAGTTGGGAGTGCCACTACTGTTGCACTGTAGTTATTTACCAGTTGTTGTTTTTTCCTGTTAAAATACTGTGGCACCTTCATCTGTACTCGCGATGGTGTCATTTGTCCTTCACATGGCAGAATCTAACAAATATATATTAAACCCGCCTGTTTAATACAATGAAATTAGTACTAACTTATAAAATTATATATTAGTTATAAATGCAGATGGAAGCACTGAAATCACACAGTAGTACTGCATTATAATGTTTGCCATCCAGATTATGCAGGCAAATCTTCAGACATTTCTTTTTTTTTTTCCTTTGACGTATAACTGACACATTAGTTTTAGGTATACATTGTAATGATTTGATATTTGTATACATCGCAAAAATGTATCTAGACGATTCTCGCAGTCCACAGGCAAGGGCCTCAAGTAACCAGTATTCTTTAGCCTTGTGAAACATAACTATAGGCATTTTATTTACCCTTGGAGTTGCCTAGCAATTATTTTTAGTACCAATACTTGGAATATTTAGAATGGGAGGAGCAGGATGTTTACCTGTGGCCTGTGTTAGCATCTCTCTTTTATTTAAAACTGGACCACTAAAGGCAGGACAAAGCATCAGGGATAAAAGGAAAAAACAGGGTAGGTTGGAGTTATTGATGCCCTTGGTGTCTGTCTCCCCCCGCCCCTCCCCCACCCCCTTAGCGATCTCAGCTACCTTTGTTTACTTAACCTGTTTTCTTCCAATATAACTTTTTTTTTAACTTCTTAATCTTTTTTTCCCTCTTTTAAATCCTAGAGCTGTTGTTTTTATTGCATTGGATTCCCCCCCCCCCCCAACCTTTGACTTCGCGAAGTGCTTTCAGAGTGAGCCTTTGTGGAGAGCCGGGTGGATCATGTTCTTCGGCAGTTTAGTCAGTTGAAGGATACAGTCACAGGTTTGGTCAGGATTATATAGCTAATGGCAGATCCAAGTCTAAGCATTTGTCTCTGGACTACTGCTCCTACTTTGGCCCATTCCAACTCCTAATTCTTAGTGGTGCTTCATGAATAGTGTGGCCTACCAAACACTGCTGTTCATTGTAGCACACATTGGATGGGCAAACAATACCCAGAAGGCTAGAATAGGGAGATGGTCTATAAGAACTGCTGTTAAGAGTGAATTGGAAAATGAGTGGTAGAAATTTCTGGAATATTGACCTCTCATTTACAGGTAGCCTCTTCAGCAGTTCTACCTGAAATAGCCTGAAATGAGCTGCCTTGTCAGAAATTAAAGTGACATTAAGAATAAAAAGCAAGTTGCGTGATTCCAATTTATAGTTATATGTATGATACAATTAGATATACTATACTTAATATGTATCCTTGCATATGTTTGATTGTACGTATTGAGCAAATGCTACACCCAGTACTGTTAATGATCACTTCCGAGGAGTGTGAGCTTGTTTTTGGGAGGATAAAGGGGTGACTGAGTCAGGCAACAGATACATATATGTATATATATACATATATATATTTTAAAATATTTTATTTATTTATTTGACAGAGAGAGAGAGAGAGAGCAGGAACACAAGCAGGGGGTGTGGGGGAGGGAGACGCAGGCTTCCCGCTGAGCAGGGAGCCCGATGCGGGGCTCTCCCAGGACCCTGGGATCATGACCTGAGCCAAAGGCAGATACTTAACGACTGAGCCACCCAGGCGCTCCAGGCAACAGATAGTTTTGAATATCAGCTGTGCCAGGCAATGTCTAGTCTATGGGTCAGTCAGTCATAACTCCTGTGCCAGGTTCTCTGGAAGGCCCTTTATGTACATTAGCTCATTTAATAATCTGAATAATTAGATTTTATTCTCTGTGAGTTAGAACTTATCCTAATTTTTTTTTTTTTTTACCTATTTAATTTCAGGTGCTGAAATAATGAAATTTACTTAAGTAAATTGTAATTATCTAGGACTGGGTGTGCCTTTGATTAGACCTATACTCAACATATGTGACAGAAAATCTTTTTCCTTGAAGCCTGAGATCTTCTGTTATATTTCCTTAGGATCACTTCAGTTTTCCTCCTTTTTTCCCCCAAATTTAAATTCTGAATGGGAAGTTATATATATATGTATTATTATTATATAATAAGTTATTATATTAAAGATATTTTCCCATGTTCTTATTTTGAAAATGTTCCAGTGTACAGAAAGTTGAAAAAATGGTACAATAAATATCCATGAACACATCATCCAGATTTGCCAGTGTTAACATTTTGCCTTACTCCCTATATAGATGGATACATATGTACATTTTTTTTTTTTTAAAAGATTTTATTTATTTATTTGACAGAGAGATACACAGCGAGAGAGGGAACACAAGCAGGGGGAGTGGGAGAGGGAGAAGCAGGCTTCCCACGGAGCAGGGAGCCCGATGTGGGGCTCGATCCCAGGACCCTGGGATCATGACCTGAGCCGAAGGCAGACGCTTAACGACTGAGCCACCCAGGCGCCCCTGTACATATTTTTTTCTGAATTCATTGCATGTCAGTTGCAGGTACCATGATCTCTCACCCCTAAATACTTCAACCTGTGTCTCCTTAGAATAAGGAGCATAATATCAGACTTGCAGCCAGGTAAGGAACAGTAATTCAGTGGTGTGATATGCAGGCCATACTTGAACTTTCCCAATTCAAGATTGATGATTGTGAACAGTTCAAGCCAGTTGTCTGGTAGAATGCCCTACATTCTGGATTAGCCTGTCTTCTCCTGATTAGCTTCAGGTTACACTCCTTATGGCAAATACTACAAAGCCGGTGCTGTGTACTTCTCATTGCACACATCAGGAGGCCTGTAATGTCAGGTCGTTCCACTCCTAGTATTGCTACAAGTGGTCAGAGTGTTGTCAATCAGATGCCTCCATTGTAAAGGATGTCTCCCCTTTGTAATTAGTACTCCTCTGTGAGCTGATGTTCTGAGATGGTGTAAGTATTTTCTTCCCAACAAGTTTTCATCCGATGTTTTTAGCATATTTTAAAAAATCAGTTCTTTAGTTGGGGTTGCAAAAATGACCTTTCCACTTAAGTCTTTCTACATTTTTTAGTTGCCATTCTTCTGTAAAGATGAATGTTCCTTTTCATACTCCACCACTTTTTTGAGTATCACTGTGGAACCATCAATTTTTTATTTTTTATTTTTATTTTTTAAAGATTTTATTTGACAGAGAGAGACACAGCGAGAGAGGGAACACAAGCAGGGGGAGTGGGAGAGGGAGAAGCGGACTTCCCGCTGAGCAGGGAGCCTGATGTGGGGCTCGATCCCAGGACCCTGGGATCATGACCTGAGCCGAAGGCAGACGCCCCCATCAATTAGTTTTTTAAATTGAATGTGTTATCTACCATTATTGTTCTTTTTGGGTTTCAAATTGTTTCAAATTTGGTTGGTTGGAGCCCTTATTAGAAGGCTTTAAAAACAGATTCGTACCATATTTGTAAAGATTAGATTTTATCTTTTTTTCCCCCTGAATCATTGACCAAGGTTTTACAATATTTGGATCGTTTAATAAAACATTTTAAATTTCCTTAGGACTCTCACAGAAGGAGGAGGAGGATGCTTTTATTGAAGAACAACACCTAGAAGAAGAGAAGCTGTTGGAGATCGAGAGGTCAGCAGTGATCGGAGAACTTCCTCATGAATCCAGTTGTTTTATTTGAATATTATAAGTCTTGGGGCACCTGGGTGGTTCAGTTCATTGGGCATCTGACTCTTGATCTCAGCTCAGGTGTTGATCTCAGGGTCGTGAGTTCAAGCCTCGTGTTGGGCTCCATGCCACTTAAGAAAAAAAAATAATAAAAAGAAAAATAATGTAAGTCTTTACGAACTAGTACAGGTCTTCTTTATAACACCTTGTACAAAACAGGTCTTATAAAATAACCCTGGATAAAATATTTAAATCTCCACCTGACAGACTAAAATTAGATGTTCTCATTTTTCTAAATGGGAGTATTTTTCACTATTTTTGCTAATTTGAAAATGTTTTTGAAAAAGAAATTGAAGTAAGTATAAAGAGTGAAAGGGCTTCAATGAATTCAGCATACCCAAAGATAGCCGCTGTTAAAAATATAAGAGTGTAGATGTACTGTATGTGTTTATGTCTATAATGGGAGGTTATTTATGCATTTTCATTGCTTTTTTTGCTTAATATGTAGGACCTGTATTTCAGTGTTGATTCAGGTACCCGATTCAACCATTACAGTGGCAACATAGTGTCCATTGTATAGATGTAGCATAATTTATTCTTGATTCATAATCTGTAGTTCTCTACTGATGGAGATTTGGGTTATTTACTATTAAATAACATTCACTTAGTATTTACCATGAATTTCCTATTTCCTATTATTTACTGTTAATTTATACTCACATATTTTTACAATTCTATGAAAAGTTGCCATGAGTATCCATGCTTATATATCCTTGGTAATTGTCCTATTATTTCCTCAGGAAGATGCCTAGAAATGAAATTGTTGGGATCAAAGGATAAGTACATGTAAAATGTCGATGGTTGGGTAGAAAGGGCACCCCATTTTGCAGCCCTTCCAGAAGTGAATCAAGGTTCCCGTATCCCCATACCTTCTTCACTCACACCAGGCATCAAGTTTTAAAACTCCTGTAGTGAAAAGTTGCATTTCATTGTTTCAAATGTACATCTCTTAATTAGTAAGTTTGTGTATTTTTTTAATATATTTTATTACCTATTTTAGATTGCTTAAGTATTGCACCTTTCTCTTTTGGGATACATTTTTTTACATTTTGTAAGCAAGGTTATTACTGATTAAGGATATTCATCCTTTATCTGTCATATGTGTGATGTATGTTTTTCTCATTTGTCATCAGTCCTAACTTGACTTATGGCATTACCTATCGTAATTTGATTTTCACGTCATCAACTTTCATCATGATATCTGACTGTGGTGTCTGGACTGTAAAAGGCCTCCTCCATCCCAAGATGATGAAAATCTTCTATTTCTCTCAGTATTTTTCAGGGGGTAGTTTTTTTCCCAAACCGTGCACAATAATGTTAATGTGCTTAATGCTACTCAACCGTACACTTAAAAATGGTTAAAATCCTAAATTTTATGGTATGTATATTTTGCCACAATAAAAAAATATTTTTAAAAGGAGTAAGAAAACTTTATAGACACTCTCTAGCTATTTAGTGGCATGTTTAGTAGGGAATGTTGCTGCTTTGCATGTAATTCACTCCTGTTCTCCACCTAAGCACATAAATAGGTGCAATCAGCAAAATGCCAAAAGAAAATGTAGTAGTGATTGAGAACATGGAGTCGATTGAGCCAGAACTGCCTTCTAGTCCTGGCCCTGCCACTTAACTAGCTGTGTTCAAGTTGCTTATCTCTCTAAGCTTCAATTTCCTTGTCTTAAATATAGAGATAAAAATGGAAAAAAAATCAATCCTAGTACCTACCTCATGGAATTGGGGAGATGAAATGAGGTGGCAAGTATATGCACTTAACCTAGTGTTAGTAGATAGGAGATGCTGTAATAACTCTGGTTGTTAGAGATTTCTGTTATGATGAAGATGATGTATATGGTTGAAATAGGGGTCATTTTTGTTGTTTTCCCATTTAATTTGAGGTGCTTCTTTTAAATCAGGTAACCAGATCTTTGTGTTCCTTTGATCTTTGTTCCTGTACCAGTCGCATGATAGTTTGTTGTTGAAAAGCAAGAGAATGAATTCTGTGGAAATACCGTACGGCTTTATGTACTGCCTTAAAGCAGATGTATAGCCTCCGAGAATAATGCAGGCAGACGATAAAGTGGTGAGGTCAGCTTGGATTGCGTTACTCCAGACTGTAGGGGCAAGAGCTCCATTTGGATTTGTGTAGGGACGATCAGCGCCTTTACAAGGGAGAGTGCGGGAGGAGTGCAGGGGCGCAGGGGAACTAGAGAGGGGAGGAAGGACAGAGGGTTGGGCGGGGTAAATGGGACTAGGCCAGCTGCACTTGTTAGCAGGCAGTCAGGGAAGTTAGGATTCTAGCCTTACAGAGGCTGGGACACAGGAGCCTTCTCCTTCTTAAAGATTACATTTCCAAGAAAGGGCTCTCAGGTCCTTGAGAGAGACCGAGTCACAGTTATAAGCCGTTTTTAGTAAATGCTCTAAGAGCGAGGGCAGGGGCCAATGGTCCTGTTTTGGCTAGAGCGGAGAGTCCGTTTTCCCAGCAGCTTTGAGCTTTGTCAGGCAGGCATTTTAACGGGTCAGGGGGCGGGTGGAGGACTGGGGTCAACCCCAGGGCACAGCCTGACACTGCTGGAAGCCAGGCTAGATGCTCCTCAAGTCCTCCCATTGCGGGGGAGTTCTTCAGTTCTGCTTCTCAGCGGTATATGCAAGTTACCAACATTTCAATTCTCTAACCTTGACTCTTGAGGTCTTAGATTTATATGCGCTTTGGTTCGGTTTATATACAATTAATATGTTCCTCAAAAGACTCCTAAGTCAGAATTCTGCACACTGAAACATCTATACATAACCCACAACATGCACAGGACCATTGACCGATGTGATGTGTCTGCCTCCACCATGGTGAAAAGATACGCTCCGGAAATGTGGAGTTGGAAATGAAATCTCTTTTCCCATAGGGTATTTGAAATTGTGAATAGGTTCCCCAGGCTATACCTAAAACCTTATGTAATGCCTAATGTTGCTGAAGTAATACAGAACTGTTTCTCGTATTTCACTTCCCTTTTACAAATTCAGTGGGAAAATGCAATCTAAGTTCTAAACACCTGATTGGCTTTTGAACTTTTGAAATGTAACCCATCACGGGGCGCCTGGGTGGCTCAGTCGGTTAAGCAGCTGCCTTCAACTCAGGTCATGATCTCAGGGTCCTGGGATCGAGCCTGGCAGGGAGCCTGCTTCTCCCTCTCCCTCTGCATGCTGCTCCCCCTCCTTGTGTGCTCTCTCTCAAATAAATAAATAAAATCTTAAAAAAAAAAAAGGAAAAGAAAAAGAAATGTAACCCATCTTTCAGTTAGAAACTTGTGGTATTAATGTCTGAGATGCTTGCCATTTTAAGGTAACATCACTCTTTGTAATTGGTCATTTTTAAAAATAAACTAGACACCTGCTAATTTATTTGTATAACTCCTTGTCATCTTAAAACCCGTAGCTTCCTTTATTTTAAAACATGCTCAAATAGAGTTTTAGTTCCTTTTTTTGAGCAGTTTACATGCTAGGGGCAAGTCACGGCGGACTCTTAACTGTCTAGAGGAGCAGGGCAAAGATAGAGGGTGGCAGATGCCAGGTTTCCATAGTGCTGCGGTCTCGCGGGTGCCGCTTGTAAAATGCATAGAAGAGGAAGGGTAGGACCTTCTGAACGTGAAAAGCTAGATGGTGCCTTGAGACTTGCTGTCATCTTTATTGACACCTAAACATCCTGATGGTCAACCTAAAGGGAAAGTTGTAGTGTCCTCATTCTATGTAAAAGATGTCACAGATAGGAAATGTAGAAGTAGGGATTTTCAGCTGTTACCCTCTAGGAAGAGAGCTACTGAGACAGAGTGCTTTTCCAAGATCACTACTCATATCTTCTGTTCCTCTCACCCTCCACTTAACTGCTTTCTAGAAAATACCTTTCGTGATAGCTTAATCATTCCCAAATATGTCATTTTGCTATCATTGTGTGTATGTAATTGTAAACTAGTGCTCATTTATTTGATTACATCATTACATTGTAGGCAAAAATTACATGAGGCATGGTTACTTCGGGAGCAGAAGGCACAAGAAGAATTCAGAAGAAAGAGGGAAAAGGAAGAGGCAGCTAGAAAACGGCAGGAAGAACAAGAGGTATGATATTAATCAGATGGCCAACTAACTAATTAGTTAACCAAAATAACTCTCAGTAAGAGTTACAGATCTTGAACTTAAAAAAATGGGTAGTACCCCTTTTACCAGTGGTAAAGTTTTTCATTTATCTGCCCCATATGTTAAATGTTTTCAAAAAGTGAGTGACAAGAATTACCGTTCCTTCTCTTTCTTTTTTCCGGTAAAGAGAAAATTAAAGGAAGAATGGGAAGAGCAGCAGAGAAAGGAGAGAGAAGAGGAGGAACAGAAGCTACAGGAGAAGAGAGAAAGAGAGGTGATTCCTGTCACAGGAGGATAAACGCACTGCGTATCCTCTTGGTGCACAGATACGGTGTGGGCTGGGGCTGAAGAATGAGCTGTAGGCATATCAGGGTTTGGGCTTTGTTTTCCTGTCTAGGAAGAGTCCTGTTTTTAGTACAGATACACGTTAGAGTTCCCTTATCTCTTCTTTAGGTCTGTGCAGTGAAGTTTTTCCTTCAACTGCCCATCTGCCTGTTTATACCAGACATTGGCAGACTTTCCCTGTAAAGGCCAGAGAGTAAAAATTTGGGGCTTTATGGTGTGTATGGTCTCTGTTGCAAGCATCCAACTCTGTTGGTGCGGCATGAAAATAGCCATAGATAATATGTAAATAAATGGTTGTGGCTGTGTTCCAATAAAACTCTGTTGTTTTATTTTGAAAAACAGGCAGCTGGCCCCTGCTTGCCACTTTGTCCCACCCCAGAGCGAATGTATTTTTGCTCTAGCTCTTTACATTCACACCAAAGTGTTTTTCTGAGATTGTTGTATATGGGTTGACCCATTTAGAGAATATTTTCTGTTGTGTTCACATTTACTGAGTTAATAAGACATTTAACTGCTTATAACATGTCAGCAAGAATGAATTGACTGAAAAAAAAATCAGGAACTCCAATATTGAGGAATTAGGAAATATTTTTTGTTGCTAAATCTTGACTTCCTTTCCAACTTGGCTATAAAGGCCGTTGTAGCTAACACATAGTTACTCATTAGAAAAAAGAATCTATAAGTATATGTATGTATCTTTCCGGATCTTTTAAAGATTGCTTTGGTATATTTTGCTGCTATTCCTTAACACAGTGTATTTATTTCCAAGATCCCACAGCTCATCATTCCTTGACTGATTTCCTCAGGATGTATCTTTTCTATCATATTCCCAAGTTTGAATAGCATAAAAGTGGGTAGTTTTCATGGAGAAAAATGCATTTGTTTATATCCTAGTCATGATAGGGTAGAAGCAGCCTCCACAAACTTTGTTTTTTGTGTGTCAGGTCATCAGTTATTTAAAAAATGCAAATTTTTTTTTAAGATTTATTTATTCATTTTAGAGAGACAAAGAGCACATGTGAGAGAGAGTACGCGAGCAGAGGAAGGGGTAGAGGGAGAGAATCCTCAAGCAGACTGCCTGCTGAGCGTGGAGCCTGATGCAGGGCTCGATCCCATGACCCATGAGATCATGACCTGAGCCAAAACCGAGAGCTGGATGCTCAACTGACTGAGCCACCCAGGCGCCCCTCCAGTGCAGATTTTTAACACCTTCATTTGAGCACTGCGTTACAGATGAGGCGAGACCATGCTAGCTTTTTAGGGGGCAGGGAAGTTGTTGGGAGCTTGTCATTGTTTTTATAGAGTAATCGATTCTCATTTTAACAGTAGAATGTTCTCAATTGAAGTCTTTCTGGCATCAGATAAAAGCAAAGGCTTCTTTTAAAAAAGCTAAGGCTTTTGTTTCAAAGGAAGTCAGGTGAGACATTATGGAGAGGCAGGTAAAATGAGGTAGGTTGTAAGCATGTATAAAGGGATATGCAATCCGTGTTTCTGCTGTGTGCTAGATACTTTTCTAGTAGAGGGATAAGAGCAGTGAAAAACACAGTACCTGCTCTCCTTGAGTTTTTTAGATGGGGGAGCCAGATGATAAGTAAGCAAAAAAGATAATTTTAAGTGCTATGAGATATGTTAAGTGCTATAAAGAAATAGAGTCATGTGATAGTGATTGGGATAGGGATGTACTTCTTTAGATTGCCTGGTCAAGGAAGACTTGTCCAAGGAGCCGATGTTTGAGCTGATACCTGAGTGCAAAGATCTTGGGGAGAAGGGGTCCAGGCAGAGGGAAGAGGCCTGAGCATGGAGCTGAAAAGATGTCAGGGTGCCTGAATCTTGGAGACCAAAGGAGAGAGTGGTGGGGGTGAGGGAGGGGGTCAGGAAGGTAGGCAGGGTCAGCTCATGTAAGGCCTCGTGGACTGGAAGGAGGAGTTTGGGTTTTATGTTAAGTGTCATGGGAAGCCATTGCGGGGTTTTTAAGCAGGGTTTGACTTCATTTAATTTATATCTATACCTTTACCAGATCATTCTAACTTTTGTATATAAAGAAGGAGGGGAGAGCAGGGAGTGGTCACCAAGGAGACAGGAATGAAAATAGAATGAGCAGTTAGAAGGCCACTGTTCCAGGTAGGACATGACGGCGGTTTGGATGAGGGGAGTGCTTAGTAAGGATAAGTACTCAGAGCTGGGGTGTGTGGCGGGAGAGGCGGTGGGGCCCTGGCTTGGAGACTGAATGGGCAGGGAGGGCAAGGAAAAGGAGAGGAATTCCAGTTCTGCTTCTTAGGTTGTTAGTCCGAACAAGTGGGCAAATGAATGGCAGCATCAGTTACTGAGATGCGGGGCGTTCAGGTGGATGGGGGTGAAGAAGACCCAGAGCTGCGTTGTGAGCACGTGAAGTTAGCCAGGACCCCCACGTGACCGGGTCGCATTCTCAAGCAGCTACACAGAGGAGTCTTTTATGTAATGCTTTAAGGGGCTAGGGAAGAGAAGTCTGTGAAGAATAATTTAAAACTTTTAAATGACAGTGAGCTCAGAATTTACTAGTATATTGCAAGACTCCTTTGCCTTACCGAAAAGTTTGAGATTTTTTCATCAACCCGAATTACTACTGTTCATGTCATAATTTAACATCTGTTAAGTGTTGATGATGTTTGATCTAAGCATTGCATTATATAATAATTCACTGATACTATATCACTCATCTTGAAAGCTAGAATGTGGTATATATGATCAAATATGCTAAATATTACTGTTACTGAAACTATTATAAGACTGTGTTTTGCAATGGGAGCTAATAAATGTCCTATTTGAATAAACATTCTCAGCTATATGTCCTTTGAAAGCTTTTCGGAAGATCTGTGCTGTAGAAAGCAAATTAGAACCTGAAGCCTTTGGCGTGTGTTTTTTGTTTTTTTTTAATACACATGAGCTTCTTAACCAGAGAAACCAGACGTGACTTTCCTGACTTGCAGGTTTTCATTAGTCCTATGTTTGCACCATTTGTAGGAAGCTGTGCAGAAGATGCTGGAGCAGGCTGAAAATGAGGTATTTTCAAACCTTTCATTCAGAATTTGAGACCAGTGAACATTTCTTTAAAAACTGTCCCTCTAGTAGAATGTTCATTTTGTGGTAAGCTATGTAGGTCACGTCTGAATATCAGAATCACTTCTGCAGCTCTGTGATTTTTACAGCAGCAACAGCAGCAAGAGGTTTTTGATGAACAAAAGCAAATGGTATCAAGTTGTGTCCCCTGTGGCCTCCCCCCACCCCCCACCCCATGGACTGTACTTACAGTCCTTAAAGTGTGTGCGAGCAACACCACGTGCTGTTGTCCCAAAATAAACGGGTGAACTTGCTACAGAGCAACTTGGGTCTCTCTCAGGGGTGGTTCCCTGACAAGTTCTTTGACCCCATTCAGAACGGATGGGCAGCAGGGAGACCTCGGTGACTGCTTCCCGTAGCCACGGCGGTGCCTAGTCCTGGGAAATGACTGGGAGCCAAGAAAGACACAGTGCATGTCTCTGGACGATTGTTTGTGAAGTCTCGATTGCCTGTTATGACCTAAATGTGTATATTCTTAAATCTATTTTTTTTTTTGACCAAAATAATTTGAATACATTTTAAACATCGAGTTCGTCATGGATTTTTACACCACCAATAAAGTCATGGTTATTTTCAACAGTTGGAAAATGGTGCCACATGGCAAAACCCAGAGCCACCCATGGACTTAAGGATAATGGAGAAAGATCGAGCTAATTGTCCATTCTACAGTAAAACAGGAGCGTGCAGATTTGGAGATAGGTAACTAATTTTGCTTTATCATGTCAGAATTCAGTGCATCAGAATGTGGAGGTTGTTCAGTTCTCTCTTTGGGAGCACCACGGGCTTGAGTTTGAGAGGTCCCCGGTCAGGCGTTGGCTGCATCCTTGCTGCTTCTCCGGTTGCATTACTCCTCTGTTCCCCCAGCGGGCTCAGCTGACTTCTCTCCTGGGGCTTCCTTTGCATTCCTTCCACAGCTTCCAGAGACCTTGTGCTTTTTGTCTTCCTGTGCTTGCGTGAGTCCACGTGGGACAGCTTGGATGGGGAAAGAACATATTTCAAGAGACCGGAGGAGCAGCTTGGCTTTATTTATTTACTTACTTACTTCTGAGTGGCCAACACTGTGCACAAAAGAGGCTTTGAAAAACTGGCATGCCCAAAGGGATATCTGTGAAAGACAGGACCCGAGTGAGTGAGGAAAAGTATTCTAATGCCCCATTCTCAGTCTGTCAGCTCTGACTCAGGAACAGAGCCAGGGTGCAGAAGCAGACTTGAGCAGCTGTCCCTTTGGGCAAGTTACTTAAGCCTTCTGTGCCTTCGAAGGAGGTGGTGAGGCTGCAAGGAGTGGATGAAGGGCAAGCCCAGACACCGTGGTGGGCATACGGCAGACACTGTCCTGAGTGGTCGCTGGTATTTTCATTTTGTTATGGTTGCCCTTATTCTCTGAGACACTCCGTTGCCCGCCTTTTTTGGCTCAGTGTTGTTTTTTTCTCTTCTTTTTTTTTTTTAAGATTTTATTTATTTGCCAGAGAGAGAGAGAGAGAGCGCACACAAGCAGGGGGAGAAGCAGGCAGAGGGAGAAGCAGACTCCCTGCTGAACAGGGAGCCCGATGCGGGACTCGATCCCAGGACCCTGGGATCATGACCTGAGCTGAAGGCAGACGCTTAACCGACTGAGCCACCCAGGCGTCCCATGGCTCAGTGTTTTTGAAACAAGGCATTCATGTAGAGAACTAAGTGTCGATGTCTTCATTCATTTAGCAAATATTTAAATACTTGATAATATGCCAGGCATTGGTGATGTTTATCATTTGGCTTATTTATGAATGAACAACTCAAAGGAGAAAAATAATTCATAATGGTGAATGAATCTATCCAAGACAAAATCTAATGATTACTAAGCATCCTGCAGAAGAGATCTAATCATTTCTTAGGGTCCTATTAATCCCGAAAGGGCTATGAGTAGGCAAATTCATATGTATTTAATGAGAAAACTGTATGTTGTCAGTCATGTTATTCTATTCATAAAATTATCCAAGCCATGAGTTTCATGTCCTTCTTTAAAAATACAAACTTTCTCTCTCTTCCTCTTATTTTTCTTTTTTAAGTCAAGCCCTCATGCTTTTTTATGTTTTTTAAGAGCAGTGGCTCTCAACCCAGGTACACGTTAGAATCCTCTAGAAAGCTTTGAAAAATTTATGTCCTACCTCTGGTTGAGTAAATCTCTGAGACTTGGGCGGCCTTACTTTTGAAATGTCCTCAGGTGTTTCTCCTGAGCCCTAGGACTGAGAGCCACTCATGTAGGACGTGTAGCTCCTTTTATAGTTTATAGCTGGGGTTGTATGAAGCCTGTGAAAGGATTCGTAGGATGTGGTCAGTAGCAAACGCCTCCTCTTGAGGAACTAGCAACTAAGGAAAGGAGAAGAGACTTTATTCCTTTTTACCTTTAGAAAAGTCTCCTGAACATATGCTTAGTTTCATCAAGAAATAGTAATAATTGATGTTAAACACCCCCCACCAAAGAAAACATGGGAGGTACCTTTGAAAGACAATTGAGACTCAATGTAAATTCACATTTGTGCGGGTAGCCGAACCAAATGGCATTTAAGGTTTTCTGGCTGCAGAATTCCTCGTTTATGATGTATCTCTAACATTTCCTCGAATTCTAAGACTGTGGTCATCTGATTCTAAATTCTCCTTTTGATGGGCACAAGTGAGAGAAGGGGAAAAGTCCTAAATGGACAGTGCTTGTGTGTGGAAAGGAGAGTGGGCCGCCAGGCTCTCCCACCCACCCCTGAGAGTCATTCCAAGGAAATAGTGACAGTGAGCAGATTAGTTTGTGAACATTTCTTCGTATTTTTATAGGCATATGAAATTTCACCATCACAGCAATCAAAATACAAGAGCAATTTGGGTATTTTCGTCATTCAAGTGATGAATTGTGAAATAAAATTCTATGAAATGAGCAGTTACAAAATCCAAGTACCATCCCTTGAGACAATGAAGCGTTCCCCTTTTCCAGAGAGCCGCAGTGACTTGCTCCAGAATCACACAGCTGTTCTTTCCTGTTAAGGCTTGTCACTTCAGACAGACACTTCCATCACCCCAGTATTTCTTTGGTGGTTCTGGTTTTGTAATTAGTCCACAGTTCAATTCTAGGACCTTTCTGGAGTTGATACTGCTTGGAGTCACAGCTTTGAAGGGAGTTCTGTGTTGTTGTTCATTTTTTTTCCCCTCCTGAAAACATTATCACTGATGAAAGGTAAAACTTATTAGTTATTCATAACTCCCTGGTTTCCAGAAGTGATTGAAAGAGGGCTCATAATGTACTGCCCCAAGTGTAATGAAATAAATGGAAAGCAAGGAAAGGAGGAGAGAGGGAGTTATTGTGAGTGTGCAGTACACTTGGCTCTGGATTTTAACACAGCCCAGGCAGAGATTTAGTTCTTACCAAAAAGGAAGAATGCGTGGTATCTCTGGAAAGACTGAGATTTTCCAGGCATCAGATTCTAAATGTTTCTCCCATGGAATACTGCGTAAAGACACTGAGGAAGGAGGTGGACGATAACTTCGATAGATGTTTTATGAACAGCTGCTTACGTAATTTTCCCGAAAATGTTTCTTATAGAGACCTTCAATAAATTATTGCAGCCCAATTTCAGCATGTAACTTGAAATCTGTGAAGGACAAGGGTAGTGGGTACCTCGAGTGCTCCCTCAAGAAGAGAAAAAGAGGTGTAGTCCGTTAGCTCTACCTGAGGGGGCATCTGGAGACCACATGGTTCATTGGCTGACCTTGGGCTAGGGTAACGTCTTACTATGTGATTTCAGGGCAGTCTTACTTGATTCAAATATCTGCATCATAAGTAAATAGCATGGCCTAAACCAGGGGTTCCCAAATATGGCTGATCTTCAGGATCAAGTGGGGAGTTACTCTGAAAATATGGTTCCCCACCCTGAGGTCTTAACAGATGGTCTGGAACAGAACCTGAGAAATCTCAGTTCTTTCCAGGTGATTCTGGGAATCACACAGGTTTGGTATCACACCTGTAGATTGCCTTCCCAAATATCTCGTCTTAGCTGCCTTCTCAGTAGGAGCTGTAGGGCTAGCCCTGAATATACACAGATTGTATGGACTGTCTCCAGGCCAAGTGGGGATTTTCCCTAAACAGGGACTTGGGCTCTGTTCCAAAACTCAGATGCTCGCTTGACACCCTAGGAACTAGAGCCAGGTTCATTCAGATGTAATAATCCCATGAGCAGAATTTTAACCCTGTTAAATTGGTTCCTTGTTTAAAATCTGTATGTGCTTCCTCCGTGTAAAATTCTGATTCACCGCTGACACTTGCAGTCAGCTTGAACTTTCACTCTTTGTGCTGTTGGTAGCTATACTTGGGAAGACGGATCTCATCACGAGGTCTCTACTGAATCATCTTGGAGGGTCCTTTGGAGCACAGAACATTTCCCATGACTGGACACTGCACATCTCTGAGCCGGGTGCGGTGTGCGGGGGGCACCCTGAGGTGTCTCACGTGGGGCACAGATGTATATCATAGACATGGGAAGTGAGGAGGAGGAAAACATTTAGTCATTTCGAGGCGATTGATTTTTCTAGCACTTGCCTTTTTCAGCTTTTTTTCTTCCTTAGTTCTGGGGATTGTTTTTTTCCTAAAAATTTTGTCTTAACCAGTTTTTTAACTGGAAACCTAATCAGGAAAATCTGACTGTTTGGAACCTTGAACTGCATTTTTTTTTCCCTTCATTTTCAGAGAGGGAAGTAAATAAACTCATATAAAAGACTGAAATGACTCAGGTACAACCTGGTTCAGCTTAAACTATGAAAAGAAAGTTGTTTTTCGTAATGGTTAGCCACCTCATGACGCGAGAATTCTCTGTATCATATCATATATAGTGAACAGGTACTAGACTGGAGGTTAACTCCCATCTCTTGGCCCTCTCTTAGCAGCCATGCGCCTTGGATAAGTGTGCTTCTCTAGGCCTCAGCTTCCCGCTTTGCAAAGTGGGGACAATACTAGCCCCAACTGTCCTCACGGGTTGCGAAGATCAGAGGAAGAAATATAAAAATACCATGAAAAATACGAAATGCTATATATACATATGTGAAATTGAACTATTCTCTTGGCTCGGAACTCTTACATTACCCTATTCTCTAAGCCCTGAGGTAGTTGAAGATCATATAGACCCAGGATTGTATTGTTCTCACCTTCCTCCTGAGTCCCACATACGGTATCCTCATGCCTGTCACCGCAATCTGCCATGTCAGCGGACCTTCTTTTTTCCTATGCTTTTACACATATAAGGCTTTGTGAAGTTCATCAAAAGGCTGCTGAATGGCATATGAATGTGGAAATAATTCCCACCTTTACATCTTAATGAGAGCAAATATATATATCGGTCAGTCTTAGAGCAGTTTAAGTGTTGCAATTTGACACCTGGATGGCGTTTATTATCTTGCAATTAAGCAAGTTCTTTGAGTCTCTATCTCCAAGTTTAAAGGGAGCTTTTGATGTGTGATTGCTAACTCTTGGAGTGCTGCATTTAAGTTCTCCTTTCACATGCAGGTGTTCACGTAAACACAATTTCCCATCCTCGAGCCCCACACTCCTTATTAAAAGCATGTTCACAACGTTTGGAATGGAGCAGTGCAGAAGGGATGACTATGACCCGGATGCCAGCCTAGAGTACAGTGAAGAGGAAACCTACCAGCAGTTCCTGGACTTCTATGATGACGTGCTTCCCGAGTTCAAGAACGTGGGGAAAGTGATCCAGTTCAAGGTGGGTGTGCACGATGCACATGAAGAAGGGGACTGCTTCACTTCCCACCAAAGTGCCCTAGAGGACGCGAGTGCTAGGGCACAGGCTGTCTGCCTGGGCGGGGCGTGTGCGATGGCACAGGGCCTGGTCCAAAGTTGGGCACCCAGGTGCTCGGTGAATGTGACTCCCTTGCCACCAGTCCTCGTTGCCTGTACGGCAGAGGGACTACCTGAAATCCGAGCTGCATAAGGTCCTGCAGGTAGCCGTCCCAGCGTTCAGTTAGAGGCTGCATATGACGGCGAAGGCAGCCCCTCCCTTCCTTGTAGTGGGTCTCACCCAGAGCCATGGTGCACGGCACGCGCAGCATAACACCTCTCCGCTTACTCAGTTGGCTGCATGATGTTGATGGCGCCTGCTTGCACCTTCCGGCCGAGATACTTACTCTTCTGGAGCTACCCAAGAACAGAAACCTTGATTCCTTTTTTTTTTTTGACAGTGTGTTCAGTCAGTACTCTCGGTACTGAACATAGTGTTCCCCAAATCGTGGCTTGTGACGCAGCATCCGGGTGAAAAAGAGCCATTCAGAGTACACAGTTACTGGAAAACATCCCTCAAGGCAAGAGTGAAGGCAGAGGTGCTAGCGGCTGCTCACGGGACCCCGGGCTTGAATCCTAGCGTACTGGGGCCTCCCACTTTGTGACTCGAGCAGACCCAAACCCGGATGAGTTTGCTTTGTTAGGGTAGGGGAAGGAAAAAAAAAGAGTAAAATCGTGAGTTTTTGTCCTGGGAGGTGGCAATGACGGGAAAGCTGGCACAGCCGGCAGCAGTCGTGAAATGCGAAGCTATACTTCTGTCCACTGGGTTCACAATTTTTATTTTTTTTAAAGATTTTATTTATTGGAGAGAGAGAGAAAGATTTTATTTATTGGAGAGAGCAGGGGGGAGGGGCAGAGGGAGATGGCATAGACTCCTAGCCGAGCAGGGAGCCCGATGCGGGGCTCCACCCCAGCACCCCGGGATCAGGACCTGAGCCGAAGGCAGACGCTTAACCGACTCAGCCACCCAGGCGCCCCTGAGTTCAAAATCTAAAAAAAAAAAAATCTTTTAAAATTTCTCTTTCCCTTTTACCTTTTGTTTCTGTTGCATGCACCTTCCGGTCTTCACACTGCTTCCCAGCGTAAGCAGCGGATTCTAGCGTGGCAGGGCCAGCTGGGAGGTCTGCATGGTTTGACTAGCTCTGTGCTTTTGAATGTGTCACTTTACCTCTTCTTGCTTTTGCCTCATCCTGAAAGGGAGGGAATTGGGCCCCATCAGTGGTTTCCCTTGTGGGGTCCCTACATGATACTGGTTCTATGAAGTCCGTGATGGAGCTGCTTTCAGAACTCCCACCTGGTTAGTGGAAATCATTACTTAGAACAGGCTGCACCTGCTAGCCACAGTGTGCTTTGGTTTTTGTTTTTGTTTTTTTTACCCCCTTCGATTTAGTTTTATCATCAAAGCTCATGCTAATCACATTAGCAGTTATAAATGGAAAGCTGTTTGGTAAACTTTTAGTAGGAAAAGTTCCAAAACATTGAATTCATCATGGAAAATTAATGGGTCCTTGGGAACCACTGGGTTAAATGATCTCTAAGGTCGCTGGTGCAACTGACGTGGCCTCCTGAGGCCTTTTAGACTTCAAGGATGGTGTTATAAACTATCATTAGTCTTTCTTCTAAGGACAGTGTTATAAACTATCATTATGGATTGTGCCTCTTTTTGGATACTCTAACAAAAATACTGTAGAACAAATTTGTAATATTGTAGACATTCATTTTGGAAATAAAAGCTAAACATTTGTATCAATATTTGAGGACCTTCTTACACCATTAAATAAAAAAAAATCAGATTTGTCTTTTTTTAAATTTTAATTCCAGTATGGTTAACATACAGTGTTAGTTCCAGGTGTACAATATAGTGATTCCAGAATTCTCTACATTACTCAGTGCTCATCAAGATAAGTGTACTATTAATCCCCTTCACCTCTTTCACCCATCCCCCACCTACCTCCCCTCTGGCAACCATCCATTTGTTCTCTAGTTAAGAGTCTGTTTTTCAGTTTGTCTCTTTTTTTCCCCCTTGTTTTCTTAAATTCCACAGATGAATGAAATCACTGTATTTGTCTTTCTCTGACTTAATTTCACTTAGCATTATATTCTCTAGCTCCATCCATGTTGTTGCAAATGACAGGATTTCATTCTTTTAGTAATATTCCATTGTATATACACCACATCTTTTTTACCCATTCATCTATCGATGGGCACTGGGGCTGTTTCCATAATTGGGCTATTGTAAATGATGCTGCTATACACGTAGGGGTGCATGTATCTTTTTGAATTAGTGTTTTCTTATTCTTCGGGTAAATACCCAGTAGTGCAATTACTGGATCATATGGTAATTCTATTTTTAACTTTTTGAGGAACCTCCATAGTGTTTTCCACAGTGACTGCACCAGTTTGCATTCCCACCAACAGTGCACGAGGGTTCCTTTTTCTCTACATCCTTTCTCTACATCCTTGCCAACACTTGTTTCTTATCTTCTCGATTTTAGCCATTCAGACCGGTGTGAGGTGATATCTCATTGTGGCTTTGATTTGCATTTCCCTGATGATGAGTGATGTTGAGCTTCTTTTCATGTGTCTTTTGGCCATCTTGATGTCTTCTTTGGAAAAATGTTCATGTCTTCTGCCCATTTTTAATTGGATTATTTGTTTTTTGGGTGTTGAGTTGTAGAAGTTCTTTATATGTTTTGGATATTAACCCTTTATCAAATATGTCATTTGCAAATATCTTCTCCCATTCCATAGGTTGCCTTTTATTAATAAGTTTTGTTGATTGTTACCTTTGTTGTGCAGAAGCTTTTTGATGTAGTCTCAATAGTTTAGTTTTTTTTTTTTGTTAAAGATTTTTATTTATTTATTTGAGAGAGAGAATGAGATACAGAGAACATGAGAGGGGGGAGGGTCAGAGGGAGAAACAGACTCCCTGCTGAGCAGGGAGCCCGATGCGGGACTTGATCCCGGGACTCCAGGATCATGACCTGAGCCGAAGGCAGTCGCTTAACCAACTGAGCCACCCAGGCGCCCTCAATAGTTTAGTTTTGCTTTTGTTTCCCTGGCTTCAGGAGACCTATCTAGAAAAATGTTGCTAGGGCCGACGTCAGAGAAGTTACTGCCTGTGCTCTCTTCTAGGATCTTTATGGTTTCAGGTCTAACATTTAGGTCCTTAATCCATTTTGGGTTTATTTTTATGTATGGTGTAGGAAAGTGGTCCAGTTTCATTCTTCTGCATGTAGCTGACCAGTTTTCCCAGCACCATTTATAAAAGAGACTGTCTTTTTCCCATTGCATATTCTTGCTTTCTTTGTCATAGATTAATTGACCATATAATCGTGGGCTTATTTCTAAGCTTTCTGTTCTGTTCCATTGATCTATGTGTCCAGATTTGTCATTTTTGAAGGCAAATGATCAAATGTTCAATCTAACTAGTAATAAGAACAGTGCATATTAAGTGAGATTATTCACACCTATCAAGTAAAAAAGTATAAATTCTGTTAATACCAGGAGTGGGCGAGGAAGCGTCAATTAGTAAAACCACTTCAGAGAGCAGTTTATCAAGACCTAGTGAAGTTTGAAGTACATATAACCTATAAGTTGGCACACTGCTTCTGGTTATGCATACTAGAGAAATGCTTCTACTCACAGAGACATGTTCAGGAATGCTGACTGCAGCACTGTTTGTTGATGAAAAATTGGAAGCACCTTGGATAGTCATCGTTAGAGGAGTAGATAAATAAATTTGATGATTTGATATATCCAATGTACAGTTAAAATGAGTCCTTATGTTTATGTGATGATATTGTGAAAAAAGAATGTAAAATATACATTATTTGTGTAAAAATTTAAAATGTATAAAGCAATACTGTACATTGTTTATCAATACATATATACAAGTTTCTTTGCATATGTGTACATAAATATACCCATGTATTCATAATAGACACGTCTATGCATAATATGTGTAGGATCTGATGGTGCGCATTTGATGTATGTGTATATGCCTGTCTGTGTACATATGGATATGAGTGTTGGTGTCTGTGTAGATAGGTGCACGTGTATTTGTGTATGTATGTTTGCATTTGGAATGTGAAGGATACTCCAGCCTCAGAGTAGTGTCTGCTCATCCCTGTGATGGGGAAGGGAGAATAGGCGGAAGGCTTTCAACTGGGTCTTTAATGTTTTGCATATTTAACCATTCATCAAAAATGGAAAGCGTTGGTGTTGAACCTGGGTGCTAGATATATGGGTTGATTTTTGTTCTCTGTATTTTTATGTATGTGTGAAGCATTTCATGTCTGTGAAAAACGAATCTGGATCAACAGGGATCAAATAGTTGGGGCCTGTATCACTGCCGTTTCTGGAAGCCTTAAACAGACCTGGGAGTGGTACAGTAGCTGGGTTTTGCAATCTTCCAATGAGAACTACTTTTGGTAGTGTTCCCCTGGACAAAGTGCATTATGATGACTGGAGGGTTTCTCTTCCTTCTTTTTTTTTTTTTTTATGATCAAATTCTTCGTTGCTCTTTAGGTCAGCTGCAACTTGGAACCTCATCTGAGGGGCAATGTGTATGTTCAGTATCAATCGTAAGTATTCTGAACATGAACATCTTCACATTTTGTCTTGGTATAGTGTTGTAATTATGTTGCTGTCTGGGTTTTTCCCACTAAATAGACAGCTTTCATATGCATGGTATTTTTAAAAATGTAAATATTAAGAGCTGATACAGAAATATATAGAGAGGGGACTTGAAAACGCATTTGTATTTCATTCGCTGGATACTTAACGTAGTTTTGAATCTTTTACAATGGTTATTTTTTTTATTTACATAGTTTTAATAACTAAAATACAAACTGAAAAGGGGTAACTAGCATAGAGAAGAAATGGAAGCCCCGTGTAATCTCGGTGTGCTTTCCGCCCCCTAAGAGAGCAGTTGGTATAGCCTTTCTGCTTGTCCTGCTGTTTGTCTGGGACATGCTGTGGCTAATGGGTTAAATTAACCGTTGTAGTAAGAAAAATAGCAGTCCTTGCTAAGAAAGGAGAGGCTCTGACAATGGTAAACACCTGTGCATTTTTAATGGTCCAGTCTTTCAGTTTAAGCTGCTTTGACTCAAGCTGATTTCCATGCATCAGAACCTCTGGGAGGGTTAGTAAAAAGCGTTCCTGAATATATTGTGAGCTTTCAGGAGCTTGAATGCCCTCATGAGGACTCCCTAGTACAAAAGCAGTGAACTTGGTGGTCCTACGGTAAACTAGTAAAAAGGTTCATTAACAGTGGGGGTCATCTCCATAATAGAAAGTTACTGTAAAAGGCATCCTTTAATTTGTGGCTTTTTTTAAAGGGAAGAAGAATGTCAAGCAGCCCTTTCCCTGTTTAATGGACGATGGTACGCAGGACGGCAGCTCCAGTGCGAATTCTGCCCAGTGACCCGATGGAAAATGGCAATTTGTGGTAAAATACAACACGATGATTTGACCCTAGTGGTTCCACTGTTGTGTAAAGGGACATTCTTAAGGGAAAAAACACTTTTTTTTTTTTTTAAGTTCAATGCGGGGCTTGAACTCACGACGCCGAGATCAAGAGTCAGATGCTCAACCGGCTGAGCCACCCAGGCGCCCCAAAAAAACAGTCTTTTAAAGGAGTAAAACATAGCTTTTGCCTCCCGAACTAGACGAGCAGAGATCGTTATATCAAGAAGCTCGCGTGTTAGATCAGTGCTAGACCTTGCGGGTCACTTTATGGACGAGGTGACTGTAGTGACAGTGTATCAGTGACAGGGTTGGGGCTAGAATTCCCATCTTCTCACTCTCATTCCTGGGCTTTAAAACTTGAGGACGCCTGAGGAGTCGTGTTTGTGGGAAGCCACCTTTTCCTTGTTGCACGGGCGGAAGTGATCTCTCCTCATTGGCTCCCCTCACTCAAGCTGGGTTTTTTCCCCCCCATCTTTATCCCTAATGAATTTTCTGTCATCCTTGCCACCTAAAACGTTATAACATTGCCTGCCTTGCTTGAAAGACATGCTTTCGTGCAGTGGAGACTGATTATAGCTGTAGGATCCGGTCAGGGTGCATTCAGTCAGACTGACCCATCGGACTGTGGCCGCCAAGTCAAGGTATGAGTCAGTCCTTTGAGTAGCCAGTAGTTTTGGAGGCCTCATTATTTTTTCATTTTTGTTGGATGGGCTTAGCCAAATTATTTATTGTTGAACGACTCCGGAAGCAGAGAGCTGGAACTGTCAATGCCTTAGGGGAGCACTTTGCTTACCCTTTACTTTTCTTGACTTTACACTTGCCTGCTTAACACCTCTTATTAAAAAAATATATAATTTACAAAGTCTTTATCTTTGGCAGCCTGGTCTTAATGGATGCTGGCAGTTAAAAAACCATTGATTCAAGGGGAAAAAAAAAAAAAGAATTTAGAATTCCTTGCTTTGGAAAGCAGAAGAACCATTATGCCTGAATTTGAAAGCTTGCAGGCTGAAAGAGATGGAACTGTTTTTTTCCCTGAAGGCGGTTATTTTTGTCAGTTCCTGGGAATCCAGTGTGTTTTCAGTGAGGTACTTCTGAGTGTGACATTGGCCTCCCCCAAAACAGAAGACTATTTTACCTGCTTGCTTATTTTATTTATTTATTTATTTAAGATTTTATTTATTTGACAGAGACAGAGATAGCAAGAGCAGGAACACAAGCAGGGGGAGTGGGAGAGGGAGAAGCAGGCTTCCCGCGGAGCAGGGAGCCCGATGTGGGGCTCGATCCCAGGACCCTGGGATCATGACCTGAGCCGAAGGCAGACGCTTAACAACTGAGCCACCCAGGCGCCCCAGTGCTTTTTTTTTTTTTTTTAAATAACAGCTTTGTTATTTTCCAAAGTAACTAATGATGTTGAGCATTTTTTGTGTGTCCTCATTATTGGCCATTTGTAAATCTTCCTTGGAGAGATGTCTAGATACTTTGCCCATTGTTAATTAGGTTGTCTTTTTATTATTGGGTTGTAAGAGTGCTTGATCCGTTCTACAGACAAGCCTCTTATTGCAGACATGATTGGCTAATATTTTCTTCCATTCTGTGGGTTGTCTGTTCACTTTGATGATGCCCTGTGAAGTACAAAAGTTTATAATTTTGATGAAATCCATTTTATCTATCTATCTATATCTATCTATATTTTTTTGTTTGTACTTTTGGTGTCATACCTAAGAATCCATTGCTCAGCCCAGTGTCACAAAGATTTTACTTGTATGTCTTCCTCAGACAGTTGTATGGTTTCATGTCTTACATTTAGGACTCTGATCGATTTTGGCTTTTCGTATATAATGTGTGGTAGGGAGGTATTTCACTTTTAACTGTTTTACATATCTGGGGAATTTACGGACTGAAAAAAAAAAGTTTGAAAGCCTCAAAAGGATCTCTTAAGTTGTTCAGATAGATTTCACCTGTGACAAGAATCTTCCCTATTAAAAGCACTTGAGGGGCGCCTGGGTGGCTCAGTCGTTAAGCATCTGCCTTCGGCTCAGGTCATGATCCCAGGGTCCTGGGATCGAGTCCCACATCGGGCTCCCTGCTCCACGGGAAGCCTGCTTCTCCCTCTCCCACTCCCCCTGCTTGTGTTCCTGCTCTCGCTATCTCCCTCTCTGTCAAATAAATAAATAAAATCTTTAAAAAAAAAAAAAAGCACTTGGTAAATTTAAAAGCGTTAGGCCAATGTTTCCCCTCTTCTTCTTTTTTTGTTTTTAAAGATTTTATTTATTTGACAGAGAGAGACACAGCGAGAGAGGGAACACAAGCAGGGGGAGTGGGAGAGGGAGAAGCAGGCTTCCTGTGGAGCAGGGAGCCCGATGTGGGGCTCGATCCCAGGATCCTGGGATCATGACCCGAGCCGAAGGCAGACGCTTAACGACTGAGCCACCCAGGCTCCCCTCTTCTTAAAGTATAAAGAAAATACTAAGCCGTCCACTTCTCAGAGGCTCTCTTTGGGCCAGTAGCCCTGTCCTGCCACCAGCATGCTGTCAGAGCGCCCTGTCACAGGGCCTCCCAAGGGCTGGGTGTTCAGTGTTAATTAGGGATCGACACCGTCCATCGGTGGGACGGTGAAACCCTAAAAAACAAAACACAAAACCCCGGTGTGGTCACCGTTTGTTCGGTTGCACCCCGCACCCTCATCCAGTCGGAGACCAGGGTATCGGCGTAATGAAAACTTCTGGTTTCGTTACCGCTCACAGTGCCGTTTGTTAGAGCGTTTGCGATTGTTTTGAAATTCTGGGAACCAGAGCTATGAGATCACTTTACATAGGCCGCTTTGAGAGAATGCGCAGGAGGAGATAGGCCTGTCACATCTGAACATCGGCGGTGTGCCTTCTGAAAAGGGTAAAGCGCCAGCAGTAAATGCTGTTTCCTCACTGTGCCCTTGCAGGTTTGTTTGAAATACAGCAGTGCCCACGAGGAAAACACTGCAACTTCCTGCATGTGTTCCGAAATCCCAACAATGAGTTTTGGGAGGCTAACAGAGACATCTACCTGTCTCCCGATCGGACCGGCCCCTCCTTCGGTAAGGGCTCGGAGAGGAGAGACAGGACGGGCCACCACGAGGAGTACTATGGGAGGCCCAGGAGGAGACGGAGCCCTAGCCCATCGCACTCCTACAAGAGGAACGGGGAAGCAGAGAGGAAAAGGAGAAGCAGGCGCCGGGGCCAGAAGTCTCACAAACACATGGCAAAGAGTCGCGAGAGGCACGTTTCACGAAGTAGAGCAAGGAAAAGGGCCCGCAGCCGGGGCCGGGGCAGTGGGAGCCAGAGCTCCTCTAGGTCCAGGAGCCGTGGCAGGAGGAGGTCAGGCAGCAGGGACAGAATTCTTCAGAGCCCCAAATGCAAATAAATGTACTTTGGTCTTACATGATTGTAGATCTTCTTTATGAGGGCTGCTTCATACTGGGGCCTAGGGGTCTCTGAGCTCGATGGCTGAGCAAGTCTGGCAGAACCCTATTTAAAAAGGCCTTTATGCTCTGATAAGCAGTGTGTTTAGTATAGAAAACCTAGAAGACCTACAGTGTACGGATAGCCTGGAAATCACCTGTAATCCTAACCCTTAGTGAGAACGTTAACACGGGAGCAGTGCTTACACCTTCTTTTCCTCTTCTTCTGCGTCTGCACATGTGGTTTTTTTTTTTCACAGAAAGATCATATATGGCTGCAGTTGAAAATGTTTTTTTCTCCTCCGCCAAACCTCCTATTTCATCAAGGCTCTTCTTTTTCTCACTGCCCAGCGTGGACCTATCCCTTTATTCAACCATACCCCTACTGTTGGATTTTAAATTACCTTTAATTTTGCACTATTAAAGAATCCAGTGCTATAAACAGTCCTGTTGTGGATTTCCTTAAATACTTTCACACATTTCTGACCGTTTCCTTACAATAAATTATGTTACATCAAGAGCTAGGACTCCTGAAGCGTTTCCAGATTGCCCTCCAGAAAGGCTACAACAATAAGTTTTGCTGTTCTCACACCACCAAGTTCATCTTTGCCGATTTGGTAAATTTTATGTTTAACTGTTTTGTTTCTCTACGTATTGGCTCAGCCACTTTTTCTGTATTTAATGACTGTTAAATTTGGTTGTTTGCCCTTTATTAATAATCTCTTGGGTTTTTCTACATGCAATAGCTGAGCAGCTTTTTGACTTTAAAATTCCTTTTGTTTTAAAGTACTTAAAGGGTAAAGTCCGTTTATTTCCTCTCCCTCCTGTCCCGTATTCACAGCCCCTTCTCAGCTGGAGGTTCTCCATTAGGGGCTGCATCTTTTTTATAGTGTGTTGGGGAGCTGTTGAGATAGAGGTAAGTCTTATTTCTGTCATCTTTAGGAAAATGAGGGTCATTGCTACTGAATCTGCCTAGTGTTAAAACAATTCTCATTTAAAAAGTGGTCAGAGAACCTTCTGTTTAAAAAAAAAAAGGCTTAAGGCAAAAAATACCATTCTTCGATTTCAGATCATAAAAAAGAAAAGATGCTCTTATACTTACACGTTTTTAATTTTCTTCGTAACCTTTCCATTGCCATACTGGACATCTTGAGTTTCAGAGTATGTGGCTTTTGGCAACTTGGGATTTGGAAATAAGGGCTTAAGGATGCACAAAGTATTGAAGCTAACAGAAAGGGAAAGAAATTTCAAGATTGGGATTTCTGAGTGAGTAAGGTTATGTGTTGAAAATGAGAGTTCTTAATATGTAGCCTATAAAAGTACTATTAGTATGGTCCAGAAATCATTTTACTTTAAAAATTGATTTGTTCAACTTTAAATGCCTGCTTTACCCTAAAAATGATTGAAAATTTTCTGTAATTACCTACTGGATTCACTAATGCTGAATAACGATCACTAAATCCAGTATTTTTCAGTACTTCCCTAAATATGGCCAAGATATGCATAATTAAAGGTGGTATCCCGAGCTGAATAGCCTTCATAGATCATGGAGGACAAAATAGGATAAACACCAGCTTGTGCTCAAGGTAATTATGAGATGATGGGGTCTTTTCCCTCCAGCGTTCATGGGCACTGTGGTGTGGAGGGAGGGAGAGAGCAGTTTTCAGCCAGTGGACTGGCCCATTATCCTGATAAATGTCCATCTTGAACTTAAATGTATTACTGTTTCTTAAACTTATAACCTGATTACTATTTATGATTTAAACATTCCAGCTCTACAGTGCCAGCAGAAGCCCATCAGGCCTGTTTTCAGTGAATAAACCAGATGAATGTTGGAGACGCTCCATGTCTGCAAGTATCTTTAGCAGACTAGAAACTTGATGGTAGTTGATGCCTTGTTCTTTAATATCCTCGCTTTACTATGTAATATTTCCCATCTGCAGTTAGTAGGAGGTCCCTTAACTATCATAACCAAAGCTTTGAGTTGCTGCTTCTATTAGGCGGCAGTTTGTAAATACCAGTTCATTTTGGCGAGCGTACTAGCACCTCCAGTGGGGGGGGGGGTGCTGGGGGTTGGGGATCTGGTTGATTTGCAATACCTTTGATTACCTGGAGTAATGAGAGTTGCTCATTCAGAAAGTAGAAACGTCAACTGCATCAAGGTTTTAAAAGCGGCATTTATTGATTGAAAATAAATGTGTAGATAAGCTCTCAGCATGGAAGCCACATTATTTTTTAGTGAGCTGTAAGTACATGAAAACTTATATCTTCCATCATTTGTCTTGTGTGTGCTTTTAGCATCCACCTTCAAATGGAGGTGAATTTTCGACATTTTACTGAGAAAAATTTAAAATTCTTTCAGCAGCTCCCCATAGTTTGACAAAGTTTTGCAAAGAGAAAGATAAAAACAGACTACAGTGGTGTATGTTGAACATTTATTACAACTAATTGGTGATGTGATAAAGACAGTGCTAACACGGCCTGAATATGTATTGGTCACAATCACAACAAAGCTTAATCCAGCCCAGCAGATACAAATGAAAGTGTAAACCACGAAGACATGTTTACATATACAGAAGTATGTATAAAAGTGACACAAACAACTGTATAGCTTTAAAAAAACACAGGGCCCACTAATGTCATTTTACCTCATTCAACTCTGTTTTACATGAAACGCGCTGTCTGTCTGCTTTTGTAAGATTTCTGATAACTAGGCATTGCCATGGAAGGGAAGGAAGCTGCCCTAAAGTTTGCAGCACTTGTTAAGTGGAGGGAAGCAAAAGAAACTTGGCCGTTAACGAGCACCCCAGGAGGAGCATTCGTGCTTTAAACAATGACTTAAGCAACATTTTGTGAAGAGAAGAACACATTTTTCTGTAAGGTAATGTTGTGAAGAATTCCGGTAAGTCAATGTATCCATTTTTATTTGGGGGCATCAAAAACCATCCAAGTCACTAACTGGTTATGACCACAAAAAAAATTTGTCTCAGGAGTTGAATGTTCCTTGGCCTTAAAAGCAACGTGCTCACTATTAAACAGTCGATCTCTGTTCCTCAACCCCGGCTTGGAAAGCTGGAGAAATAATTTTTAGTGTAAAACACATCATTTCAATGTAGTCATTTGTGTATTCCCTTTAAGTATGTAGTTTCCAATAAGGAATAAATAATGGTATAAATTTGGTTCCTTTTTTTTTTTTTTTTAAGTCTCGAACAGTTAAATTTTAATTCATTTGGTATGTGAGTATCAATTCCCTTTATTCTCATATATGCTGAAATGCTACACACTAGTCTTTGGTTTCATAAAACCAGGTTTCATATTATAATTTAAGTGTCCTTTGCCAAAGATGGTAATTAATGAACGTATATTGCCTGATTGTGTCATTCTAATAGATACATTAAGATTAGATTGGGAGAAACAGATCTGTAAACTTTAAAATATCCAGAAATGGTACCTTTCTTTTCCTGCATCATTCTAATTCGTATTTAAGTCCCTTATCACTTGATTAACCGAAGTTCCCTTTAAAAAAAAATTTTGTGTAGGCCTGAATGAAGCAGCTTAGCAAAACAGTAATACTGACAAGACGTCATCTTATACCATTAGCTAACATGGACATGAAGGCAGTGACCATCTACAGTGTGACCACAAGAAGTCATCAACAAGGGAGGAGAGTTAGGTCAGTCCAATTTCTTCAAGGACACTACGTGGGGTTTCAGCTTCCTGTGGAGGGAAAATGTGAGACTCTGGTAAGCAGATCCGGGGAGGCTGGAGAATGTGAAATTGACACGGAAGGATGTGCAAGTTTCACAGAACAGTGCAAGCAGGTCATTGGTTTGGGCACATTCGAATACTGAGAGCAGGCAGTTATTTAGGGTTTTGCGCCCCAAACGTCAGAGGCCACAGAAGGGTATTTTGAGCATGCATCAGATACCTACTGATTACCTGCCAATGTGCTGGGCCCCGCTACTGCCACACAAAAAGCAGGCAAACCCACTGGCAATTTAGGAAATCATTGCTATCGAATTAGCTACAGGAAAGGTAAGTTATCTTAGTGTTAAAATCGAAAGCCTCCCCTAAATAAAAAGCAGGGGAAACCCAGAATTCTCCTGAATCTTCACATAATTTTGTTTTCCATGCTTTTGTTTTTTATCATTTGGGTCACATGTATTTATAGAAATGTCTTCCTCTGGGTCTTGACTCGGTTTTTGACTTTAACTGTCCCCAGCAGCACGGCTTCAGAAACTCACCTTCCCAGCCCTCCCCTGGGCAACCGGTGGCTTCAGGGGAGGCAACATAATAGAAAGAATACTCTAGGACCAAAGGCATTCTTGGCTTATGCCACAACCAGTACTCATTTTTAAATGTCAAAGGCAGACCAAAAAAGCAGGCATAGCTAGAAAAAAGTTATTAAAAATTTTCCAAAGTGGCTGATTGTGCATATCACAAAACAGGACCAGGTCAAATTCAGGTATTACTTGCAACAATTTTGTAATTAAAAGGCATTCGACAATTTAATGGAGAAAATGCAATTTTTAGCATCCAGTAATAACTTACTTTTGCATCCTAATTGTGGTACAGCACAAAACAAGGAAAAGAAAAATATTAAACCATAAATCCATACATTAGATTTAATTGTATATAAGCATTACATGGAGTAATCTTAAGTAAATTAAACTCTAGCCTGTTTCCTGATTTGGAAAACAAGGATCACAGTACTTACCTTCATACATAGACATTTAAGGGAGAGAAGGCTTAGTGCCGGACTTCTAGAAAGTGCTCAAAAAATGTTAACTGGTAGCATTACACGATGGAGACCTACCTACATGAAGGTATTTAGCATTCAGTACTAAATAAAATATTATAAATCAACTCTGTATAAAGTTCACATGATGATCTTTTAGTAGGTTTATTAATGAAAAATGGGTAAAAATCGGCTTTGGTAGGAAAAAAAAAGGGTTTTTATGAAGTATTCTTGCCCTTGCCCCCCACATCAAACCTCAGCCTAACCAGGCTACATCAAAATATATATGGGGGATAGGAAAACAAGTTAAACATTGCCACAAGATTACAATCCACCAAATACAGAATGGAGGATATTCTACAGCATGGGTGACTCGGTTAAAAAAAAAAAATGGCAGGGGAGAAAAGCAGAGGAGTTGTTAAAGATGAAAAGACTTGAGACATCAACCAGATACAATGTGAGCCTTAGTGGGCATCTGGTTCTAACAAACCGATTACAGAAATGCAAATTTCAGGCAATTAGGAAAAACTGAACCAGGAACAAGATGTTAAGAGTTACTGTTAATTTTGGGGGTGTGTGGTTACTTCTGTCTCTTGGTGATACATACTGAAGTATCAAAGATGAAATGATGTCCAGGGCTTGCTTTTAAAATGCTGAGGCCAAAATGGAGGGGGTGGTGGGAAACAGATGACGCAACAAGCATACGACTATAGGTATTGAGTTGAGGGGTGCTGAAGCTGAATGATGTGCACGTGAAGGTTCCTTCTACTGTTTTATTTGCATGTCTCAGAGTTTTCGTGATAGTTTTTAAAGAAAGTCTAATGGAAAAGATGCAGCACTCCCAAGAATGATGTAAACCAGTCTCTTTGATTTATGTTTAGCTTTAAACACTAAATATACGGACATCTGAATCACATACATCCTAAATAAAGGAAATGATTTAAAAATAATCATTTGCATTTAACCCTTGAACAACACGGATATGAACTGTACAGGTCCATTTTATACGGAGGCTTTTTACCATACAGTACTGTAAGTGTATTTTCCTTAACATTTTTTCTCCAGCTTACTTTACTGTAGGAATACAGTATATAATAAATACATACACAAAAGATGTGTTAATGGAATGTTGAGGTTATTGGTAAGGCTTCTAGTCAACAGTAGGCTATTAAGTTTGTGGGGAGTCAAACGTTTTATATGTGGGTTTTCAACTGCCTGGGAGGGTCAGTGCTCCTAACCCCCTCATTGTTCATAGGTCAACTGTAATGTTAAATAGTTTTTAAAAACACCATACAACCTTTAATGCATTTATTAAAAGATGCCTACATTGAATTCTATACAGCTAACATTCTTCCCTTATCCATGTAAAAATGGCTCTCACTCTATTCCCTGGAACTGGTCAGATTTCCCCTGTGTGCTTACTGCTGCAGTCCTGTATAGCATTTCATGAAGAGAACCATGTCACTTATCACATATGCATTATTTAAGGGCCCCTGGGTGGCTCAGTCGTTAAGCGTCTGCCTTCAGCTCAGGTCATGATCCCAGGGTCCTGGGATCGAGCCCCGCATCGGGCTCCCTGCTCTGCGGGAGGCCTGCTTCTCCCTCTCCCACTCCCCCTGCTTGTGTTCCTGCTCTCGCTATCTATCTCTCTGTCAAATAAATTAAAAAATCTTTAAAAAAAAAAAATGCATTATTTAAAATATGTGTCCTTTCTAAAAGGCCTGGCTTAAAGGAATCATTTATACATTTTACTCCTTGAGACTTGTACAAATAGTACATTAGTTTCTTTTACAAATTGTGTCCATAGTATAAAATGTAATTTTCCCATGTTGACACTGAAACTGTAGCTCAAAATGACCTAGAAGGACTGGTAGCTAAAGTAGTCACATTCCTAGAAACAAAGTAGAATGGTGGTTACCAAGGGCTGAGGGGAAGGGAAATGGAGAGTTGTTTAATGGATACAGTTTCGGTTTCACAGGAGGAAACATTTCTGGACGTCAGTTGCACAACACTGTGAACATACTTAACAGTACTGAACTGTAAACTTAACAGAATTTGCCAGCTTAACCACTTTTGTTTTTTTACACGATTTAATAAAATTACCTGGAAAAACCAAGATATAAAATATATTATTTGTCAAAAAGGATGGAGAAGAAAAAAGTCATTCACATGAGACAAAGTACATGCAATACTTTTATTTTAGACGTGCAAGAAAAGCGGTTTCAGAATCTATGAATTGAAAGCAAGCAGCTGTATACAAATAACAAAAGAAGCAACATCTTGTTACAGCTCAGCACACAGCATCCAAAGCAAACCGGCAGGAGACAATGCATATTCAGCATTAAAACCAGACGAATCACATCTTGCAGGGTGGGAGGAGGGACAGAGGAAAAAAAATGGAAATGGAAGACCAATGTTTCCCAATGCTTTCAATGTATAATGCTAAGTTTCTCATTTGATAGCCCATCCAGGTGCTTCAAATGTAATGCAGGACATAGAGAATGGAACAGACCGCTCTGCATACCCGCCTAATCTACATTTTCACAGGTCTTCTTTCAGTGGCAAACCTGTTTGAGCGTCTTCTGAATTTGTTTACTGATAACTTACTTAGTAGGCTTTAAACTCTCTAGATAGGAACAATGAATTATTTGGTACTTTTATAATAAAATAAGTTGCATGTTTTATTAAAAGTATACACAACGATCAATGTTAAAAGTCTTAACATAAAACCGGAGTTAACAAATCATTAAATATTTAAATGAAGACAATATATACTATAAAACCATAACTAGTAAAATATTAGTATTTAAACTGAGTATTAGAATTTTCCTATTGAACAAGAGATACTGCAGCAGAGACTTCTGACACAGCTTTCTGATCATTCGTCAAGGGACTGTTCAGTACTGTCCAGCATAAATGTGACTGAATAGAGGTGCATCACGAACTTAAGAACTGTGAATGTTTTACCCTTAAATACCACGTAAAGTACAGATTTTACTTTCTGGAATTATTTCCAAATACACTTTTATGGGATACATTAGAATACGTTAGCTCATACAGGCTGTAATACAGTCACACTAAATAGAATTTCTTTTGAAGACCAAGCCACACTATATAGGTTACTGCACTGCTTATTTTGCCATAGCGTTTCCACTATATTTTCTTTGGTGAACCATTTTAATGATGGCTAAATTTTCCTCTTACAAGATTTTAATCATAGATGGTTCGTAGATGATGACGTGTATGTGTTTAAGATGAAATACTACTCAAACATTCATAGGTCATATCTCAAGTAGAAATTAAACCAGTTGCGAGCAGGACTAAACTACATCAAGATCACATATAGAACGAAAATAAAACAGAAAAAGAAAAATGAGGACAGGAAAAACAATTACAATTGAAAGGTATTAGTTTTGAAATGCTCTATTATACAAGATAGTCACCAAGCTGAGGATATTTTCTTTCATAAGTATATCAGCTCTCTATTTCCTCTGTGAAATTCTGCATACACGATGAGTAGTCATTTAGTACACAGGGACATTAAAATATTCATGACGTGGCTACAAAAGAAATGCATACATTCTTACACAGTATACAAACTGACAGACACAATCAGATTTCTAGAATGTTTAGTGCACAGTAAAGAAAATGGAAACTTAAATTTTTGTTTTTGTTCTTTGGTTTATGTCTGAACATTTAACTTCTAAACAGTGCTTAGGAGTTCCGATTCAATTTCTTTTAGTAACTTTATATAATGATAAATCAAAATGACCTATATCCTACAAAATCCAAAAGCACTGTTACTAACAGGCTGAAAAGATTTTCAGTGTAAAATCGTCTGGTCAATACTGAGTTAACTGAAAATTCTATTAGAATACTACCTCCCACCAGTCTTCAAGTATATCAGGATTTTATTACACAAAGTAAAGGAATTTAATCCCTTAATGAAAATCATTACATCCTTTGGTGACCATAAACTCTTCTACAGATCCTAAAGGAAAATCTCTGCCAAGAAAAAGTGGAAAAGTAGTCACCCATTTGGTATTTTAAGTAGTAATGGAGGTCTTTAATGGTTCACTTAGCTTGAAAAAAATTCCAAAGACTATGCCTTTGAGACTAAGGATATTATTTTTTAAAATAATCCTCAAGATAGATTTTAAAGAACTCTCCAAAAAGATTTGTTAGATGTCTATGCCTACAAATGTATGTAAATAGAGATTTCTCATATCAACGAGGTAACCTGAGGTGAGGTTTTAAACTGACCCGAGAGTGTCCAGAGATGGATTTCTAGGGACTCGAAGAACCCCCTAGAGGCAAAATTACATACAGATTTTCCTGAGAAGAGGGCCCATGGCTCTTCGGACTCTCAAAGGGATTATACCCCTGCCAAAAGGCTTGTGACTCAAAGTTTAAAACTGCTCATTTGAGGGCTTGTAAAATATCCTCATTTTAACACTAAAGTTGGCATTTTGAAATGTAGGCTACAAAGTCATGTAAACTGTTCAAATATGTAACAGATCCCTTATACAATAACCATTAAATACAAAAGTATCTGAGAAGCGCCAGTTAAATTTTAATCCTCAGATAATTCTTAAAACAGTTTAAAAAGAGATAGTTTTGCCTTTTTTCCCCCACTCAGAATACAGTGGCATGAACCAGCAAGTTAAAATAATACTAGTAATAAACCCCAAATGCTTCACTTTCTTAGAGAAGCTCTCATTTTCATAGGGGAATCCTATTTATCTATTTCTGTACCAATGACATTAGTACTTCACAGTATTTAATAATACTTTTTTGTCAATGAACCTCTGAACCTATTTCAGTATTCTCTGTGTAAAAAAATAAATTGTAAGTCCCAATGATGGATCATTATCAGAGTAAAATTCCCTATGAAAATATCAGTTAAAGGAAGTACTGGGACTATCCCTTGGGATTTAATGTAATTAAACTTTTCAGGTAATGCTAAAATATAAATAACAAACTTGACAAAATTATAAGTACAAACTGAATTCATAGATCCTACTACATTTTGATGCATGTCAGTACTCCAGCACGTATTCTAGTACGCTTTCTTACACCCAATGAAACTCTTGCTGTGATACATATTCTCTGTTTTCTGGAGAGAGAACAAGAAAAGTTTAAGTCTGTCAACCTTTCACCTACATACCAGTTCTTTGAGACTTTATAAAATTATAGCTTTTCATCTTTTTTGTTTTCTCTCTTAATTTTATACACACTATGGGAAAACCAACCATGGAGAGCTTATGCCCACTGAAAGAAAAGAGAAAGGTAGTTTCCCCAAATAGGGCTGAGCACACCGCTGTTCCTCCCCAGAAGAGACTTACTAGGAAAGGCAACAAACAATTCTTAAACCAAGACTGCCCAGCATTTCTGACAGACCTTTTACTACATTAGTAAAGGAAAGGGTAAATGATAAGCCAAACTATTCTTTATAGCTAATGATCCGTATCAGTATACTTAAACAAGAAATTAGCATCCATCAATTGTGAAGAATATTCTTCATAGGGAGAAAACCCTCTTCGTTGGTAAAACACCCTTTAAGAAGAAAAACCCTAAAATGCACAAAAATAATGTATTCTTTTACCACTCTTAAGTTGCTATAACATGTTTTCTTCAATAATTTCTCAGTTTAGACAGAGTCTGAAAAAGTTGTGCTAAAAATGCCTTAATGACCAACTAACCTTTAAGGTTGATTTTAAGCTAAATGATACAGGTATGCCCGTATTAACCCAAGTTATATCTTCTCTTATATACAAAGAAAATATTATAGAAGATTGAATATAACTCCAGTATTCTGGGCCCTCACACCACCAGGACATCTTCTGAGTCATGGAATAATTAAGAATTGGGGAGGGTGAGAGTCAAGTCTGTCGCAACACACAAGGGGTCCTGGGAAGAACCAGAACTACTCTCTTCTTCCACTACCCAGCAAGCTGAGTTCCTCAATACACTAAAACATCAGTGATTTAGATTACATGGAAATAAAGGCCAGAATGAAAACAGAAAAAAAAATTTAATCCAGTTGTATTACACAAATACAAACTACAAATTGCCCTTAGTATCAATTCTTTGGAGACCTATTTTTTGAACCAAGATTTTAGACGTTATTTTCAACCTGAAATGGGCCTGCAATCCTGGGCAATCCTTTTACTCATCATTTGCTCCCCACCATTAAGTCTATTCCAAACCCTCAGCATTTTCCTCAAATCATCTATCTCTTCTCTTTCTCCTCAGTCCCCAGCAACTCTCCTCTAGATGATAAGTTTCTCAAAGCTAAGAAAAGGACAACTTTCTGAATTTCGCTCATCCAACTGATGAGGAAAAAACAAACTACAGCTTTACCCAGTTACCTCCTCCTAACAGGAGGAAGATTTGTCTTGCCTAAGACCAGTGCTTTTGATTCCATTCCCATTCACCCTGCCAATATACTTTCCCCTTTATTCTATTCCTCTTTTTCACTGCTCTCTGCATTCGCTCCTTCTCCTTGGTACACACGCATGTATGTTCAACTTCCCTCCACACCAAGAGGAAATTTTCTCTCAGTCCCCTACAAAAGGAACCAGAGGTAGTGGGAAGTGCAGGTTAACAAACACAGCAGAAAGAGGAATTAAGTTACACCTGCTCTTAAAACTGTCTACGTTTTTTTTTTTTTTTTTTAAAGATTTTTATTTATTTGAGAGAGAGAGAATGAGAGAGAGCGAGCACATGAGAGGGGGGAGGGTCAGAGGGAGAAGCAGACTCCCTGCCGAGCAGGGAGCCCGATGCGGGACTCGATCCAGGGACTCCAGGATCATGACCTGAGCCGAAGGCAGTCGCTTAACCAACTGAGCCACCCAGGCGCCCAAAACTGTCTACGTTCTTAAGACAAACCCCATTACCTTCAAAATTCCCAGATATTCACCATATTAGGCTGATGACTCAAAACAGTCTGGGAAACTATATAAAGAAACTGGCAGCTAGCACTTATTTGAAGGCTTAAGTCTTGCTGAGATCAGTGCTTAAGTAAACTACTGGTATTGGATCCAAAACGGAAAACCTAGTCTCCTGATTTTCTCTTTCTAGCACATAATGTATTCAAAGAGCAAATAATTTACGTTTAATGAAAAATAAATATAAATAAGTGTAATTTGAAGTTACTGCTCTACTCATTTTTCTTGTGAAGGGGCTTCACTTATTCCTTGTACTATAAGTAGTATCCTCTATCCTTCATGTTCTAGAATACAATCGTCCTTTTTATTGCCCCTCACTCAATTCTGTGGCAAAGTCCCTACTCGACTCTGAAACTATTCCTTGTGCTTAAAGACCAAAGGGCCAGAGAATGTCCAAAATTCACTAAGATCTATGTTTAGCAATGAATAAAAAGAGAATGGAAAGCCCTTGTAAGGCACCTTTTAGATGACACAGCTCATGGTGTCAGTCTGGTTCCACCAGCAATCGTGAGGCACTAGTATAGTCAAATAGTCAAACGATTTTTTTTTTTTTTTAAGTTAGCAATGAGTGGCCAGAGCAATATGGTTGTTCCAGATGGCTAGTGTCTGAAATGGCCAAGAGCACACAAGTGCTTCACTTTACATGCTGGAACTTTTCTTTTTAGCAAATTCTACTTTAATTTTACCTAATGGAACAACACAATGTGTACTCTTCCATTCACACAGTTTCATTTTGTCATTTAAAAAATGTATAAATTAAAATTGTATACTTCTAATACAGGTTTGTTTTACACTTCTAGAAAAGCCGGGGGGGGGGGACCTCAAACATTTTCAAGAGGTAATGCCGGTAAGTTAATGTCCCACTCCTAGATCTTTTCTCACTTGATATACCTTGAATATCTTTCCATATCATTGCATAGAAATCAATCTCATTTCTTTTACAGACAGGTAACAGTTTCATGTATGGCTGTACTGTAATTTTCTTAACCTATTTCCCACTGATTAACATTTGGGTAAGTTCCAGTGGCTTAATATTATACTGAATCTTAGTGCATTTGTATATTTTCTATTGGATACAATTCCTTGAAAATTTAACTGATGGGTCAAAAGTGTACAAATTTAACTGTTAACAGGTATCACCAAACTAATCCTCCAAAATGGAATACAAGTTTAAGTGCTCACAAGCAGCAGACAAGAGGGTCGCTCATCCTTGCCAATCCAAGAACAAACCAAAAAAAGTTCTCATTCATATTTTCATTTACGTTCCCTTATGTAAAAGGGCCATTTGTTTTTCTTTCATCTGTGAATTATTTATTTATATCTACTGCTGTCTTTTTCTATTGTGCTGTTGATCTGTTTCTATTACATATCTCAAAAGTTTCTTAAAAATGATGGGAATAACAACTACATCTTGTACACCCTACTCTAAAACCTATTAGTTATAAAATACTAAGAACAGATCACTTTCTCCAGCAATTAATTGTACTTTTTAAATTAAAAAGAGCAGATTAATTAGTAAATATAACTATAGACTGTAAAGAAATCATTTTAAGCATATTTTAGGGTAACTATTATATCTGCCTAGGTCTTCCATTTGGATCATAATGTGAAATGCTTTAAATATGATCAGGGTTTTCAAAATGTAACATTTTATCACTGAATTTCAAATATTCAAACTCTAGATCTGTACTAAGTAAATTCTTTAAGGCTAATAAGGTACAAAAGAACAACAACAACAAAGTCTATATGTACAATAATAAAAGTCTATATATGCAAATTCTGGTCATTTAAACTAGTTCCCCTCTAAAAAAAATTATCAACTCCCTAAGGTGGATGGGGAAATCAGCAGAAAATTTTAAAAATATTCTAATTGCCTACAGGGTATACTCAATTCTGTTTCCAGGTAAAAACTCAATTTCCTTAACAGACATTAACTGATTTGGTTGTTGTTGAGGAAATGAAAATTATATAGTGACATCCCACAAGCTTTGCTGTGGGTTAGGTGCTAAAGTCAACCACAGATTATCTCCCCAGACACTGGTTATCAAGTAAAGGTGATTCTGTTGACTCACAGAGGTGATTTTTATAGCCATTTACATGGTCTTATTAAGCACATCTGTCCTTCTTTTACAGTTTTTTTTTTTTTTAAGATTTTATTTATTTATTCATGAGAGATAGAGAGAGAGAGAGAGAGAGGGAGGCAGAGGGAGAAGCAGGCTCCCAAGGAGCAGGGAGCCCGATGCAGGACACGATCCCAGGACTCTGGGATCGTGACCTGAGCCGAAGGCAGACGCTTAACCATCTGAGCCACCCAGACGCCCCTCTTTTACAGTTCTTAAAAGGGTTTTTTTCCCCCTCCTACTTTTGATTCATTTCAGCCAATATACTCTGGACTATATATTATATTGAAAAGATGTAGCAGTCTATAAATGTAAATGGAATCTATATCCTATTGTGTTAAATTAAACCAGGGTTTTGCAACCATAGCACTACTGATACTTGAGGCTGAATAATTCCTTGTTCTAGGAGGGTCTGTCTGGGGCACTGCTGGATGTTTAGCAGCATCCTTGGTCTTCACCTACCAGATGCCAGTAGCACCCCATTGCCAGTCGTCACAATCAAAAATATGTCCAGGCATTGTTCAATGTTCCGTAAGGAGGCATAACTGCCCCACTCCCCACCTCAGTTGAGAACCACTGAGTTAATCTAATTGTCTCTGGTTGATGGGTAGGTAAAATTACGTTCTAGTGTGCTTGCCTGTATTTGTTTATTTTTCTATAATAGGAACTTTTATTTTTTAAAAAGGCAACAGACGAAACAATAAGAAAATTTTAAAGAATGTGTCAGTAGGGGAAAAAAGAGCTAAAACCCTGAAATTTTTCAGAAAGTACTTTTTAAAGAAAAAAAATCACCACCAACAGCTAGGAATAGGCTCTTTGCAGGTCCCAATCCTAGGGTGCATGCAATCAATTTAGTAGATCAGGATCAGCATTGAGAAAAAGGACAGTGGGGCGCCTGGGTGGCTCAGTCGTTAGGTGTCTGTCTTCGGCTCAGGTCATGATCCCGGGGTCCTGGGATCGAGCCCCACGTTGGGCTCCCTGCTCTGCAGGAGGCCTGCTTCTCCCTCTACCAGTCCCCCTGTTTGTGTTCCCTCTCTCGCTATGTCTCTGTCAAATAAATAAATAAAAATCTTAAAAAAAAAAAAATAAAAAAAAAAAGGATAGAACAGAAAATGTGATACAGCAAAACAAGAAATAAAGTATTACTTAACAAAATACTTTTTTCAGTTTATGTGCATGTAACTATTATGATATAAAAATGTATTTTATTACTGTGGGTTCTTGTCAAATATCTTTGAAAATCAGATTTACAGCTACTGATTTTAAGTTACTCCAACTTTTCATTATTGCAAATAGCCCAGAGTAGCAAAAGTGGGCTCAAAATGAGTTAAAGTGAAATAAGGAGGGGAGGATCCTCAAAATTCTGAAAAGCAGACAAAGAGCTCAAAAAACACACATACAGCAAAATGATTACAACCTGCAAACCAGTGACCAAGGACTTGGCCAAATTTCTTATAAAACGTAAACAAAAGGCAAGATTTGTTCTGCCTTCTGTTTTTTCTGTATCTGCCCTTCTGCATTTTCCATTTCAAACATTAACGTCACCAAACCTTACTTATTCAGTTTGTTCTAGCAGACCCCAATCAAATTTACCTATAAAAGATTAAAATAACGCTGGCATAAGAGTATAGCCTTGTTAACTTTTAACCTAATTTAAAAGAAAAAGGTTTAGGCTTGAAGGTTTTAACATAAACAGTGGAAATTACAAAGGAATCGTAGGAGTTTGTCTAATTAGACCAAATCCTAAAAGGATTTATATCAAAATGCTTTTTGCTGTTAAATATTATTATATATGTTTGAACACATCTAGCTGTTACATAACAAAACAATGTACAATATTCTCGAGTTTGACTGGCATACCCAAATATTCTTAATTAGCAAGATTTTAATTTTAAAAAATCCCAAAACTTCATACTAAAAGGCATGTTATTAAATACTTCAAGTACTTATTTACTTAAAATAATTTTAAGTTACAAAAGATTCATTTTTAAAAATCACTTTTTCTAAGATTCTTACCTTTCCATTTTTATGCAGTCCAACAGATTTATTACTTCCACAAAGATGGTGCAGTACTAAGATATATCATGCAGCCCCAGCACTAAAACAAATCAATTTTAGCAGTGCTAATTCTCCATAGAGCACCACTTTCTAGCCGAGGCAGATTAACAACTGCAAATCCAAGAGAATCTATTCATAAAGTGGATCATCTCGAAGTAGAAGCAAATTCGTGAGTGTAATGCTTGCTTTTGGTACCTCACTTATTTTTCATTGCTCAGATTACTTTAGTGAGAAACAATACCAACAGCAAACAAAGCTCAAAAGGAAAACCCCCACAAATTTCAAAATGATGCTGTTAGTATAAAAAAGAAAGGCTGACACATCTCAAAGCGCTGATCAACACCATCATGCACCTACCGCTGAGGTTAAAGCCCAACGCCCGGTATTTTAACTATTTGATCTTCACAGATCAGGCAAGGACTTGAAATCATCTCACGTGCAACAGTCTTTGCATAACACCCCATTTTATCCATGCCACAAAAACGGGAAACTTGGTAGTTACCAATAAATAAGTTGGGGGTCAAAGGGACTAAAGCCTTAGACTGCTCTTTATCATAAGATATCCTCAGACAAACCTCCCCATTCTTCATTTTGGCTCTATAAAATTAAGGAGCAGAGAAAAACTGGTAAGTGCCTGACTTTACAAAGAAAATGCACTCTATATTTCCTTGGTCATTAGATCTATGTTTATAAATCAACTGTACCACTCCCCCAAGTCCTCCCCCTCAAAAAACTAGCTTAAAATAGGCACTTAATTGGTGGTGGTGGGGAAAGGTTCCAAGTACTTCAAAGAATGTCAATTTAGGAATCTCAGCATGTCGCACTTTAGTAATTTAAGAATCAAGTTAAGTACAGTGGCATGTTAAGAAAACCTGTGTTAAATTCCAACAAACATTAAAAATTGGATAATGGACCAATGTTTCCGGGCTTTATCCCCAAATTTAATTATGTAGTCACAGAACCAAATACCAAAAAGAATACAGAATTCACTCGAGAAATGTCAAAACTGAACCACTGTTTACCAAGTAACCAAGTAAAATAAAAAAAGGTATCTTTATTATTTAATCACAAAGTCTGATGTTTTAGCAATTATTATTCAAATACACTTATGTTCTCATTACTGACTATAATATGTTAATAGAAAATCTACTTTATCCACTGACTGTGTCCGTTTGCCTATAAAATGAAGGACTACCTCAACAAACCAGAAGACATTTATACAAACTGAGTAAAAGGCAAATTTAAAAGAAATTTTTCTGAAGAAAATAAACATTCTTAATGACAGAAATGTGTATTTCACAAATTTTAAAAGGGCTAAAATCAAAATCATTTTGCGATTTCCATGTATCATTAAGCCAACAGATATTTTCATTATAAATTCAAAGGCATCATTGGTGTTTAGAAATAATCAAGTAAAAGAGCTGATACCAAAGAGAAAAATCACAATACAAAGAAAACTAGATTAAAATAAATTAATTAGGACTTCTACAAATTTAAGGCTGCATTTAGATAAGTGTCTTTATAGCTATATTTATAATTTTGGAAGCAAAATCATATTCATGACATAGGCTAAGTGAATACTATATCCCAAATTATGAGACCAAAAAAGCTACTATAAATCCAGTTTTGATAAACCCAACAAGAAATGATTTTTAAAATATTTGTATCTATACATCCCAACTTGAAAATACCAACTATTGATAGTCTGGACAATGAAAATTTTCAGTATTAAGAGGTAAAAAATGGCATCTGTCTTAGGACATCTACTCTGATCGATACAGAAAAACCTCCAGAGTGATGAATCTCTATTACCGGGAAACACAGAACTTGGTACCAAAAACAGAAGGTTTAAATTACACATACCAAGACAATACACAAATAGGGTGGGGAGAGACACGGATAGTGCTCAGTGGTCAAGATTTTACGTAGCTCTGAAGCCTAGCAGATCTGGGTTTGGAATGCTAGGACCAGTCACTGGAACCTCACTGAGCCTCTACTTCTTTATTTGTTAAAAAGGTACTCTTGCTCCTTCTCAGGGCATCCTGAGGATTAGCACAGGATGCTTCCCATCTAAGTGCTCAATAAGCATTAGCTATCATCATAGTTCTTTTTTGCTGTCATGGTGTCCAGACATGTTCTCATTACTGACTATACAGAATATGCTAATAGAAAACCTACTTTATCAACTGACTGACTGCCCTGTTTGCCTATAAAATGAAGGACTACCTAAACAAACCACAAGATGTTTATATAAATTGGGTAAAAGGGAAACTTTAAAGAAATTTAGCAGTTTTTTCTCATCTTATTCCACCACCTATTTTATGAACATAATATTTAAATACTCTCCCAAAGATGTAAACATGTATCATGTATCAACATATAAATGAATCTATTTTAGGAAACAAGCATCTTGTCATCCCTGGATTTGTGACAATATGTTGGCGGATAACCTGAATGAATAACAGGTTAACCTGAACAGAATCATCTGAAGCCTTACTGCCCCAAAGAGACTTTAGCCTTAACCTGCCGTGTATTATAATTCACTCTAAATTCAGAATGGACCAGCTGTGTTCTGCCTCCTCAAGACCTGAATGGCTAAATTAAGAAAATGGTTCACTCAGACCACTGAATAGAAAATGTCTTAATGTACTATCACTTTGGTTTATGTACAAAACAATGTTAAGGTAGTCACAGATGAGAAATAGGGCCAAAGCTCTCTTCTAAAGATAAGAAACTGTAGTTAACAGTAGTCAACTTTTTTTTTTTTTAAACTAGGGTGAGACAGGGAAAGAAAAATCTTAACGTGGACCACAGACATCCCATGCTTCTCTCCACTCCTATTTTCTCCTAAAGATACAAAAATACTACTTCAAAAAGGGAGATATTACTTATTATTAAGATACTTCAATAGGGGAGATACACACACATACTCACAAATATGGACTTGGAATGACATTTTTATCCCCAACACAAGCCATGAAGTAAACTTAGTATATCTGTCATATTATAAAGTCTATAGCAATTGCTCAGTAGAGTTTAAAAAACAATCCAGACACAGGAAAGATCAGTGCCCTAAACACTACTCTCCAGGAAAAAATATATTAAAAGGTGAACTTCAAGAACTTTAAAAATGTTTTAAGACAGATATAATTAATCAATCAGGAAATGATGAAGAACTTGGAAGAAATACCAGGTTCTGACAGAGCAGAATATAGTTCCGTAATAATGAAATATAAAAGGGAACAAGGGAAGAGACAAATATGAAAAATTCCCAGTTCCTGATTCTGGTTTGACCTTATTTTTAGAAAAGTCTGATTAGTAAACAGCAAAATAAGGAGGTCTTAACTTTAAAACCAATTTTACAATAGGAGAATATGAGCTTGTGGTCACACTAACAGATGTTAAAAAAAAAACTCACCAATGATGTATTTGTAGTCAATAAAGAACCGTGGCAAACTACACACATGGAAAAGGGGCTGTGCTCATTTCACTATGGACAGTGGCTAGCATCAGGGCTGCCAACAAAAGATCCCACTTTTGGGGCGCCTGGACGGCTCGGTTGCTTGGGCGTCTGCCTTCGGCTCGGGTCATAATCCTGGAGTCCTGGGATGGAGTCCCGCGTCAGGCTCCCTGCTCAGCGGGGAGTCTGCTTCTCCCTCTGGCCCTCCCCCCTCTCGTGCTCTCTCCCTCTCACTCTCTCCCTCTCAAATAAATGGGTAAAATATTAAAAAAAAGATCCCACTTTTGCAGGCATCTTAACCACTGTTCGGTTAACTCAAGATCATTACATGTACAAGGTATTGTCTCCTATTTAATATATGTATGTTCTGGATGATGTCATCCCAATCTGGAGCAATCCTCACAACTGACCCAGTCAGTGACTAATGCAGAGCCATTACCGATGCCCTCCCTCCCATAGAGGCCCACAGCTAAGAGAGAGAGATTTATTCTTCTTAGTTCACATTTCTGTTACAACCGAAATGCTAAAAAATTGGATTTAACGCCTCCTTTAATAACACAACTTAATAAAAACACACTACAGGGGCGCCTGGGTGGTTCAGATGGTTAGGCATCTGCCTTCGGCTCAGGTCATGATCCCAGGGTCCTGGGATCGAGTCCTGCATCGGGCTCCCTGCTCAGTGGGGAGTCTGCTTCTCCCTCTCCTTCTGCCCCTCTCCCCTAACTTGTGCTCTCTCTCTCAAATGAATAAATAAAATCTTAAAAAAAAAAAAAGAAAACACACTACATATTTTATATTGACTAGCTTCTCCTTGTGCTATAGACTTTCTAATTGATTAAAACCACAATTATCGCTAAAGCAACCTGGTATCTGAATTAAGGTATCCTTAAGTATTTTGAAAAAGGTGGCCTTATCTATGAAATTTTAAACTTCAGAAATTGGAGGTCTAGAAATAACAAATATACAATTAACCCAAGACAACTGTGGAAATTGGAAATGGAAGGGGGTTTATCAATGGTTCTTGTGATATCAAGGCAAAATAAGAATATAGTCATTTGACAGAACATGGTTTGTTATTTAAAACGAGCAAAGAGGGGCGCCTGGGTGGCTCAGTTGATTAAGCATCCAACTCTTGGTTTTGGCTCAGGTCACAATCTCAGGGTCATGAGATTGAGCCCTGAGTTAGGTTCCCCGCTCAGTGCGGAGTCCGCTTGAGAGATTCTTGCTCTCCTTCTCCCTCTGTCCCTCCCCCCACTTGTGCTCTTGCTCTCTTTCTCTCAGATAAATAGATAAATAAAATCTTTAAAAAGAGCAAAGAAAAGGCCAAATACTTTTTAGTTAGTTTTGCTAACACAAAACTAGAGAGTTCTACAAAGGGTGTAATTATAACACTATCATTTGCTTGGCTACGTTTGCACTTAATGGACATGAGGTGAAAATATGAACCAATCTGGGATGAAAATGACATAGTCTCAAAATCAGTTGATTATCCATCCACACTAATGTGAAAAGGGGTTACCTGCAGTAATCAGAACAATGAATGGAGAGTTCTCAAATTACTGTTGGACAAATCTTTTCCCTTCTTGGTCTGTCCTCTAAACATTTAGACTCTAGTGTTTTGGGTTCCAAAAATGGGCCATCAATACGACAGACCATCTCCAAAGCAAACAATCCATCCACAGATAACTAAGTTGATGTGACTGACACATACTCCAATCAATATACTGCTCATGGACACTACATGCCAAGCATGCTTCAGTGTAATTTCTGAAACTTTAAGAATGAGGGAACATAACTGAGACTTCCCTAGCAATAGCAAAACATGCTAACGTCTAGTAAAGAGAACTCCAATTAGCTTACCTCCTGCAGTAGATCAGCCTGCTCAATTGCTTTAAGGACATTTTTCTTGGATGTTTCCTGAACTTCCCCTCCCAAAAGAAACTCATCCAAAATAAAATAAGCCTTCTCAAAATTAAAGATGATATCAAGTTCACATACCTGAAAAGCAAGAAAAACAATGTTAAAACTGAAGAAAGCAAAAGATACTTACCCACCATCAGGTAGTGGGTAAGTAGAATCAGGTAGAATAAAATCTGATCAGAGTGAATCGATCTTAATTCTTTCTAAAAATGGCAATCTTGCTAATAACTAAGCATCACTGATTTAGTCAGCTTAATTTTCAAATCTCAAGTACTTGGAAACACAAGGCCTACAAACTAAGTAAGACCTGATTCTGGAAGCTCCCACCATGGGCAACTTAATAATTCTCTACTCATCTCTACTCATAAACAATGATCTTTTTTAAATACATATTTCCTGAATAATGTGATTATAACTGCTTACCAAATCTAAATTCTATACTAAGCACTTCCAGAATATTAATTTTTGCAGTTGAACTCCTTTCTGTTTCACTATTTTAAACCTCATTCTCACAACCATCATTAAATGAGCAGGGCCGTCAGGTCAAGCATTCCAGCAGTGAACTGACTGGGCCTGCTGGCAAAAGATAGTCAGCCCTTCCCTCCCCTGCAGTTACTTTCAAACAGAATCCCCAAGACAATCAAATAATAAACTTGTTACAGAAAAGATTTTAAAAAAATACTATGGCACTCAATTTCCTAAAACAAAATAATACTCACACTGCCAAAATACTTGTCAAGTAATTCCACATAACGATGAATTATTTCCAGGGTAATTAGCTCATTGTCCTGATCCTCAATAGCACAGCAAAAATACAGACTAGCGTATCTGTAACAAAGCAAATGTGGAAAAAATTTTACTCTATAATCTAAACATGTTTTCATATCCTATTGTGAAAGATCCCATACTTACACAGTTTATTTCTCCTTTTACAATAGTATAGATTATTTTCCTCCTACACTATAAAAGGAATGAATGTATGTAGAGAAAGTTTGAAAAGTACAGGCAAGCAAAAAGCCAAAAAACCCAAAAAACAATCACTCAATCATACCATCTAGAAACGTAGAAAGAGTAACTCATTTTGGTCTTTTTCTTTCAGGCTGCCTTCTATGAATATTCTAAAACATAGCTGGACCCAGTTATGAAATACAATGAATGAAATATAATGGTCCTAAATTGTATGAAATATAATCTTATGTTTACCTAATTAAAACAAAAGGCACTGTGTGATTAATTCAAACTACAAGTAAACAGGGAAGAAGATAAACTCTCCGACTGAAGGACTTACTGAAGATATTGTCAATGGGAAGGCAATGCCTGAAATGTTTTGCTGAAGTGTAATATATACAACAGAGAAGAACACAAGAAAACTTGAGGAGTTTTCAAAGTGAACCCACCCGTGTACCAGCACCCTGATCAAGAAACAGATTATGGAACTCCTGAATCCCCGCTCCTAACCCATGAGGTCACAACCTGCCACCCCCAAGGGTAACTACTATCTTGACTCCTAACGGCACAGAACTGTTTTTAAGAAGGTTTCTAGGACTGTGGAATCAACTCCAAGAAAAGAACAGTTCTAAGTTATTACAGAAGTTAGAGAAAGAGAACAGGGGAAACGGAGACCTGTTATCAAATTTTCCAAGTTCTACCTGTTAAATGGAAGTTTAGGTTATCTACCTCTTGAATATTAAGATTGGAAAACTCATATTCTCTTCCAAATTAGGATTCTAGCACATGGGACTACATTATACTTGACCCAAGGAAGTCAAACTTAACATACAACCTTGAGGTATAGCAAACAATGACCAAGTCTTTTGAGGAGGATTAAAAGACCATTTTCAAATGGTTTAAGTGTATTAAAAGCTTTTGGAAAAACAAACAAACAAACAGAAAACCTAAGACATTCTAAACAAGTCTCAGTTTCGACTGTAATTTTCACTGAGGAGCATTTAAGTGATTTTTAGAAAACACAACGAGCAATTACTACTTAAAGCATTAATGGAAAATAATACACACACACAATCTCAGTTTTGGAATTCAATGAATTCCTGCTTTTCAGTATGAGAATAACTAGTATTTACAGAATGCTCTATTATCAAATTGATCAAATAAAGATCAATTATTTGATCTTTCCAACAGCAAGCACCATCATTCTTGATGGTGGGGGGGGGGGGGAAGGAAAAAAAAAAACAAGGCCCAAGAGTACAGGGTCTGCCAAGTGGTTGCTCTGGGACAAGAAATCTGATCTTCAGACCTTTTCCCTCCCACTCCACCTTGGGGAGTCCCTCTTCATACACAGCTTGACTATTTTGCCATGTCCATTCTACCTGACTTATACATTAAGTTATTTAAAATGGTAGGTCTCCTGCAGTCTTAGAGAGGCGGCTTTCGAATATGTTCACTTATTAGCATGAAGGACATAAGAGGGCACCACCTCCAACTTTAACAAAGTGCTTCCTCTTTCCTAACCTATGGTTTTGTGTATCTGTTTAAAAAGGCAAGTTGGGGGGGGCACCTGGGTGACTCAGTTAAGTGTCCAACTTTTGATTCTGGCTCAGGTCATGATCTCAGGGTCTGGAGATTGAGCCCTGTGTCGGGCTCTGCGCTGAGCATGGAGTCTGCTTGGGATTCTCTCTATCACTCCCTCTGTCATCCCCCATCCTAGCCCTGCTCACGCGTGCTCACTCTCTCTCTAAAAAAATAGAATTAGGGATGCCTGCGTGGCTCAGTCGGTTAAGTGTCTGCCTTCGGCTCAGGTCATGATCCCGGGGTCCTGGGATCGAGTCCTACAGACTCCCGCATTGGGCTCCTTGTTCAGTGAGGAGCCTGCTTCTCCCTCTGCCTGCAGCTCCCTCTGCTTGTGTGCATTCTCTCTCTCTCTGACAGATATAATCTTTAAAATAAAATAAAATAATTTAAAAATTAAAATTAAAAAAAAAAAGCAATTCCAACTCTCCATCCTCCCTCATCCATGCTCACAAAATAGTTTTGAATTTGGGGAAATTGATACAAATGACATGTTACAAGTCCCCAAATCAAGAAAATGAAATATTAAAGGAACGGACATTAAAAATGGTAGATAAAAAACAGACATGACTAGCTGACATGAACAGAGTGCTATTTAAATAATCCCATTAGAAGGAATTTATTAACAGTTTTGGGTAAAATTCCTTTACTCTTAATGTCAACATTTCTACAATGGTACTGTTAAGCAATCTAATGCTTACACCATCCTCACTCCTTATCCACAGTACTGCCTCTTGACTTACAAATAAATAGCACTTAGTCAATTGTCCTTAATTGTGTGAATCATTTAGAAATATTAATTCAAATATCACCAAGACTGGGGCGCCTGGGTGGCTCAGTCGGTTAAGCGTCTGCCTTCTGCTCAGGTCATGATCCCAGTGTCCTGGGATCAAGCCCCGCATCAGGCTCCCTGCTCAAGGGGAAGCCTGCTTCTCCCTCTCCCTCTGTCTCTTCTCACAGCTTGTGTGCACTCTCTCTCAAATAAAATCTTAAAAAAAATAAAAAAAATAAAAAATAAATATCACCAGGAATGATGTGTCGTCCAAGCATCAAGCAGTATTTTTAAAATCCTGCAATACAGGGGCACCTGGGTGTCTTAGTCGGTTAAGCATCTGCCTTTGGCTCAGGTCAAGATCCTGGGGTCCTGGGATAGAGTCCCACATCGGGCTCCCTGCTCAGCGGGGAACCTGCTTCTCCCTCTCCCTCTGCTGCTCCCCCTGCTTGTTCTCTCTCTCTCTCAAAATCTTTAAAAAAAAAAACAAAACAAAAAAACCTTGCAATACAAAATAAATAAATAAGTAAATAAATATAAAAATCCTGCAATACTACCTAAATGTTTGCTTTCACTCAGAATGGAAAGAGCCATCAATTAAACAAATTCTTTGTTGTAGGTGATTATCTAGTTATCAGGATTATAAGGCACCTCTCTACAGAAAGCTTATGGAAGAAACAGAATAGTTAACAGCTAGTATTCACTGAGGCCTCACTCTTGAGTGAGACACCAAATGTTTGCTAAGGCTTTTGCATATTTTACCATTTTAATCCTCACAACAATTCTTCCAGAGAGATACTGTCATTAACTTGCATTTATAGGGGACCCAGGCTTAACTGAGTAACCTCCCCAGGAATAGTAATTTGACTCCAAAGCCCAAGTTTCATATTAAAAACTATAGCCAGGAACCGTATTAAATAAAGTAATCCTGCACCTGGCAAAAATTAAAACTGAATAAGCAATATTTTAAGAGCTTTGAAGAGGGAGAGAAAAACTGTTATACTGATTTAGTAAAAGATTACCAAGAGAACCTGAAGTGTACTCCCTATTTTTAGAACCAAACGCTTTTTAAAAATTCAATTATGAGCTCATTTTGTTCTCTTAGTACATATTTGTAAGTCTAAATCTGAAGTAAAATTAATAATAGACTAGTAAGAAGAAAGGTATGTTTGGTTATTTTTAGCAGAGTGGATTAAGGCTTACTCTAATTACTGGCACTCAGAGAACATCTGAAAGTGCCTATTCTTCTATTCAAAACACATGACTTCTCCGCAGTCAGCTAAGTGTCAGCTGACTGGGCGTGAATGTAACTAAACTATTCTCAATACCCACTGGTATGGCATTAAAAATTCTTTTGTTAGTAAAGAAAATACAGTACTGTGGCAAATTCTCAAACTAGTAATTTGGAGACATATGTATGTTTAAATTCACTGTAAAACTTTAATCTAGTGCCTCTTCCATAACATGCTGCATAAAACAGGAATCAAAAAAGCATACAGTGTTAGGTCTCTAAGGGATCTTCAAGAGCATTTAGTTCAGAGATGAGGAGACACACACAAAATGCCTTGTTCAAAGTCACGAAACTAGCTAAAGGTTCAAACCAAACAGAACTCAAGTCCCCAGATTTTCAGCCTCTTTTTTCAGCTATAGTCTCCTTATGGACCCCCCCCTCCCCAAGAGGAGGAACTATTATGCGAAATGCTCAGCAAGCAGAATGTGGCTGAGACAAATGGAAGAAGGAAGGCCTAAAGATCACTTGCTGACAGGAACAGCGACAGTGCTGGTTCAAAATTTCTCAGAAGCTAAGCGAGAATTCTTTTGCTTAAAAGGTCTTCTCTTCCAGCTGGACTAGGGGGGAAAAATCACCTGTTTATATCAACAAAGAATACGTTCTTAAATACGATATATAAGGTTTTCAGTATGAAATGGGGGTAGATTCATAGAAAAACTGATTAAAAATTCTAACTTTATGTGAATTTTATCTCAATAAAGCTGTTTTTTTTTTTTAAAAGTGCACCTTTTATTTATAGGAGCTTGATACAAGTATCAGAGTCAGGTTAGATTACCCTTTATAGCCTTTAAAAGAAAAAGTGGTGGCCCAAGATGGGTGGGCTGAATACTGTGTGCGGGAACACAACGAGCGCTTCCTTTCCTTCTGTTTTAACAGGCCATTGCCTTCAGCTGCAGGAATCTCGATTCCTGGGATTGATTCCCTTGCTGGTATTTTCCTCCTCCACACGGGGGACTCCTTCCCCTATCTAGAAATAAGCTTAAGTCTCTCACACCTTTTTTAAAACTCTGTCCCTTACTCCTATGTCTGTGGGGGTGGTTACCACCTCTTCGCATCTGAAGAAGCTCCCAAAATAGTCTACATTTGCTGTTTAAAAGTCTCCACCTCTTCACGCTTCGCCCCATTTCTTCGAGAGTTTCTACTATTTCACTGAAAATGTTCCGACAAATGGCATTTTATGAACTCTCACTGTAAAACCTAATAGATTCTTTCTTCACTTTAATTGTTTTTGCAACATTTGGCACTGGTGACTTAATTTTCAAAACTCTCTCCCCCCCTCCTGATGTTACTGACCCTATACTTAGCCTCTCCCCCTTTGCCTGCCCCTTGAATGTTGGTGATCTACCACTTTATGCCTTATTTCCGCCCTGACTTCCAAGCCCACCCCGAGAAAACCAGGCATCTCAGTCACCATGTCTGCTACCTCACGTTTACCGTCAGCTGAACCAGAAATGTGCAATCACTGCTCTCCCGGCTTCTAGCAGCGACCGAGCCTAAAACTTACCTGTAGTAACAGTTCACTCCACCTGCTGGGGCCCACAGCAGAGGTCTTCCTTCAGGGCCTCACTATAATGCAGTCTCCTAAGAGATCTCTCAGGCGCCAGCCTCAGCCCTCCCCCTTCCCATTCTCCAATTACAAGGATCCTTTCAGAAATGCATATCTGCTTTTTTCATCCCCATTTAAAACCTTTGCCTCCATGCTTCAGATTGGAGTTCTAGCCCCCCTGTCAGTCACTAACTAGAATATGACCTTGGACAAGTCACTTCTCCCAAATTCTTCCTTTTATAAAATTGAAATTTAATCAACAGCAGTGGTTCTAAAGCTCATGAACCATCTCCTATGCAGAGGGTACAAGCCAAGTGAGCACAGGTATGAGATCCCGGTCCTGTTTTCATGAGAGCACCTCCACTTCCACTTGTTTCACTGAAGGTTCGAACCTTGGGGCAAAAAGCTTTATAAAAACAATCACCTGACTAGATTATTCCAAGACCTCTCCCAGCTCTAAAATGCTATGAGTTTTCTCAACAAGTACTAAACCAAAATCACCCAAAGATGACTAAATTTATTCTTTTGGGAAGAGGAGTTCTATGGTATTTAAAACATTCTCTCTGTCCTATAATCTCCTCCATCACCTCCTCTGCCATCTCCACCCCCCCACACACACAAAAACCCATCCACACCTAGAGTGGAATAAAGGAAACAGAGATAAAACCCAGACTTCTCTTCAACCCTCCTTGCAGCCCATACTGTTAGTTCCCTGCACTTCCCCTATAGAAGACAATTTTTTATATGCAGAAACACTCTTCTTAAATACAGTAAATTATTTGTAAGGGAGGGAAATGGAGAAGAAACAAAGTAATTATATTTCTTTTAACCCTTGATTAGCCCAATCTTGAGAAATGTTATTTTAGGGTATTAAAAGACTTTCAGATATTAATAAAGATGTACATTTTTTTAAAGTTTAGTGTTCAAAGTCAGTATGTGAGTCATTTTGCAACATCAAAAATTTAAAAATCTATTCTTCGCAAATTATCTATCAGATCTAATTATACCTCCATGACAGCAACAAGTGTACTTCAAATTAATAAATACTACTAACAAAGAGATCTTATATATATAAAGTTTCAAAACCTCTATGCGACTGAAATGGTCTCTGCATCCAAGGTGTTCATAAGATTCTAAAAGTCAGAAAAAAGGCATGGCAATTATCAGTCATTATAGATTTTCAAGAAATGTTTGTCTAAATTCAGAGAATTACTCACAACATTTAAAATATGACCCCATTTTCACCTGCAAAGAAATAAATTCACTGAATTTTTCTAAAAAGATTATTAAGTAGGAATAATCATTTATGCCTTTAATTACATAATTAGTTTTAAATCGACTTTCCTGATTTTATTTTTTTTTGACTGGGTAATCAATAAAAACAGCAGTTATTTTAAAGACACAAAGCTTTAACTTAAATCTTTTTCACTTAAATCTTTATTAATCATTATTTATAAATGTCATTTCTCAAAAGTCTGCCATTACCACATTATAAATGACTGAACATTTGATCCTATTTCACCTGTCTGATAAATGAAAAGTATACCTTTTGTAAACAATCTTCAGATCTCGCCACTCAAGAAAGCTGCACATTTTAGGTTTCCGTGCTAAAACGGTTTGAACAAGTTCTCTTGTAATCTTTTTCTTCTCTTTGTCTGATAGTGGGACATACCATTTCTGCAGTCGAAGCTTTCCCTGACGACTAAAAAGCAACATAAACTGCATCTGTTAAGATAAATAGAACCAAGATTACATGCAACACTTTGATTCAGTAAAGATTAAGATGACATGGTTCATAGAGAAGCTTTGGGGGCAGGGCCTTTCTTTAACTGACAAATGATTAGCAGCTATCAGTATTTCTATGCCAGTTAAAATAGCAGGAAAATTCTTGTAGAAAGACCTTCCTACCAGATGCAGATCTCCCCACCCTACCCCACCCCACTCCACCCCGTTCCACGTAAGTTTGGAGAGTAGTGTGTGGCAAAAAAACAAAAACAAAAACAAAAAAAGGTAAAAAGCTGGAGTGAAAATTTTGAGGAAAAAGAAAGATAACTCTTGCAATTTAAGACAACTACTGTCTACATTTCACACTCTGTGTATGCTTCAAAAGAGAATTGTTGACATCAACTGGTTTAGATACATTTGAAAGAAACAGCAGATCTACAACTATTTTTCATCCTGAGGCTGTTCCAGTTGCCGGCTGAATTGTATTCAGACTGCTATTACTCAGAATGCCCTCTTCAGTTTATGCTTTCGTATTTTAAGCAAAACAAAAGATCTAAAATATTCAACAAAAAAACCCATAAATGCACATTTTTCTTAATAAAAGCCTGACTTTTAAGTATCTCTTCTCATCTTCACTTTCTAAAAATTCCAACATAAATATACACACAATAAAGAAGTGGGTTAATGTAACAATATGAAAGAATATAAACCTTTAAAAAGCCAAAATTTAGAGTCACACACATGCAGACATTACGCAAAATACCTCATTTAAAACAATTTTTTTAAAAAGCATCTACAGATGGAGTGGATGCTGAATTCGAGTGTATTTTACTTAAACTATTTTGTATACATGTATTTGGAACCTCAAATCTGTTGATTAGTTTACATGTTTAATTTTAAAGGAAAGCTTCTTGTAATCCAACTAACTGGTCTTCCCAACTGCAAACAGGTAAGCATTGTTTCTACAAAAAAAGGTACAATTCAGACAGGTTTTTTTTTTTCCTTGTAACTGCTGTTAAGTTCCTTTAACAGTGTTACTACAAGTAAGATTGCAGCCCGATTCTTAATATGCACCACACCATCTTAAATCTGAATATGGGGTGGGGGAATTTACACAGCCAATTTAGAATAAAATGGGCTCTAAATTTCGCTAAGAAATTGTTGTCGCTTTTTGTATTAATCCAAACGGGCATCAACAATATATTTAGAAATTTATGATGTGGCAATTTAACTTTATTTAAAGTTAAAATTGGCTTATTACACCTCACTTAAAGCCTTCACTGGCACAAAATAAACGAACGATATTCTTGATGTCAAAGTGCCTCCCATACAAGTCCTGTTAAGACAGCGGCATTCGGAGGGGGACAGCAAGTAAAGCATCAACTGGACGTTTAATGTAAAGCCGTTACCAGAACTTTGAGAATAAAAAGACCCCTATTCTAGGACCCTGACGACCTGGAGGAGTGGCGGTTTGCTTTCTAAAAGAGTATGAGCTCTAGGCTGTCTGTATCCCCTCCCTACCACTTTATAGAACGAATAAATAATTCAGTCTTTAAAATAAATTATGTGCTAACATGGGACGATACCCGGTTGCGAAGCACAAGTATTCCTTCCCTCCGGTTAAAAACTAATGCTTTGATTTTGCCGCAAATGACAGGGCACCTCAATTCCTCGAGATTGGTGATTAAAAACAATAGGCTCAGCCGCGGAGCGGGCTCAGGGCCAGCGTTCCTCGGTCCGGCCGTCTCCGACGCCTCCCCACCGCCCCATGGGGTCGCACTCCATCACTGACCGAGCCCGGGCGAGGGGACCGGCTAGGAGCCGGGCAGACAATGGCATTCGCCGCCGCGCAGGGGGCGCCAAGGGTCCTCCGCCGCCACCGCCCCCGGCCGCGGGCCCCTCCCGAAAATGCCCCGCAAAACTTGAGGTGATTCCTGAACCACAGGTGCCGCGGGGCCCCCCGCATCCTCGGGGCGCGGTGCGGAGTGGAGAGGGGCGCGGACGCGGAGAGAAGTGAGTTGCCGGGCGCGGCGACCCACTGGCGGGCCGGGGCGGCCAGGCGCGGGGTGGGGTCGTCGGGGCGCGCGCGGGGCGGCGGAGGGCGCGCCCAGCCCTCCCTCCCGGCTCCCTGTCCCCGACGCCCCCGCTCGCCCCCCGGGACTTACGGCGGCCGCGGGCCGCGGGTGCGGCTGGGCTCGGCTGGCGGCGGCGGTGGCGGCGGCGGCGGCGGCGGCCGAGGGGAAGCCCCTGTCGCCGGGCTGAGGAAGAGAAGCCGTGTTGCTGTGGGGAGGGGACCCAGTTAGCGGAGGGAAGGCTTAGGCGGCGAGGGGAGGGCGAGCCGACAGACCCCGCCCCGTGGGCCGGACGAGGGAGGAGCCGGGGCTGCGGCGAGCGGAGGGGCGGGCTGGGCGACGCGCGGGAAGCAGCTCGGCCTTCGCCAACGGCACCGGAGGCAGGGCAGGTGACCGCACAGTCCAAGAAATCCGATTGGCGGCGTCCCTACCGAGAGGGGTGGTCCGGGCCGGAAGTCAGGCCACGTGACCCGGAAGCGGCCTCTGCCAAGGCCCGCGCGCCTGCGCGCTCCTGCGTGTGCCTTCGGAACGCGGGCAGGCGGTTTCCCCGGCTCTCTGGTGGTGGGAGGACAGGGTTCTGCGGTGCCCTTTGTCGACCCCGCTGTGCGGGGCAGGGAAGGTCAGGATCGCGAAGAGCCAAGTTCGAGCTCCGATAACTCTCCGTGCCCAAAGAGGGTGGGGCGGGGAGGCGTTTCTGTCCGTACTGATGGTGAGGGGAGAGAGGGAGTGCTGCACCTCTGGGGAAAACAAGTCAGCTCTGTCGTGGAGCTAGTGCACGCGTTCAGAGGGCCTTTTGCACTTATTCAGCCTCCAGACTGCCTGGAATCCAGCCCGTCCTTTCTATCGCACTGCTACAGCCCTAGACACCTTTTGCCCCAAGCTGTGCAAGTGTCTCTTCCCTGGGCTTGCCTCGCCTATCCTCAGTGCTGCGGACCTGATGAATTACTGTCCGTTCTCTGCTGAAAAGCCCAGACAGCATCTCGTCTTTGAGATCCCACTTCCTTCACACGGAGTCGCGCCCCCCGCCCCCCCCACCCCAAAGCCGCCTGGGTTCCAGTTAACCTTGCCGAAGACGTGCTCTGCCTGGCATGCACTTCCTCTCAAATGTTACATCTATGAAGCCTCACCCTCAAACCCTGTAAGAACGAATCCCTCTTTCACCCACATGTTCGTTAGCCTCTGTTTAGCACATCTTGAATTTTATTCATTTCTGCATCCCCACGTGTCCATTTGCCTCTGTTTAGCGCGTCTTGAATTTTATTCATTTTTCGTCCCAACCTAGTTCACTGCCTGGTATATAACACATCTAATAAGTGGGAGTTGACTGATGAGGACTATAAAATGATAGATTTGTTAAGAACCATAGTGCTGAGCATTGTGCCTGGCACATAATGGATGTCCATATTTTTTTGAATGAAAAGAATGGATGAATCATCTAGTCCGACTCGTCTTTTACAGATGAGGAAAGGGGAGCCCCACGGGATTAAGTGACCTTGCTTGAACAGCCATGGGTTTCTCATGTTGAATGATATTCATTACCCCAGTCACCTAGGTTCTTAAAAGGAAGCTGGAAAATTGCTTTTATTGCGCTATGCCCTTTTTGCAGAGGTTCCCAAACATAGTCGCCAGAATTTTTTAATGGCCCAAGGGGAAAAAGAAATGCTAGGTTTTTCACGAAGCTAAATTTAATCAATTTAAAGGAATCCTTTATTAGGGATTGTTCTTTTTCTGTGGTAAAAGGTCTATAAAACTATGGTAGTATATAACAGGGATTTGAGAGCATTTTTAATGCCCTTATTTGGCAAAATAAAAATGTATAATACCTCCCCTTTTAAGCACTAGTATACTACTAGGAAAATTTCCTACAAATATGTAGGATAATGTATACTGGAAAACAAGTGGCCGACACAAAGCACAGAGGTGGCTTTCTGTGGTCTTTAGGCCCCCTGCCCAAATTTCTCTCTGCTTCCTAACCAGTCGTGCCCCAAGTCACATGTTAATGTCCCATTTCTCCCGTACTACACAAAACAGATGCCATTAACCAGTTCAAAGATAGATTGAATACTATGCAATGAAACCTTGCCCTCTGAATCCAAGTGCTGTTTTTCTCTTTTTGCGTACAAAGCACATATATCCTCAACATTCCTAAGCTAACCACCTCCAAGTTTAAAGTCATTGGTTATGATCCTAATGTTGGTCTGTGGTTCTGAAAATGAAGACAGGAGACTTGCTGATGACATATTGGCAGTCTCTGGTGCTCCTAGCCAAGAAAAGGTGGGGGCAGGGGGTAGAGAGGGAAAGGAATTATGGGAAAAATAATTAGCAGCTGAAAGCAGCTATTACATAATCTTGGCTGCTTATTAATTTAGAAGAAGGAATGGCTTATTAAATTCTAATAGCAGCAGCACAACTGCAAACAACCTAGCAATTAACAATGCAGGGCCCATTATTTTGTTAATATGTTCTCTTTTTTTGGCAAGTGTATAAGAACAAAATTTATAGAAGCAGATGGTCTTTTTCAGTAGATTATAGATGGTTTTTCCCCAGTCTTAGTATTAAGTGCTAATTGTGCATTCACTGTGAAAGACCAAAGAAGCACTGTTACTGTCTTTGTTAGTAATTAACTGCTTGACTTTGATTCCAACATTTTCCAAATTGTGGGCTTTCCTATATACATATTTCTTCTCACCTAGTATCTTCTTCATCTGTCATGTTAATAGGGTATCTTTTTTCATCCTCTGCTTTTGTTATCTGGGTGGTCCTGATTTCTTGGTTGTTAATGATGATACAAAAATAATTTCTTATGAAAAATTAAAAATCAGATTTTATACTTTTTTTTTGGTACAGGAGACATTTATTACAAAATAATTTCTCATGGAACAAGAGCATGTACTTTCATGGTGCAAGGCTGCCTGATGTTTCCCAGGTTTCAGTGGCCCAGGCAGATAAAGGAAACTCAGCAAGGTCAGAAGAAAGAAGAACAGTTCTATCCTTAAGTAGGAAAAATAACCGTGTCCCAAGTATACAGAAGGGGAACAAATGAAGTATTTCTGGTAAACTGCCTTTTATTTATTTTTTACTGAGATATAATTGACATATAACATTATATTAGCTTAAGGTGTACAACATAATTTGATATTTATATGTATTTGTGAAATGATCAGCACAATACGTCTAGTTAACATGACTTGTTTCTTAGAAAGAAAAAAAAAAGGTGCCTAGCTTTCATTTATGCTAAATGCAAGAGGTGAGGGTGAAATAGGGATTTTGCCTTCTAACAATAAAATTTTGAGATTTTTAATGTAATCTTTTAGAAGTTTTCAAAAATAGCTTTAGTTTTAGTTTCCTGTTAAATGTGTGATGGCCATATGCTTTTATCTACTCTCCCTCACAAAATGCCATTAAATGGGAAAAAAAAAAAAGGAATGTTTAAAGTATATACCCACATGGGCAATAAGAGAGGGGACATTAGCATGAGGATGTCACCAAGGATGTCTCGGAGCACTGTTGGCGCATCGTGAAACACTGATGATTTAGGTAAAAATTGTAATATATTTATATTGAGAATACAGAGGAGCAGAAGTGAGGGGATGTTGAAATAATGCTAAATCCTCATGCACTAGCAGTAAGAAAATAGATAACATCTAACATAAACCAAAAAATAGAATTATTAGTGTATTCTTTAGATACCAGGAAGTAAATTCCAGAAGCAATGATGACTTTTCTCTCCAGGGACAGAATCTTGAGGGAGGATGTATTAAAGGTTATTATTACACTTTATTTTAGTGCAGGTTTTACTTAGATCATTTTTTTAAAATATTGTAATGAAGTAGATAAAAACTCTTCTGTTAGTGTCAACACTATATTATGGACTTGTACAGCATTCCTTTAGCCCGTCTATATGTTACTTAGAGATTATTAAATAAAAATGCCCTTGTAATGGTATTCAGCACTGAATCAATGTAGAAGGTCACAGTTTTAAGTGTAAAAAAAAAGATGCTTAGAGTTTGTGAATTTGCATCTCCAAAGATAAACTTGTTCCAAGGAGAAAACTGGCCTAAAATAATGAGGATTTGTGAATCAATCATTTCAAATAGATAAAGCTGTCACTGCCAAAGTCCTCAACAATAAGCTAAAGACAAATGTGGGACATCCACTTTTCCCTGAAGCCTGTTTCCAGAGCTTTGAATAAAATGCAGGAAAATGACTCTTCTTTTAATATTAGGCCAGAGCAGTGATTCTCGACCGAAGCAATTTTATCCCCCGATCCCCTGGAGGACACTTGGCAGTGTCTGGAGACATTGTGGTTGTCATATTGGCGCCTAGGCATGGGGCAGGTGGGGCTGCTGCTGTATTGCACAGGACAGTCCCCTACAGAGAATGATCCAGCCTCAAATGTCAATAGCACTGGGGCTGAGAGGCTCCAAGTTAGTCATTGAAAAGCTTAGCATGCAGTAACCGAGCCCTTTTTTTTTTTAAAGATTTTATTTATTTATTTGACAGAGAGATAGACAGCAAGAGGGGGAACACAAGCAGAGGGAGTGGGAGAGAGAGTGGGAGAGGGAGCAGGCTTCCCCCTGAGCAGGGAGCCCGATTCGGGACTCGAACCCAGGACCCCGGGATCATGACCTGAGCCAAAGGCAGACGCTTAACCCACTGTGCCACCCAGGCGCCCCAACCGAGCTCTTTTATAGATATTTCAAGAAAGGGAACACGCACTATCTTTACAGAAGTTTTTTTTTCTCTTTCTTAGAGGGGTTGGAGGCTTTCTTAATATCTGATTGCTAAAATTCTTAACTGCTGAAAAGACTGGCCACCTACATAAGGCAGTCAGTATTCTTTAATAGTAACTAGAATAAACTATTGACATGGGATCTTTTTTTTCTAAGTGACCCCAGAATATTGGTGGAAATTATTTAGAACCTGAATCCATGAGATGACTATTCCATCCATCCATTCATTTAACATAAATGTTTATTATGCTGGTTTATTATGTTTATTACGGTTTACTATGCTGGCCACTCTGGAACATAATGGGGGTACAAAGATGAGTAACATGTTGGCTCTCTCCTAAACCTCTAAAACCATTTCTCCTGACACAGAATTTCAGGTCTTTTGGAGACCAGTTCTGGGTGGTTAGAGCAGCAGTCACCAATCAAACATAAGAACACATTTTCTTTTGGGAAGCCCCTAAAGATGCTTCTTAACAACCTTAGATTTCCATGCCTGGCGCCTTTAGAAACTATTTGCCCTAATAACCTCCCAGGGTTCTCAGCGATCTTTTCATTCTGTGAGCTTTCCAAGGCACTGTGAATTCACAGCAACATAAGAAAGTCCATGTGTTTTCAACAAAACGATTTCAAGTAATATTCTTTTGACCTGGCCCTTGGAATGAAATGTTTCAGCAGTAATCTAATTCAGCTAGACTAGTGGTTCTAGGTTATTCTCTATAGGACTTGTGAAAACCCGTAGATTTTTGGGCCCCATCCCAGAGTTTCTGATTCACTGGGTCTGAGCTGAGGCCTGAGAATTGCATTTCTTTTTTTTTTTTTTTTTATGATTTTATTTATTTATTTGACAGCCAGAGACACAGCGAGAGAGGGAACATAAGCAGGGGGAGTGGGAGAGGGAGAAGCAGGCTTCCCGCCAAGCAGGGAGCCCGATGCGGGGCTCGATCCCAGGACCCCAGAATCATGACCTGAGCTGAAGGCAGACGCTTAACAACTGAGCCACCCAGGTGCCCCCAAAATTCCATTTCTAACAAGTTTTCAGGTGCTGCTGATGCCACTGGCTCAGGGACCACACTTTAAGAACCACTGCTCAGGGGCGCCTGGGTGGCTCAAATGGTTAAGCTTCTGCCTTTAGCTCAGGTCATGATCCCAGGGTTATGGATCAAGCCCCGCATTGGGCTCTCTGCTCATCGGGGAGCCTGCTTCTCCCTCTCCCTCTGCCTGCCTCTCTCTCTCTCCCTGGCAAGTAAATAAATAAAATCCTAAAAAAAAAAAAAAAAGAACCACTGCCAAAAACAACCACAAAAAACAAAACCCAAAAACAAAACAAAATAATATGATACCTAACTGGCAAGTTCTCAAGCCAGCAATTGTGATATAATTTTCCAGACTGGTGATCTTAAGGAAACTCCAGATCTGAATATTTTTTATTGCTGACCTTACTAAGTCTGATAACATTAGGAGATTAATATTCCCAGTTACATGAATCTGAAGCTAAATTGATATGCACAAACCAGAGTGGCGTAGCGTCATCGTATGTCCTGTACAGACTAATGTACTGTGTTAGTCTAAGTTAGAAATTAGAGCACCTAGAGAAACTTGAAGGCTGCACCATAAAAATCAGATGCTTACTTGATGAATATCACTACTCTAAAAATATTTTCCAACTACTCATGCCAAGTAGGAATCACCTCTGAAATACTTCGTCAACAATTGGGATAGGAAGGAGAGAGTTGGGAGGGAATAGCTAGACAGAATCAGTATCTCTGGATATAGCAGAAACACACTGTGTAGTGATCAAAATCTGCCCCTTCTCGTCCTTGGCACACAGCTGGCTAGACCCTGTTCTTCAGCCATCCCTGCAGTTAGGTATCCTATGGGGCTGAGATTGGGCTGATGAAATGTGGTGGTATCAGGCAGGGCCCAGAAAAACTTTCCGCAGGAAAGCCTCTTCTCCCTCCCTCCCTCCTCAACCCTACTTTTGTGGCCTGGATGTTGACACCCAGGGTGACTTTGGAAATTAGTCTTTTAAGATGGTTGAGTCATGGTCAGCCTGGGTTGCTGAATGACTGCGTGAGCAGACACACAGAGACCACCACCACCACCATCATACTTACCACCAATTGTGCTTTAAATGAATCAGAAATAACTCTGTATCAAGCCAATGATTTTTCTGGGTTCATCGGGTATAGTTGCTAGCATTACTGGCCATTCTTGTAAGCTGTTACAAACTTAGGTACAAAGAGAAAGAACCATAGTGATGGGGAGAGTAAGTAGATAGTTCTTTTTCTTGATTCTAAACCTGCTTTTTGTGCTCCTTCATGTGTCTCCTTTCCATTGAAATTTAAAGAAAATTCTCATGTAGTCTGAGCCCAGAATTTAAAACTCAATTATCAAAGGGGCAAAAAGACTGATTTGAGGGTTTGTTTTTTTTTTATTATTTGAGGGTTTTGTTTGTTTTTTATTCCCTGGCAAAGCCTAGTGTTTGTACCAGGCAATAGATAAGGCAAAAAAAAAAAAAAATCATAGGGCTGAAAGAACCAAGGAAATGGGGGTGGGGGGGCACATTCCAGTAAACTGTCCCTAATTGTCCAAAGTGGGTAATATTATCATCAGTCTCTTAGAATCAAGAAACCAAAGTTTATAGTTTGTGACCAGATTGTGTCTTTGTCTTCTAAATACTATAGAACACAGTTAAAACATTTATCCAAAAGCACTGTTTAGAATACATGAACATTTTAATTGAATGACTTGAAAAATTTTTAGAAATACTACATGTAAAAAAAAAAAAGAAAGAAATACTGCATGTATTTAAAATATAACAAATATATGAAATAATAGCATTTTAAGGTCATTTCACTCAAAAACTTCATTTTACAAATAAGGAAATTAAGGCCTGGAGAAGTTAAACAAATTGTTCAAGATCATACTACCTTGTTAGTGGCAGATGAAGAACTAAGACCCCTATGTTCTGTCTCCAGGCAATGTTTTTTTCCCACTATAGTACACTATTGCCTGTAAACTACTAGCCCTTATCTTTAGGCAAAAATAGACAAACAAATAAACTGAAAAACTACACACACACAGCCCCTCAAAATGTAAACTCTTCGGTGCCTCCTCCGGTGATTGCTCTGCCTTCTTTTAAAATTTTCGTGTCTCCAGTAGCCAACTGAAACCACTGGAATCTCCAAGATTGGGACAGTATCTTTATGAATCTCTGTCTCACATAACCTAATGCAATGCCTTGCATAAAGTAGACGCTCAAAAAATGTTAATTAAATTGAATTGGATGACTATACTTCAATTAAAAAAAAGAAAGAAAAAATTGAATTGGAATGCCAAAAGAAGGTTTAATAAGCTCCTGTCTTATTACTTCTCGAATGTTGCCGGTTTTCTGTGCCCCCTCTTCCTGCCATAGCATGCAAAGTATCCTTTCCATCCCCACTAATATTGAACTAGGTCAGACCAAGAAACTGGACCTTCTATCTCAGCCCCTTCCTTCCACCATTACATGCCATTACAATTTCTTCTTTATGCACATGGCCACCCGAGTGTTTTTTTCTAGAACATAAATCTAATAGAGATGAGGCCCTCTGCTTAAAATACTTCAATTTCTTTATTACTTCATTGAATTTATACACGTAAGTCTGGGCCGGGCTCTCAGTACTGGGGATAAAATAGAGGACAGTAGATGGAACCTCCCACCAGGTCCATAGGGTGTAAAGGTTGGGGAGTACAGTTTACAATTGGCAATCCCAATACAGTGGAGTAGGTGTTTCAAAGGGGAAAGGCCAGGGTGCTGTGGGAGCATATAAGCGAGGGCCTAACCCAGAGTTTTGGTACTAGTGATATGTGGTGGAGACAGGGAAGATTGGAGGAGACAGCCTTTGACCAAGATTTTTTAAAAAGTGTGTGGGGGGGAGGGTTTAACCAAGAGAAGACAGGGGATGAGTGTTCCACAAAGGGAGAACAGCATGGGCAAAGATAAAGAGATGAGGGGTGTCTGGGTGGCTCAGTCATTAAGCGTCTGCCTTCGGCTCAGGTCATGATCCCAGGGTCCTAGGATCGAGCCCCGCATCGGGCTCCCTGCTCAGCGGGAAGCCTGCTTCTCCCTCTCCCACTCCCCCTGCTTGTGTTCCTGGTCTTGCTGTCTCTCTCTCTCTCTGTCAAATAAGTAAAATCTTAAAAAAAAAAAAAAAAAGAAGAAGAAGAAGAAGAAGAAGAAGAGATGAGTGCATGAGTATCTTAGGGACCTGAATGGAAGATCAGCGTGGCCAGAGAGTACCTGGGTAAGGATGAGTCTGCAGAGGATAGGGGAACCAGATCATGCGGGACTTTTCAAACAAGATTAACAAGATTTGGGCTTTCTATAAGGATATTGGGGGATACTGAAAGATTTTAAGCAAGGGCAGTGCCATTATAGGATTTGAGTTATAGAGTTTCAGAAAGATCTCTCTGGATGAAATGTGGTTAATTGAAGGATAAATTGTAGTCACAGTTTAGTTGCAGATAGAATGAACCATTCTAACCAGTACTGACAGAAGCTGTCTAAAAATGATTGGAAAAGCAAAATCTAGGCTGAGTTTCCAGAAAAACCTTCCAGAATAACACTGTAGAACTTGACTGCCAGGGAACTGTTATGTCTGCCATGATCAGTAAGCTGGAATGTTAAGCTGTCTCTGTAACTGCTGGCTTCAGGACTATACCTCCTCTGCTGTGTTCAAGAAATCAGGAAGCTGTTGCCAGCAAAATGGATGCTTGGGTACTGCCTTTTTTTCAGTTATATGGCTAGGGACTGGACCCTGGACTCCCTCTACAACTGCCACTGAAAGCCAAATGCTTCCATAACCAAGCTTGCAAGCTGACATAGCAATGGCAGGGCCCCCTCTTCATGATAGATCCCTGCCTTCTTCCAAACGTTACATGAGCACACTTGATTGTTACAATCTACATCCCAACCAGAAGCCTAGCTAAAGAATGTCGTTTTTCATTTTCCAGAACGAGCACTGCCAGGAGGTTGGAATGGATATTGAGCAAGCAGGTCCACAATATCCATGGCAGTGGTTAAGACTGGTGGCTAAGAGACCAGTTGGGAAGCTGTTGGATAATTCACATGAGAGGTGAAGGTAGCCTGACTAAGGACTAAAGAGAAGGAGATAGATTGGAGAGAGTTTAGGAGGTAAGATTGACTGGTGTAGCTTGCTTTGATGTGGGGGCAAAGCGAGTGGGCATAAAGTCAAGGATGACAATGGGGGATGATTTTCTGAGAGGGAACCCAGGATAAAAGGCAGACTGCTGGTGGAATGAACTCATTTTTTAACCTCCAAAATCAGATATCTGGGCCTGAATAAGCTTGGAAGAGGACCACAAGCTCCAGATGAGAATGCATCCCCGGCCAACACCTTGACTTTAGCCTTGTGAGAGTTGAGTAGAGGACCCAGCAAACTTGTGCCTGGACTCCTGACCCATAGCAGCTGAGAGATACTAATTGGATATTGTTTTAAACTGCTAAGTTTGGGTTAATTTGTTACACATTAATAGATCACTTATACAAATACCAGGGCACAGCTCTAGAATACTAACTTTTAGGGGGCAGGCAAGGGAAACCCTCAAAAGAAGACTGAGAAGGAGTGATCAGAAGCATGGGAGGAGATCCAGAAGTAGAGTCATGAAGCTAAAAGAAGAGATCCTGATAAGAAGGAGAAAGTTGTCAAATGTGCCAAATATTGCTGAGAATTCAAGTAGGAACAGAAAGAGCTCTCTGGATTCAAAAAGGCCATTTGAGGGGCGCCTGGGTGGCTCAGTTAAGTGTCTGACTCTTGATTTCGGCTCTGGTCATGATCTCAGGGTTGGGAGATCGAGCGTCGTGTCGGGCTCTGCACTGGGCTTGGAGCCCACTTAAGATTCTCTCTCTCCCTCACCCTCTGCCCCTCCCCACCGCCCTCTCTTTAAAAAAAAAAAAAAAAAGCCATTTGAGTGAAGTGATGTATAGAAATAGTCATTGCAGCATATGGAGGAAAAAGTGGAAAGGGAGAAGTAGAGACAGCTTTTTTAGGAGGTTTATGTTTAAAGAGGAGGAAAAAAAGGGAGGTAGCTGGGACAGGGTGGGGCGTCAAGTTCAAGGTGCTGTTGTTGCTTCAGGAGGGAGACCCGCTGGGGGGTAGAAATTAGTAGAGAGGGAGAGGATGAAGATATGAGCAGTGAATGGTAGAAGAGGAAGAAAGGATGTAGATAAGCACGTAGTTTGGTGGTGGGGAAGGAACTCCTTCCTCTCTGACATAAAGGAGGAGGTAAGATTATCTGCTGGGTAAGAGAGAGGTGGGGGTGGGTTGAGAGGTGGGAAGCAGGTTTCTACTAGAGACCTTCGAGAACTGGAGAGAAGCTTCTGGAGCAATAGGAAATGATAACTGAGGGTACTGAATGTGCAGTGGAGACAAGATCTATGACTGGGTCATTCTGTAATTAGTTGCATTAATGGAGGGTTGAGATTTGCCAGGTGACTGAGATAGAAGGACAAGAGACTGAAGTGGTGAGGCGTGGCATTCAAGCCAGACAAGGAAAGCAGTGACAATGAAAATGGGGAGTTTCAGGACGGGAGGGAGGGAAGAAGGGGGGTCAAGGATACTGATAGAGCAGAAAGAGAGAAAGTAATGGGGTTGAGCAAGAGGAAGACCCTACAGCTATCAAGGCCAGGTTTTATAATTAGAGCAACTGGGTGAGACAGCTGGAAGTATTGGAAGTTGTGTTCTGAGAGAAACACGTGAATGCATTATTTCGGAGGTGGAGGAGGTGGGGAGGTTGGGCGGAGTATGCAACAGATAAGGGCAGAGTGGGGGGCCGAGCAGAAAGGTGGTGAGGCCCTCTGGAGCAGAGAAGACCAAGGAGCAGACTTGCTCGGGTGTTGAGTTGCGAGTCACCTGTGTGGATGTTAAAGTCCTTCGGGATGGCAGCAGGACCTGATGGAAAAGGTGACAGTGATTCAGTTGCTAAACACTCCAAAGAAAGACAGGGAGTGGTATATAATGGCAACAGGAGAAGTAGGGTGTCATTTTGAAAAACCAGCTTTATGGGGGTGTAAGCCACATGCCACCCAATTCACCCATTTATAGTATACAATTCAGCGGCTTTTAGTTTATTGACAGAGCTGTGCAGTCATCACCACAATCAATTTCAGAACATTTTAATCACTCCAAAAAGAAGCCCCATACCTCTTAGCCATTACCCCCTAATTTCTCCAGCACCACCTCCCCATCCCCCTGCCCCCCGCCCCCCCAAGCCTCTGGCAGCCACTAATGTGCTTTCTGTCTACAGATTTGCCTCTTCTGGCCATTTCGTTTAAACAGAAGCATACAATGTATGGTCCTTTGTGTCTGGCTTTCTTCACTTAGCATAGTGTTTCCAGGGTTCATTCATGCTGTGGCGTGTACTGGCATCTCATTTCAAAGCATGATTTTAATGGGTGGAACGAACCTTAGAAGAGCTTAGGGGAGGATGTAAGGCAAACACTTCCTTTGGACACCCAAGTCAGCTCTGGTCATTAAGAGCGTTGAATTTGTTGTAAGTATTACCTCTTTCTCTTGGGAGTATCTAAAATAAGTCAATATTAAATGCTAATGCTTGCTTCTTCCTGCCCCACCCCAGCAGTAAATATAACTGAAAACCTTGCTTAATTACAAAGACTGAGTCAGTCATTGTTGCTTCATGTTAACTACTTGCTTAAGAAACACATTCATCTTGTAGAGGAGATAATGAGCAAGATTGGCAATGCCCTAATAAGCTCTAAATTAAGCATACATAATGTTGAACAAAATATAAGAATCAGCAAAAAATTTTTTCTACTTATTGATCATTAGTGTTAACGAGAGCAGCCCCAAGTGGCTCTGTGCCTCTTCTCTTAGAAAGTATAAAAACACGGTAAGCAGGCCATTAGGAAGGTTAATGTGAGGATTCCATTTTCATCCTGATAATGGAATACTTTATCTTTCCTAGCCTATTGACCTTGGAAGCCCTTGATGGCTTCATGTTTTCTGGTCTTTGGCTAATTTTCAACCACGTTAGTAACAGAAATTGTGCAAATGGGATCAGGGCCTACTAACAGCAATAAAACCGAATGAATACATCTACCTCCAGGAAATGTCAATTACAAGTAAGCATAAGGGACTGTTGTCTGTGTGAAGGCACGAGAGCCCCTTATTAATAAGAGTGCAGGAGGTGGGGCGCCTGGGTGGCTCAGTTGTTAAGCATCTGCCTTCGGCTTGGGTCATGATCCCGTGGTCCTGGGATCGAGCCCCGCATTGGGCTTCCTGCTCGGCCGGGAGCCTGCTTCTCCCTCTCCTGCTCCCGCTGCTTGTGTTCTGTCTCTCTCTCTGTCAAATAAATAAAATCTTTAAAAATAAATAAGACTGGAGGAGGTAATCCAAGAAACTATGTGTGCTGGTGAGAGGGGCTAAGGCTTTTTGGAGGAGCTCAGATTTTAAGAGACACATTAAAAACCCGGGAGGAAGGAGATAGCAATCAAAGGCTCAAACCACAAGAACAGCACAGACCTCTAACACTAATGCAAGAAAGGCGAACTCAAGAGTACTGAGACTTGCTGAAGGGTATTTGAATTTGAAGGTTCACTGCTGCAGTAGAATCTCTTGTTTGCCCAGGATCCCTCACTCCTAAAAACAGTACCCCCATTCTCCAGGGAAACTGTTCTCTCCCCTTCCCTCCATCACTCCCACTCCAAGGATGCAAACTAAAAGAATGGGAGTCTTCAGATTTGGACAAAACGTAACTGAAAAGATGAAAACAATTTTCAAAAGAGGTCCTTAAAATATCATCTGCAGTCTATGGGAAATAGAAGTGCTTCCTGAAGACAGGAGATGGGCAAATGTCTTGGTTTTCAAAAAGGGGAGAAGGTAGGTGATGCCAGTGTGAACAGGGATTTCGGTATTAATTCTGCATTAAGAATATCATACCGGTGGTGGGTGAATTCGCAGAGAGGGAAGAGGAGATCCTTAAAGAAACCAGCATGAATTTACTAAGAAAAGACAGCCTGACAGGCAGGCTTTGGTTTCTTTTGTGATATGTTTATTAGACTAGTAGATCAAAGAAATTCTGTGGACATAGTTTCTGTATTTCTGCAAGGCATTTTTCAAAGACTTTCATGGCATCCTTGTGGAAGAGATGGAGAAACTGGATGGACGATAAGATAATTTAGCAGCATGACTGCTCTACCCTAAGAATCCTGATTAATGGAACTGTCTTTGTCAAATCTGGCAGATTTTGTTGCAGGTCTGTATTGAACAGGGATGTTTTCCTAGCATGGTCCTTTTTAAGTAACCTGAATATGGACTGAGTGGGCCTGGTTATCAATACATGGAGAATAAGAAGCTGGGAGGGAGTGTGAATAAATCAGATGACAAAGCAGGTTGCAAACTGGCATTGGCCCAGGGATGATGTATCAGCCAGTATCTTTTGGAATAAGGCAGGACAAATTCATAAATAAATGCATAAGTGGCCATCTCTATTAAAATGATATTTAAACATGACAAGTTTGAGTGTTTTATCCTTGGAACCAAAGTTAAGGATATAGGGAGAACTTGTGAAATAGCATGTGGAAAAAAAGACTTGGGGATTTCAGTGGCCTGAAGCCAGTAAGAGCCAAGAGCGTGATGAGGCTACAAAATAAAAGAAAAAAAAAATACCCAAAGGAATTTTGGGCTGTTTAAATAGAAATATAGTATTCTGACTGTTCTATGCTTTTGATAATCAATCTTACCATCCTTTGATTTATTATGTTCAATTCTGGGAAACATATTTCACGAGGGACGTAGACCAACTTCAACTCCTTCATAGGAGTCATACCATCTAGTGCCATAAATCATGAAATAGGAGCAAAAGCTGAAAAGAGTAAGGATGGTTAGCCCAGGGAATAAAGTATTTAGGGGGCAAAGGATGGCTCTGTTACAGCATTGAAAGAGATGGGATATAAGGCGGAATTACGTTTAGTTCTAAGAGGAAAACAAGGATCAATGGATGAAAGTTATAGGGCGGGGGGTGCCTGGGTGGCTCAGTCGTTAAGCGTCTGCCTTCTGCTCAGGTCATGATCCCAGGGTCCTGGAATCGAGCCCCGCATCGGGCTCCCTGCTCCGCAGGAAGCCTGCTTCTCCCTCTCCCACTCTCCCTGCTTGTGTTCACTCTCTCACTGTGTCTCTCTCTATCAAATAAATAAGTAAAATATTTTAAAAAAAGAAAGTTATAGGGAGGTAGATTTCCAATAACATATAAACAAGTACTACTAATAATTAGGAGTCTGGAATTGAAGTAGGTGAGCTCCGCGTTGTTGGAGATGTTCAGACAAATGACATGGTGAAGGGGACTCCTCTGCCGCGTGAAGGGCTGGACACTCAGAACCTTAAGGCTCCTTTCAGTTTGGGGATCCAGAAGGGACCACTTCAAGTCTGCCATTGTTTTGGGATTTGTGTGTGTGTTTTGGTGTTCTCTCTACCCTAAACAGAAATGAAATGTTTCATGAGTTATATACCAAAAGTCTAGAATAGCCAGGCACAAATGAAATAGAAAGCCAGTGTCTAGAATTTCCTTTGGTTCTCCCTCATAATGCCGAATGCACAAGCACTCAACCAAGGGGCTCTTTTCTTGAAGCTTCTCTGTGTTGTTCATAAAGATGCTTTCTTATTTTATCCCTCATTTATATTCATGATTTAACCTTGAATTGAGGTGATTTCTTTTCTCTTAAATAAAAGTCTTTCCTTTCAACTGCTTTCTTTTTGCTTGTGGGTATCTCCTAATTTGGGCGGAGAGTCCTGCATTTTTGCAACTACTGAAAAAACTGTATTTCCTTACTGCAATTTCCATCATTGCAAATTCGCATTCAGCAAAAATACTTCTCTAATTCTCATCTTATGCTTTCTCCAACAGGGCTTTGTTTTGGAAGGTACTCGGTGTTTGCCACAAAAGCCTGAAAGCTTTTCAGGGCACCATACAAAACAGCATGCCCTTCAAGTCAGGCAGAGTCAGGCTTTAAATCTTGGCTTTTCTCTGAACCTTAGCTTGCTTCATCTTTCACAACCTCAGTTTTCTCATCTGTTAGATGAGGTTACTCATATTTGTTTCAGAGGGGCGCCCGGCTGGCTCGGTCAGTAGAGCGTGTGACTCCTGATCTTGGGGTTATAAGTTTGAGCCTCACATTGGGTATAGAGATTACTTTAAAAAATCTTCAAAAAATATGTTTCAGAAAGTTATTTTGAAGATGCAATGAAATAAAGGATGCCAAGGACCTATCATAATGCTTTGTATATACTAGGTATAAAGTGGCATGTGAATATTATTCATTCTTCACACAGCAACTTTCCAATAGTTCTCAGCTCTCCTTAAAGTAACAGGTCAAATTGGTTTCTTAATACTATAATATTTCTTTTTTTTTTTTAAGATTTTATTTATTTATTTGACAGAGAGAGAGAGCACAAGCAGGGGGAGTGGCAGGCAGAGGGAGAGGTAGGTAGATCCCCGCTGATCCCTTGGGCTCGATCCCCTAAGCTCAATCCCAGGACTCTGAGATCATGATCTGAGCCGAAGGCAGACGCTTAACTGACTGAGCCACTCAGGCACCCCTTAACACTATAATATTTCTATTTAAAATATGTAGTGCCAGTTGTCCATTTCTTTCCCTAATCTAATCATTTAGCTACTGCTAAAATGTCCTAACATCATAATTTTGTACAGGTTTATTGAAACAATAATTGGTGTGATGGTAACCAAGTCCAAGGCATGTGTTTTTCATTAGCCTGGACTTTTTCTGCTGCCAGCTCTGTGTCTACGACTGAAGCTATAGTTTTCGCAGAGTGTCTTGCCCAGAGAATAGCAATTGCAGGGTTCTTGCCCTAACCAAGCCCAGGGCACTGATTGTTTCCTTCCTGTACTTTGCAGAAATTGGCCTCCTCTGTTTGATTTGAAGTCATGAGTCTGGATCACAGTGAGTGGTACACTCTGCTTAATGAATCATTAGTAGAACAGAGAAAAGAATAGACTCAATTATATGCTGGGTTGGTTAACCAGCCTTTCCCTGAACACTGCCCTGCTCCAACCTACACTGAAACAGGGAGGCTTTTGTATAGCAATGACTCCCTTACCAGTGGTTCTGTCTGTTGAACCTAGGACCCATATTCTACATTCTTGATTGATTTTAATCTGACTTGGCAGCTTTCTTAAGTGCTGCAGCCATCTGCAAGCAGGAATAATGAGGGCTTTGTACAAACAGCATAGCTGCTGGGCTCCCTGCCTTGTTTCCTCCTTTCTGTCTTCTTGACCACATGCTCCGTCACCTGCAGGTGTCAAACTCTGCGTGCTGGCCTTTCACAGCCAAGCTCCTGGGGTTTGCTCGGGAGGTGATAAGCCCAAGAAGTAAGGGGAAAGAGAGCGGGGGACAGATAAATGATAAACAAAGGATCAGATGATGATAAATGCTTTGCATCTGGGGCTCCAGCCTCAAAATATAAAAGTTCCTTGAACGACCTATGTTCTCTTCCACCTCAGTAACTGAAAACCTGTGGAAACCTTTCTCAGCATTCAGAAAACCTCAGACCTTTTCACTTCTTCAGTGAGACCTCAACATTCCCTACATCATGGTCCCTTCTATGACCTTTTGTTGTCTGGGCACTCCCACTAGTTCAGAGGCTCCTTACGAGCAGGGACCACATTTTTCCATTTTCTGGGTCTCAGAGACTTGACACGGTACCTGGCATATAAAGATTGCTCAGTAACTCTCGGTTGATTGACCAAATGGGTCAGGAGAGAGTTGAAGGCCCCCCTGGATTTATTACATAAATAATACAGAGCCCCCATGATATCCCAGGGGAGCTAGACAATCCAAAAAGAAACACATAACTGTCAGGTGGTGAGAAGTGCCAAGAGGTGAGGGGAAGGGAGTGACAGCAGGAGATGCACAATAAGCAGATAAACAAAGAAGTCAGGAGGTGATAAACAGCAGGAGAGAAATGCCAGAGAGGGGCAGAGGGGGTTGCTATTTCTGATAGAGTGGTCGGGGAAGGCCTGCCTGGGAAAGTGATATTTGAGCACAGATCTGAAGAAAGTGAGGGGATGAACCAGTAGAATCTGGGGGATAAGCTTTCCAGACAGAGCAGAGAGTGCCAAATCTTAGAGCTTGGTGGGAGGAAGCATGGCATATTTGATGTAAGGAATTGGAAGGAAGCTGGCATGGCTGGAGTAGTGAGTGAAGAGGAGAGTGGTGAGAGGTGAGATCAAAAAGAAGGAGAAGAAGAAATACAAACAAAAAGGCAGCATTGATTGGCCATAAGTACTGGGGTTTGAGCCCAGGTAAATATGATAAACCATCAACAAAAACTTACAAATGAGACCCTGGATTCCTATAGTTGGAAATTAGGAGAGAAGCTAGAGGAATGGAAGGGTGTGGAGAAGAAGGGGGTTCCTAATTCTGAAAAATGAGACAGTACCGAAAATAACAGTCTAGTATGCTTGATATTACTTCCGGGTAATTGATTACAATATTCAAAGAATGATTTACAAGCATCCACACAGGAAATTGGTGAGCTGTAGGAGCTAGGATGGTGGGGTCACTAAGTACATCACATCAGTCATTAGATTTCCTTTTACTTGTACCTTTACTAATGATGTTAGGCTCGTTGGTCAAAGTAATGTAATGCAAATAGTGTACAGAGAGTTCTGCAAGGTATTTGGCAAGGTCTCGGTATCCTTGTGGTCAAGATGGACAGACATGTCTTATTAGGTGGCTTCGTTCTTTTTTTTATTATTTCTTTTTTAAATTGTGGTAAAATATGCATAACATGAAATTTACCATTTTAATCATTTTAAAGTATGCAATTCAGTGGTATTAAGTACATTCTCAGTGTTGTACAACCATCACCACTATCTAGTTGCAGAACTTTTTCATCACCTCAAAAGGAAACCCCATACCCATTAAGCAATCACTCCCCATTCTCCCCTCCCCCAGTCCCTGGCAGTCACTAATCAGCTTTCTGTAGCTATGCATCTGCTTATTCTGGATATTTTGTATCAGTGGAATCATATGATACGCGGCCTTTTTTGTCTGTTGCTTTTTTTCCACTTAGCATCATGTTTTCGAAGTTCATTCATGTTGTAGCCTGTGTCAGTATGTCGTTCCTTTTTATAGCTAAATAATATTCCATTACATGGAGAGACCACATTTTGTTTATCCATTCATCAGTTGATAGAAATTTGGGCTGTTTTCTCCTTTTGGCTACTGTGAATAGTCCTCCTATGAACTCTGTGGACAAGTTTTTGTTTGAACACGTGTTTGTAATTGTTTTGGGTCTATACCTAGGGGTAGAATTGCTGGCCTATGTGGTAACTTTATGTTTAACCTTTTGAGGAACTGCCAAACTGTTTTCTACAGGAGCTGTGCCATTTTACAATCCCATCAGCAATATATGAGGATTCCAGTTTCTTCACATCCTCACTAACACTTGTTATTTTCTGGTTTTTGGTTTTTGGTTTTGTTTTAAATAGCCATCCTAGTAGGTATGAAATGGTATCTCATTGTGGTTTTGATTTCCATCTCCCTAATGACTAATGATGAGCATCTTTCATGTACAGTACAGTAGATGTACAGTACCGTACATCTTTCACGTACATGTACAGTAATTGGCCATTTCTCCATCTTCTTTGGAGAAAGGTCTATTTAAGTCCTTTGTACATCTTTAAAAATTATTTGTTTTGATGATTTATTTTCTATTAATAGGCATAGCATTTCTTCTAATTCAGCTGAACAAATATCCATTGAGTAATTTTGTATGCCCACCAGTTTGGGGTGATAAATATAAAATGAAGGAATAAAAAACAATAAAGATATGGCTTCTAGAAAGGGATGCCCAGGTACAAAAATAGTACAGATACTGTAAATTCAGTGCAGTTATGATTGTGGATGTGTTGGTGTTTGACATATGTAAGTTATTTGGTGTAGAAAATGATACAGAGGTTGGATTACCAAGAAGTTATATGAATAGTGAAGGTTAGTCAAGGATAATTGGATGAAATAAAAATGATGATAATGGTGATGATTTTGACTAACAAAATAACGTTGATGACGTGAAGTCTGTTTTTTTTTTTTTCAGATATATAGAATATGTTTCCTCTATGCCTTTCTTACGTTATCATAAAAATGCCTTTTTGTCCAAGCTGGCGTCAGTCTGTGTGCCAAGACTTTTCTCCTTCTCTTCTGCGTCTTCACACGCCTAGATCACAGGCCTAAGCCGCTGACCTGATTACCTACCTGTCACTTGGCCCTCGTCCACATAGCGATGCTCCTCACAGTAATGGATTTTTCTTTTGTCTCCAGTCACGTTTCTGTCACTAAATTTTCAAAATTGTAAAAAGTAAGGCATTTCTCTGTATGCACAGGGCAATCAGGGACCTCTGAATGTGTTCCAGGCTATTACCATCAGCCCTCTGGTTGGCAAGATTTAAACATAAATTCATAATTTACATGACCCATATTTTCTTCTTTTTATGGTTCTTTAGTTTGTCTTGTGGTAGTAACATGATCTTCTACACCATGACTTCTTTCAGTGTTTCCCAGACCAATCTACTGACTGTCAGTAAACACTGCTCACTTTCCCCCATGAGCTCCATCATCAGAGAACTCTTTTTCCCTTTGACATTATCTAGGGACATTTTCTTTGTAGGAGTTATGTGTCTCTCAAGCACATATGTGGTGATTCTTCTGTTCAGCATCAGACCTTGCAGACCTTCTTCCCAGGGCTCATTAAATACAAGCTTCCTCTCAGGGGCAGAAGTTAACTGGGCTACAAGTAGGGTTTCTGCAGTGAGTCAGAGGTTAGAGAAGACACTGTGTTAATAGGAAGAGTCCAAAAAGTAATACAGAGCCAATCATGTAGCTCTGTGCTGCTCTCAGTGCACTCATACCCAAGACAGTATCCCAAGAGGTGATCAGGAGCTGCTTGGCTGCTTCCCCAGGCCTTGCAGGGCCTGCTTGACTTGGCCTGGCTGATGCCCACACAGAGCAGCAGGTATTAGCCTCTGCACACCCCTCCCCTAGCTCGGTGGCTTTCCAGTGCAACCTGACTCGACTCTTCTGCCTCCTTCTTCCACTTGTAAGAACCCTTGTAATTATGTCAGGCTCAACCAATAATCCAGGATAACTTCCCTATTTTAAAGTCAGCTGATTAGCAACCTTAATTCCCCTTTGCTCTGTAATGTAACATATTCCCAGGTCCTGAGGATTAGGATATGGATGTCTTCTGGGACCCATTATTCTGCCTTCCACATCTTCCATGTCATCTTTAGGGCTTGGAAGGATCTTCAGACCGCTGGGAGGGAACCAGGGGATGAAGTCATGGGTAGCTTTATCATCCCACATTTCCTGTCATTGAAGATATGCTGCTCTAGGGCTTCTGCAGCCTTTGGGCGTAAGCCTTGTGATCACCTTATCACTGGCCATTCCAGCTCAGCCTGGTGACTTGCCGGCAGCCCCAGGGAACATGTATCTCACCCCTACGTGAATCCTTTTGTGTTTCCAAAAGATCATAGCATTAGGTCAGGTGGTGTTTGCCCTACGTTGAGTACCAGCTCTTAAATCCCGAGGCAGCATCGAATACTATACATAGTACATAATGCAGTGGTAAAGCAGGTTTATCGAGGAAACTTGGAGGAGGATCAGTGAAATATATGACAGACAGTGTCACACATGCATTGTGTGTGCCCTATTCCCAATGCTTCTGTTTCCTGTAGAGAAGTGTTCGGGGGCGGGGTACAGTTGGAATCACCAGGGTTGGCCCCAGGAGAAGGACCATGTCCCTCTGTACTCATGGAGAAGTTGAGAGGGGCAGGAGGCGCCCGATCGGGAGTGCACAGTCAGGAATTAGGGAGACCTGCCGAGGTGAGGATCTAATCTTGGAATTTGCACAAAGCCACCACCCTTGTTAGCTGAACACCTTGAAGTCCTTCCTGTGATTATTTTTAAGGATTTTAAGATTAATTTTAAGGACCTAGTTTTTCCTTCAAAGAGTAACAAAAGCTGGAAATAATAAATACCTGCTTAAGAAACATAAACATGGGGGCGCCTGGATGGTTTAGTCGGTTAAGTGTCTGCCTTCAGCTCAGGTCATGGTCCCAGGGTCCTGGGATCGAGCCCTGCATCGGGCTCCCTGCTCAGCGGGGAGCCTGCTTCTCCCTCTCCCTCTGCCTGCCACTCCCCCAGCTTGTGCTCTCTCTCTGCCAAATAAATAAATAAAATCTTAAAAAGAAAAAGAAAAAGAAACACGAAAATAGTTACTAGAGCTCTTAACAAGAACCCAGAGGCTACCCACGTAGCCCACCAAGAAATGTACTAAAAGCGCCTGAATGTATTTCCAACACCCCACAACAGATGAATGTTAAAATTTCAACAATGTGTCTCCTTCCGAGTTGGCAAACTCAAAACCCACTGGTTACCAAACATTTTACTTGACGTACTGATATCTCTCCTCCAATCTTTAAGAGCATCTTTAAGAATGTTCCCATCCAGGTGCCATACCTAATGCACTGAATGAGTGGAGTGTGTACATGAGGGTACGGGTGGGAGTAGAAAAGTACAATTGAGACACCAGATCAGAAACGGTATTATTCTAGAGTCAACTTCCCCACCATAAATTTTTTAAAACCTCAAAATCCATCAAAATGCTTATATAACATTTTTCGTCTTCAATATCAGGAGAGTACCAAAGAACAAGCCAATTACTTTCTAAAAAATTTATGAAAAAGTAAATCATAGAATTCTATTCAGTTTTAAACTACGTATAATATTTATGAGTCTACAAATTGCAAATGAAAAAATAAGAAAAAGGTAATAAAAGTGATTTGTTTCCAACTGGGAAACATGCATTAGAAAATTCGAATCTGGGGCGCCTGGGTGGCTCAGTTGTTGAGCATCAGCCTTCGGCTCAGGTCATGGTCCCAGGGTCCTGGGATCGAGCCCCACATCCAGCTCCCTGATATCAAAGGAACTAACTCTTAGCCAGACCCAGAACAAAATGCATAAAGTGACCTAGGAATATCTATGTCCCTTGTCCAGTTCCAGTCGCCGCCATTTATAACATTCCCTTGACTCTAACTTAAGTCTTTTGGCTTGCACTGTTTCTCCAACATGCAAACAGCAGCAGGAGAAAAGGAGCTGATAAATAAAGCATCCAAGAATATTATAATTTCCAAGTGTTGACAGAAAACTCGTCTGAATGCTACAGTGGGCATAATTTTAAAGTAATATTTGGTGTTTGGAAACATGAACAAGTATTCTGTGTTATGTGGTAGTATGTGAACTTAAGTTAACTGATTACTTAAAACTTTTCAGAAGCATAAATTCATATATCAAAAATATGTGTCTACCCCTAGCAAAGAGAACAACAGGAATTGTTCCAAAATCCAGGGTAAAAGTTAAGGGCTATATCTGGATAAGATGACATCTTCATGAGTAACAGAAAAATTCAGGTCAGTTTGGGGCAACTGGATGATTCTAAAACAAGAAAGCTGATTCTCAACACCAAAATTGCCATCTCTTTTAATCTCAGTACTATCCATTTCAAACACTTTTTTTTTTCTTAACGTTACTTGCTGACTAGAATGTTGGTATTTGATAAGTTATAGAACTAAGCATAGATGAGGGCAATAATCCCCCAAAACACATGTTTTTGGAATGCTGACAACAAATAACTCTTTTCGATAAAAATCTGCTTCGGAAAAGATGTGAATACATTTTGAATTTTTCCAAAAAACTGATTTCTAGCCACAATCTAAAAACCAATTGTAAAGATGAGAAAGTCCCATAGAAAAATGTTGAAAAGAACGTTACATCTTCCTGCTTCCCCAGGATAATGTTATATTAATTTAGCACAGGAAAACAGGTGAATATATGCATTTTTTACATTTTACCCTTTTACAGTCTATCCTTAAGCCTGCAGTAGTAATTAATTACCATCATGATCTGGAACACCGACACCAGTTTTAATTAATATGTGAACGTCTCCATATTATTATTATCAAGAATAAAACTGTTTGGGGCGCGGGGCGCCTGGGTGGCTCAGTCGTTAAGCGTCTGCCTTCGGTTCAGGTCATGATCCCAGGGTCCTGGGATCGAGCCCCGCGTCGGGCTCCCTGCTCGTGGGGGGGGGGGAGCCTGCTTCTCCCTCTCCCTCTGCTGCTGCTCCCCCTGCTTGTGCTCTGTCCCTCTCTCTCTGTCAAATAAATAAATAAAATCTTAAAAAAAAAAAAAGAATAAAAATGTTAGACTATAGGCCGAGCCAAGCCCACTAGTCTCCCTGTCCCCATATAGAATGTTCTGGTAGGGATTGAGGACTAAAACAGGACTTGTTTATGTATTTTAGAAAGTCTGACTATACTGAGATGTCAAATATGCAGTCACTAGCAAATTTAGCTCCTCTCTGGGGCCTCCACTGATTTCTCGTGTCTTTTTTCTACCCACCCACTCCCTTTCCCTCAAACCTCTTTACGTGTTTCCAAATTCTTGTCCCTTAGGTTTGCATGCCCTTTTGTTCAATGAGCCTAGACAGATGTTGCTTCCATATCTGGCTTGCCCTCTCTCGCAGTCATACAATTAGGATCAGCACTTTTTCCTGTTTCGTTTTTATTTTTTTCCTGAGAAGCAGTTTGCCCCTTTACACTTTCAGCCTCTATAAGGAAACACCCACATTGCACCCCAGTTTGTCATGACCACTCAGACCAAATCCTGACCCCAAAAGAAAAATGAAATTGTGTGTTTTATATAAGGTTAGAGGCCAGTGGGTTAAGAGAAAGAACCCTGGAAGTTCAAGGCTTCATTTGTGGATTTTATGGCTTAGACATTTTAAGAAATCATCTAGATTTTCTTGAAAAGTAAATATGAGGGGTGCCTGGCTGGCTCAGTCGGTGGAGCACATGACTCTTGATCTCCTCGGGGTTATGAGTTCAAGCCCCACGCTGGGTAGAGCGATTACTTAAAAATAAAATCTTTAAAATAAATAAATACGAAACCAGAAGAACCTTAACTACGTGGTTAAGGTGGTACCCTCCTATATAGACTTAAAACTTCTAATCTTGTTTTTCAGGAAATGCTTTAAAATTCCTTACAATATGAATAATAGAAATCCAACCAGCAGTAAAAAGGTCCAAATTATAGAGAAAAGAAAAAAGATTGTAATTCTACTGAAAAAGGAGCCCTACTTTCTGTGAAGAAAGGTGCAAGGTGGCCAGCCCTGACTCAGCACAGATGGGACAATAATAGCTTCAATCGAATTCTTCTGCTGCAGGATTATCCATTTCATTAAGGATTTAGATTCAGAGAGAGCTGTGCATTTTTGCTCATTCTTATTCTCACAATAATAATATCTTTTCCTTGAGCTAGTCAATTTTATCTAAAGTTCTCTAAAGCTAAGACTGCTAGAAGCTATAGTACCCAGCAGAATCTTTTGTATGTTGCAAAGTAATGGCCAAGGAATATCATTCTTTGTGTTGCAACCCCAATGATCTCCCCCTTTCTATCTCATTTTTATTTAAATTATAGGACAGAAAAAAAAATGTTGAATTTCTCTGTTACCCCTAGTCTGTGACCCATGTCAGATTGCTTTTATCTCAATGAAGACTGTTTCCACAACACATATTTTTAACATAAAATTTTACATAATGAAGCATGAATGACTATTCATGATAAAACTTTAAAAAAAAAAAAACCAACCCCACAACCCATTGATGTTGTTGCACTAATTACTTGAGCATCCCTCTGTGTAAAACCAAAGAGTTATTTCCAATATTTGCTTGAATAGATCATTTCTCTTGTGAAGGACCCACTAATAGAGTCAAATAGAGTCAGCAGGGTATGTGCATACAGGGAAAAATGAATCTATGCCTGTCTTTATTATGATAATGGTATACTTTTCTCTCAAGAAATTAAAGCTCACTGGATCCATCCCCTAACCATCTTGTGATGGTGTTAGGAAATGTTTTCCTCCTTTAGTGATCAAGATGATAGTGTTTGTGAAAGCTCTTTGTAAGCTATAAAGTAGTATTCATGTATGAATTAGTATCATTGTTGGCTTATGCATATTTACATCTGAGGTTAAAATGAGACACCTAGAGGTTGTTCTAGTTTGGTTCCCCCAAATCAGACCCTGAGACTAAGATTTAGGTGCAAAGAGTAAACTGGGGAGGTGATCCCAGGAAGCATAAGCAAGGGAGTAGGGACCGTTAGGCAAGGGAGGAAGTCACCGAAAGGGGTGAGTTTGAGTCATTCTAACCATGTGCAAATGAAGCTCAGGGGAACCAAGCAGCCTCCGAACCCTAGGTATTTCTCCACAGGCTTCTGTTCCTCATTGGATAAGGGCTGTCCCAGGGGATAATAAATCCCTGGCACTTCCCAGACAGCTGTGCTGGGACTGAGCCAGCTCCAGAGGTGCTAGAGAAAGCCGTCAGGCAGAGAAGCAGAGAAACACGGGTCACTGCCTGAGGTGAGGAGCTGTCAGTGTGTACAAGCCTGTCTTCCCTAGGAGCTGCAGGTGGACCCAGGGTGGGCCGAGGGCATGTGGGGCAGGGCGTTCGTGGTGTGTGCTGAGAAGCCAACCATCACATGCAGGCTCAGAAACAAAGTCAAGAGCAGGCTTCTGGGATCTGATTTGTTATGTTGGTCCCAGGTCTATCATAAACACTTTGCATGAGTGAAGCATCCTAGGTGAAACTACTCTGGGTTTCCTTTAATACTGTATATTGGTGCCACTATTAGCTATTTTTAGATGTTGAGATTGAAGTGCTGTCCAGCCTCTGTTATGTTTCATGAAATTTATTGATATGGTTTGGGAGGCAAGCATGTTCTAGTACAATTTGTTCTAACCCTGGGTTTTCATGAGACTCATCCAAGAGAAACACACAGGCTTCTAATCAATTCATAAATACTTCCTTTGAATGTAATATCAAATGCTAATTTAAAGGTAGCCTAAGAAACCCAGAGGAGGGTACTTCGCCTAACCAAGGGTGTTGTAAAGGCTCCCTCGTAAATATTTTCCCTGTACTTGGAGGTATATGCACTTGAGACTGTGCTTTGAAGGAAAATGCTGAGGCCTGGGCCCCACCCTTTTAAAATAAGGCTGTCTAGGAGTGGTGCCCAAGTCGTGTGTGTGTGTGTGTGTGTGTGTGTGTGTGTGTGTGTTTTAACTCTCCAGATGATTTTTATTACAGCCAAAATTGAAATCACCGGGTAATGAAGAAAACAGCTTTGGAAAAACTTTGAAATCAGATGGCCTTGGGTATAGATTTCTACCTCTTCACTAAGCAGCTGCATAACTCTCCGTGAGTAACCCACCTTCTCTGGGCTCTTTTCCTCATTTGTAAAACAGGGGAACTAGATCTATCTCACAGACTTTGAGAATTAAACGGATGCCAAAAAAAAAGTCTACTCTCTTGCCAGTACATGGTTGGTACTTAATAAGTCAGTTCTCACCTTCCCAGTATCCTCTGACTTGGCTCTGAAAAGTGCTACTGTGTCTCCATACATTGGAAAATGAAAATTAAGTTTTCATATGTAGGTGGAGAGGGTGGAAAGCTGTGAGAACAAATGGAGGAGGGCAGGCTAAGATTGTTACACTGTCAGAAGGTAGGGAAAAAGAATGTAACAACCGAACAAACAACTGGCTGAAAATGGAAACAAAACCACTAACGGGGCTAAAATACAGTTATGCAAAGGCTTTGTTTTGGAACAGACTGGGGATGGCCTGAGAGCCAGTCTCTGCCGGGGATAAGTGAATACTATGGGGTGAGGCCTCATGGAGCTTCTGTACGGAGTTGAAGTCTCAAGTGCATATACCTCCAAGTACAGGGAAAATATTTACGAGGGAGCCTTTACAACACCCTTGGTTAGGCGAAGTACCCTCCTCTGGGTTTCTTAGGCTACCTTTAAATTAGCATTTGATATTACATTCAAAGGAAGTATTTATGAATTGATTAGAAGCCTGTGTGTTTCTCTTGGGCAGGGCTGTTGTTCACTCATCAACAATACCTGGTTCGGAATGGAAGTGCAGCCGTTATCAAACTAAACTGTGTCCAAACAGAGACCTGGAGTCAATGCGGCAGACTTTGCGATTGCTTCTCCCAACAAGTGGCAGCCTTGATCCCTTCCCCTTTTGTTTCAGGAATGCTGAGTTTGTCCAATTAGAGAAGAGTCTAATGTCAGGAGAGACAAAACCTGCACGCATTTTGCTTCCGTAAAGAATGCCTGTCTTAAAATGGTTATGGTATGACATAGGAAGGCAGAGCCAAGAATCACAAATAAATGGAGCCTGGGGCCCTTACTACTGGAGCTTATCAGTTATGTGAGCCAGTTCTGTCTGAGTTAGGTTTTCTGTGCCTTGCAAGTCAGAGTCTCCAAGTGGCTATGGTTATTACTGAGAAAGGCAGACTCACGTACACAGTCCCACTCAGCCACGTAAGAATGGGCCTTGGACCTGGAACACTTCCTTATTGAGGGATAAAGAGCCCACACAGCCTGTGCTGGGCTGACTGTCTTGTGTGGGAGTATCTTTCCCTGTTTCATGCTCAATGAATGTTCCTTTACTCTGCTTACACCTGTATGTCAATGGCCCACAGGCACACACCTCGCTTTCAGTATTTCAGACTCCACGTGGAGTGATCAGAGTTCTGCTGTGACACAAGAGGGGTGTGCATAGGCCAGTTGCCCTGCATTGGCTGCCCAGGGGACCCACTGGCCATGGGGGACCGACCCCCACGATCAAAGCTGGTCTTGCTCTGTGTTTTCTCTGTGTAAGTCAAACATCGTTCCATTTAGCACTTGACCATGTTGTGTTTTCCTTGGCAAGTCCAGTACCATCGTGCAATGGGCAGAAGTGTTTAGAGTCCTCTGGTAGCTGGTGTGCAATGTTCTGCTCGACAGTGATATATAGTCATATTTTGCACAAAAGTATAGTGAGCGCCTTATCTTTAGATAAGCAGAATGGTGACTAAATTCCTTAGCATCGGTAGTTTTCTTAGTTGGAACTTTTCAAAACAGATGATGAAGCAAACAAAAAGGACTTTAGATAAAAAGGGATCTATTAGAAGGATCTTGGGAGAATTCATTGCCCTGTTTTCTCAGTGGGACAGTGGTGTGGTTGGTGGAAAGATGCCCATAGACAGAGTTAAAGGAATGTGTTTTCTCTGATGTCAAAAGACACAGAAACTTAGCTTCAGGCAACTTAGCTTCATCTTCTGCAGGAGATGATGCAGCTGGCATCCTTGGTTCCTCCAAGATCCCTTTAAGGCCAGTGGGCACAGAGTGATGATTTTACTGGGTGGGAGAAACTCTCACCTGCCTCTTCTCTTGAGGTCTTTTTACTCTCTTAGCCCCTTTCAATCATACCGGAGAGCCTGGCTGCCTGCTTGCCTCCTGGCCAGATATAAGAAACGGACACAAAACAAGTCCCCATTTGCCATGAGACTGGTGACAGTAAATGTTCATTTACCACAAGTTTCTGGTTCTGAGACTTCAGACCTGCTTGAGGTCCATTCCATACTTCTAGAATAGGGATCAGAACCAACAAACCAGTCTTGGGGAAGCAAGAACCAGGGTGGCCCTGGGAACCTCAGGGTAAGATGGGGATGCTCCCTCTCCTCAAGACTACCTCCCTCCCTGCCTCTGCCTCTCTATGCAGGTGTCAGCCAGGATGTTGAAACCCTGCTTGATGGCTGCTCCAGGGCTCACATCCTTCCAACACATATACCTGGAAAGAAACAGTTCCCTTCCCTTAGGGCTGTTTTAGAAATGTCCAAAGCCAGCTTCAGTCAGGTACCCTCTCCTATGAATCAAGTTGCCTTAGCTCAGGCAGCTATCATAGAATATCATAGGCTTGGTGGCTGGAGCAACTAACACTTATTTCGCACATGGGCCAGCTTGGTTGGGTTCAGGTGAGAGCCCTGTTGCTGGTTTCTAGATGGCCACCTTCTTGCTGTGTCCTCCCTCTGGCAGAGTGCAGGGAGAGGAAGAAAGCTTGGTCCCGTCTCTTAGGAGGGCACTAATCCCGCTCATGCAGCTCTGCCCCGACTGAATCACTTCCCAATGATCCCACCTCCTCATACCCTCACATTGGGGGCTGGGATCTCAACACATAAATTTTGTGGGGACACAGAATTCAGTCTATAACGTGAGTTGCAGGGGAGGTGATGGGAGCTGGGAGGAGGGTATTGTGATTAGCTGCGCCATTAAAACCACACAGAGCAGGGAAGACAGTCCCCCAGAAGAAAGAATGGGTTGTCATCGGAAGGCGGTGGCGTGGCCACATAAAATAAGTAGATCCCACCACAACAGCAAATCATAAACCTTCAAAATCCAAATAACCTTCACTGCCAATGCCATGACCCTGTTCAGGAAGAGATATCATCCCTGAGAGCCTCGTTTCTTAAACAATGGTGCCCAGCAGAGTTGTTTTTCTAATCTTGTTCAGTCCTGACAAATATTACTCTGCTCCTGTCCCTTCAAGGAAACACTTAGGAGCAGAGGGTGACCGTACAGTTCCATTTCTCTAAAATATCTAGAATCGGCAAAATCCTGGAGACAGAAAGTAGATTGGCAGTTGCCAGGGGCTGGGGGGACGTGGAGGTGATAGCTAAAGGATATGGAGTTTCTTTCCGAGGTGATGCAAATATTCTGAAGTTATGTTGATGTTTGCACAACTTCGTCGATATACTAAAACCCATTGGATCATACACTGTAAGTGGATTAATTGTATGGTATGTGAATTGTATCTCAATATTGCTGTTTAAAAAAAAAAAAAAGAAAAAAAGAACAGAGGGCTGAATGGTTTCCTTGGAAAGAAGCTTAGAAATTGGCAAAATAAGAAGAGCAGATGGACATCCCTTCAGCAAACCAGACCTGCAACTGAAGACAGTGGGTGGGGACAAGGTCATTATTTAACTCAGAGCTATTCCAGGTGTGGGCTCCCCACCAGCGGCTGCATCTCCTGGGAGCTCCATAGAATTGTAAATTCTTGGGTCCTACCCTGAACTACCAAATCAGAATCCCTGGGGATCACTAAAGTTGAGGAAGCATGAATTTAATGCATTGTCGCTTTTAATAAACAGGAACTCCTTCCCTAACAGTGTGCAAAGTGCTGCCAACAGTACTTCCCAAACGGCAGGTCAAACAAGATGTAAAAGCAGCAATAACACGCTTAAGGGAAAAAAAATGTCACTTGGGAGCACCTGGCTGGCTCAGTTGGAAGAGCATGAGACCCTTAATCTCTGGGTCGTGGGTTCAAGCCCCACGTTGGGTGTAAAGATTACTTAAGTAAATAAATAAATTGAAACTTAAAAAAAAGTTACTTAGACAAAAGAAGAACCTTAATTCTGTGCTTTGCAGATAACGATACCAACATAGCAGGGCTTATTAACAACCAGCGGTTACTTGCAATGAAGGTAGTTTATTTGCTGGAAGCTGCTGAAGCAGTTAAGCAGACTGATGTGCCTTGAAGCTGCAAGTATTTTCTCCATGACCTGCTGGAAAGCTACCTCTATCATTTTTCTCCACCGCAGATGCTAAAATTGGTGTGAATGCAATGAAAGCTGAGATGCAGGTGGAAATTCAGAGATAATTTTGTCATCTTGAAAGCCAATTACTTGCTCCAGTGCCACATTTCCAGATCCAAGGTTTGAGGACAAATTTATCTCCTGTAATCATGTGAAGCAATGTAAGTGCTGCACACTTATTAGAAATAAAAAGCCAGAGCAAGAAAAACAATCTGAAGGTTGCTCCTGAAAATATTCAGAAATTATCTTCTTTAAGCCATGCCCAAGAGCTTGGTTGGTGAGCCTTCGTCAGTGAAATGGTACTGTCACCATCCACCTAACCTTTAACTCTAGGAGGTGAATTTTGACCTGGGTCAGTTACTATTAGGAAGGAAACTTAGATGGGTGGCAACATCCCCGGAAGCAGAAATCCACGTGCTGGCTGAAAACACCATGCGCCTGCTCTGACTTCACTTGAAAGTCAATGTCCATCTGGTACAAAATTGCCAGCATGTGGTACAAGGGTTGAAAGAGCAGTCCAGCAGCTGTCTGAGCCCAGATGTTTCTGTAGCTACAGTAAAATGTCACACTTCAAATAATGATGACTGTAACTTTTCCTAATAAAATTATAATATTTTGGAATGAAATTTTATATATGGAAGTTCATTCTAGGATAAAATACAGTTGGCCCTTGAACAAAATGAGGGTTAGGGCCCCACCCCATTTGCAGTTGAAAATCCATGTGTAACTTTTGACTCCCCCCAAACTTAACTACTAACAGCCTACTTTTGATCTGAAGCCTTACCGAGATAACATGAAGTCAATTAACATATATTTTGTATGTTATATGTATTATGTGCTATCTTCTTACAATACCTAACCTTTTCTTTCTTTCTTTTTTTCTTTCTTTCTTTCTTTCTTTCTTTCTTTCTTTCTTCTTTTTGGTATTTCTAGGCTATGCGTTTTGTCTGCAAGTTTTTTTCAGATTGTGGCAAATCTCCAAAACCTTTCCAATATATTTACAGAACCAAATCTGCATATACGTGAAACCACGCAGTTCAAAGCTATGTTGTTCAAAAGTCAACTGTATTTGTTTCTGGCCTTGGCTCAAGCCACTGGGCACTTGGCTAAAACATGTATTTTGTGCACCCCTGGATTACAGTGGGCAAAACTTACAATTAACTTTGGATATCTAGATTTTGAAAACAATTTCTTGGCCTCCTCTCCAACTCCACATCACCTTGTGTCCTTGTGCAGTTCTCCCTCTTTTCTTTCCCTTCTCTGTTTTGTCCCTCTCAGGAGCCAAACACAGATTCCTTCCATTTTCTTAAGGGAGCAGTTTGGCCCTCTCTCACCGCTGTGGTGGACATTTTTAATGTCTCCTGGTGCACACAGACCAGAGTTTCTTTAGCGTACTCCAAGTTTAGTGAGGGCCTTTCTTCACAGAGCTAGGGCCTTATAGGAAGTACTGAAACCTAGAGCAGCTCCTTCCCCAGACTCCTACAGAGACAAATGTATATATTAGCAGATATATGTAATATAGTTTATATACAATTATATATAATTTACATGATATATATGCAAACCATAGATGATACTAAGTATTCAACTAAAAAAAAAGTCCAATGAATGGAAATAAGGGGTGCATGGGAATTCTTTATACCACCTTTACAATTTTTCTGTAAATCTAAATTTACTCCAAAGTAAGAAAAAAAATTTAATGGATGGAAGAATAATATGTCAGAAAATAAAACAATCCTGCCAGCAAGACCCCTCTCTGTACTAATGTACAAAAGAGAGAAAACACATGATGCAAATAGTCCATGCAAGAGACTATGAAATTAGGATAAAATCTCACATACTTTATAGAACAAAGCAGAAAGAAAAACAATGACTGCTCCTATCTCCTGAGGAGACAAAGGACTTAGCCTTTTAAAGGCCTCCTGTACCTCTCTCAAGAGACCCTTTAGCTAATTCCAGAGGTACACACATTTACATATCTAGAGGCTATTTGGCCCTCAACCTTAGAGATAACTACATTGTCAAAATTGGAGACTGGAGAGATTTATCTCTATTCTAAAGGTCAGAGTAAGGACTCCGATTCATGATGTCACTATGTCTTAGGAAACGTTGTAAGAGAAGGGTTGGGGGTGGGGAGAGAACGGTCTCTTTGCCCTCTGTAAACAGAGAAATGATTTTTATTTACTCTCACAATACCTAGTGCGGAAGACGTGCATCAAAGAGAATATTCTGCTGGTGAGGATGTGAATTGGTAAACCCCTTTAGAAAACTTTTTGGCATCATCTAGAAAAATGAAGGTGCACATGCCTTACTGGTATACGCTAAAGAAACTCTGGTCTGTGTGCACCAGGAGACATTAAAAATGTCCACCACAGCGGTATTCAAAATGGCAGTAAACTGGAAACAACCTGAGAGTCCATTGACAGAATAATGGGTAAATGGTAATATATTCATACAATAGGATACCGTAGAGCAGTGATCATGATTGAACTAGAATTTCACCTGTCGAGATGGCTGAATCTCACAAATATACTAATGAGTAAAGGAAGTCACAGAATACAGACTATAGAGTGTGAACATACACAGCATTCAGAAGCAAGTAACTCTAAACAGATATTCTTCAAGGATACATATAAATGTTGTAAAACTATTAAGAAAAGCAAGGGAATAAAACAATTGACAAAATTCAACATAGTGGTTACTGCTGGGGGCAAAAGGGATGTGATAAGGACCTTGAAACATTGGTAGTGTTATTTCTTAGATTGAGTGGTGCATTACATAGATATTTGCTTTATTATTCTGTAAACTTATATAGGTAATACAGTCTTTTAAAAATATGAAGTAACTCGGGGCGCCTGGGCGGCTCAGTCGTTAAGCGTCTGCCTTCGGCTCAGGTCATGATCCGAGGGTTCTGGGATCGAGCCCCGCATCGGGCTCCCTGCTCGGCGGGAAGCCTGCTTCTCCCTCTTCCTCTCCCCCCTGCTTGTGTTCCCTCTCTCGCTGTGTCTCTCTCTGTCAAATAAATAAATAAAATCTTAAAAAAAAAAAAGTATGAAGTAACTCAAGGTAGATAGTTTTGTTTTAATGGCAGGTAGAGATAGTAAAAGCTCAGGGAGAGATTAGTGCTGGCAGGATTTCCAGAGCAGAACCCTTCAGGAGGAGTTGAGACTTCACTTGGCCCTTTGAAGGGAGGAATCACATAATTTTTCAAACCTGGTATGAATATGAGAGTTTATTGCCCCTGCCCCCTCCTTTTGCAGATGAAGAAATTGAAATCTAGGGAAGTACCTTTCTTAAAATTTTTTATTTTTTAAAGATTTTTTATTTTTTAAAGTAATTTCTACACCCAACATGGGGTTTCACACTCACAACCCTGAGGTCAAGAGTCGCACGCACCACCAACTGAGCCAGCCAGGAGCCCCAGGAAGTACCTTAAAAAAAAAAAAAAAAGGCTTTAAAAAATGTTTAATATATTCTTCACATTGTCAGACCAATTGCAAGGTGGAAAATTGGAGTGAAAAGCTCTTTTGAGAAGAGCCTTTTAGATGTTGACACTGTAACTCTGCATATGTCAGGTTGCAGTTCTCTTTTTCTCGGTCTTTGTACCCCTCTCTGTTCAGTATATGCTCCTAGCCCTATTCAGGGGGCCCTGAGAGGGTCATTCAGCTGTTAGCTGTCCAGCATGACAGGTAGCTACGAGTGGACAGGTAGCGTCAATCCTCGGCTTCCCCTCTTGCCCCAGGCGGGTGCTGCCTGGGACCTGTTAGATTCTATCTGGGGTAGTGACAGTACCAGATGAGCATCCTGTCCACGGTGCTCTTAGGCTCCTGGGTCATCAGCCCAACACACCCAGAGAGTGCCAAGTGCTAGAAACATTATGTATCATTCACTTCATTTTTTTTAAAAAACATTTTATTCATTTATTTCACACACACACACACAGAGAACACAAGCAGGGGAAGCAGGAAAGGAAGAGGAGCCCGAGCCAAAGGCAGACGCATAACCGTTTAACCGCTTAACCGACTGAGCCACCCAGGTGCCCCTCACTTCATCTTTAAAGAGCTACCTCACTTTCATCGTACCACTCACGTAACTACTTGGGCACAGAATTATAATCTCCCCTCCCACATTGGAGGTTGGGCATTGTCAGGTTCCAACTCCGCCGCCTGGCTCCAAAGTATGTGCTGCTTTTATTTACTATAACCTACTGCTTGTGTTATCTTTGCCACTCTATTTAATCCTGTTTTAATCCTGTCTTTCCCCTGTCATGAATTCATAATTTATTTATTTATAGTCACCTATTTATGATATTTGTACCTCACTGGAAATAAGGTTGCCAGATTAAATGCTATGCAATATTTGGGACAGGTTTATACTGAAAAATGATTTCAAGTTTACCTGAAATTCAAATTTAACTGGGCCTCCTCTGTTTTTAATTTGTTAAATTTGGCAACCCTAACCCAAAACCTTTGAGAAGGTACTTTGTTATTTCCAGTGAGGCTTTCCTCTTCACGAGAGAAGGAGAAACACATGAGATAGGTTGGCCATTGAGTAAAGACCTTAAAGAAGTCTTCTCAAGTCTTAACTGGGGATGATCGAGCTCCCCTCCCCCAACATTTGGCAATGTGTGGAGACATTTTTGGTTGTCCTAATTGGAGGGGGGCCTGCTGCTGGCATCTAGTGGATAGAGTCCAGGGATGCTGTTAAACTTCTTACAGTGCACAGGACCGCCCTCCCCCGCCAACAACAAAGAATTATCTTGTCCAAAATGCCAATAGTACCAAGGCTGAGAAACCTTGCCGTAAAGAATCACTCATCTAAGGTAGTATAAATCCAGGAAAATCATATATATTTATGGGTTTTTTAATCCCTTTAAGGCTACCAATATATTTCCAAATAGGGCTTGGCCTTCTTTTATTTCCCAGAAAAATAATGCCAAAACCATTTCTTTATCTGAACTAGTCAACTCGTAATTATGGATGCTGGTGGCAGCAGAAGTAGATTCAGATTCTTATGTACTTTAGCATATATTAGAAAGACTTTCGATATTAGATTTGTGCTCTTAATTATGCTTATTGAATAATGTTCTTGATTTGTACTAGGGGCAGGGTTAGAAATGAAGTGGTCTTGGGAAACAGTCTCAATATTAGGTTGAAATATGTGATGGTCAAAACTGGTTGAACATTGGCACTTTCATGTGGTTCGACCTGATGTATGGTGTGCGTAAGACTGCACAAAATGGGAATGCACTCTGATCCAACTCAGGCTTCGAGTCAGTTAGAGCTTTTTTTTTTTTTTAAGATTTTATTTATTTATTTGAGACAGAGAGAGAGAGAGAGAGACAGAGTGAGCAAGCACAAGCAGGGAAGGGCGGGGTAGGGAGAGGGAGAAGCAGATTCCCTGCTGAGCAGGGAGTCAGATGCAGGCCTCAATCTCAGGACCCCGTGGATCATGACCTGAGGCAAAGGCAGATGCCCAACCGACTGAGCCACGCAGGCGCCCCTTTGCTTTACTTACTAATGGCACATGGGAAGCTTGTCTTTCCGCTATTTGCTGTTTCCGGAAGCCCTCTTCTCCTTTATCTGCTTCCGTGCTTTTCACTGGTGTCGGCCCATATAGAACTTAGACCCCCAGGTGCACAAAATGTGCCCAAGGCTTGAACAGCAAGTAAATCAACCAGGAAAGAGAATTCTAACTTTATTTTTTTTTTTAATTTTTATTCTTTTTAGATTTTATTTATTTATTTGAGAGAGAGAGAGTGAGAGAGAGCCTGAACAGGGTGAAGGGCAGAGAGAGAAGCAGACTCCCCGCCAAGCAGGGAGCCCGATGCGGGGCTCGATCCCAGGACCCTGGGACCATGACCCAAGCCGAAGGCAGATGCTTAACCGACCAAGCCACCCAGGCGCCCCGAGAATTCTAACTTTAATTTGTAGTCTTCAAAATTTGGATCCAGATTTAGCTCAGGGCCCTGAAGTGAAGAAGGAATAGTACATTTTAAGTCTATTCCTTGTCAAGAGCCCCTAGAGATAAGGGGCATAAGAGAAATGCCTACTGCCCCTTTTCAACATCCTCTAACATAAATATTAGCTGTATCTCTGTGTAGTAGATTTAGAAAAAAAAAACTTATTTGTTTAAAAAAAAAAAGACTAAGGACAACATATACTAAAATGATTTGAATTTCACAGATGATACCCTACTAATATTTTTAGTTTAGCACCATCTGTTTATCTGAAATTAAATTTCTGGCAAATGGTCATGCCAGGAGATGCTGTTTTTATTTTTGTGTGCAGCTGAAACACAGAATAATAAAAATCTGCTTGAGTTGAAGAAATATGTTCATAAAATGTTTCTTTTTAAATCTGAGTTGGCTGAGAAAATGACTTTTTAATCTAGTGGTAGCTGCTTTCATTTGGCTGGTTTTCAGCCTAAATAGTTTATGTTGGAGACAGATCATTTGTTTTATATTTGGATGCAGGATACCAAATGGTGCCTTTTGAGCTATGAGGAGGACCCAGATCTGCAAATGTCTGATTCTCCCCATTAGCCTACCTTTCTGATTATTTCTTGTTTCTTTGACCGACACGAGTGGCATGCAGTAGGTCTGTAAATTAAAAGCCCAAGTGGCAAATTGCATACCACCCGGTTGCCGAGTTATTTTTATTCAACTCTAAGAAAGTCGCATCCTACACATTAATTGGCTTTTGTTTACAGCAGGGGGAAATGATGGCTTGTGAAAATATGACTCAGTGGAAACCCTTCTCGTCACACTGGCTTGCAAATAGAATCCCTGCACTCCCTTTGGGTACTATGGGTGATTCCACTGGGAGCCCGCTTCTTTCCAACAGAGTGTTAATTAAAGAAAGCCACCTCTTAGCACCTCTCTTGCTCCAGCCACACTTCAGAATCCTCCAGCGGCCTCTTAATCAACAACATGTGTTCGATGTCTAGTTTTGGTGTGAGGCGCTGCAGCTACCACCCTGATTTCAAAGGCAGCGGCAAGGACAGGGTTGCTTTTACTGCTTTCCTTCCGAGTCAGGGCACGTAAGCGTACGTTAGAGACACCGTTACTATCTGCCGTTGACTTGCAATAAGCGAAACTTCCTGAGAAAAGTATAAATTGCATGGAAGAGATGGATCTGGCCTGTCTGCCTTTTTGTCCCAGCACCTTGTACACAGGTTTCATTATGTTTATCTAATAAACCCGCTTGTCCTACTGGGCAGTGTTAAGTTAATTTTTTGTACTAGTTTCTCTTAGTACTGAAAAGACAATGTATTATTTTGAAATGTAGAGGCTGGTCTTCAGGGATAAACTCATTACTCAGAAAAGTGAAGGGCATTTTAAAGAAAACTGATGTATGGGTCAGTTCAGGCTGCCGTAACAAAACACCACAGACTGGGGGCCTTAAATAATAGAAATTTATTTCTCACAGTTCTGGAGGCCGGGAGGAAGTCCAAGATCAAGGTGCTGGATCCTAGTGAGCGCTCTCTTTCCTGGCTTCCAGATGGTAGCCTTCTTGCTGTGTCCTCGCACAGGGCAGACTGTGGGGGGCTGGGGGGTAGGGGGGCAGAGTTAGCTTCCTCTTCTTCTAAGGCCACAGTCCTATCAGATTAGAGCGCCACCCTCATGACCTCATTTAACCTTAATCACCTTCTAAAAGCCCTGTCTACAAATACAGTCACTTTGGGGGCTAGGGATTCAACATATGAATTTGGCGGGTGGGGGTAGGACACAATCCAGTACATAGCAATTGGACTGGACTAAAAAAGACACTTTAATATTAGGACTCTCAAATTATTGTGAAAAAACTAACTTAAAAAACATTTGGTATTAATATTAGTCCCTCTTAATTTCATGTTTCAAAAACTAAATCAGTTTTTAGAGTTTTGTTTAAAATTGGAAAAGGTGCCAAAGCAATCTATGGAATAATATTAAAAGTCAGGATAGTCATTCCAGGGGCCAGGGAGGCTAGAGTGACTCAAAGGGGCACCAAAGGGGTTTCTGGGATCCTGCAGTGCTCCATTTCCTGTTTGGGTGCTAATCCAAAGGATGTGATTAGTTTGTGAGTATTTGCTGAGCTGTTCATACATAATTTGTGCACTTTACTTCATGTGTGTTATAGGTCGATCAAAAGTTAAAACACAAAAGAAACACGTGAGTGATGCGTTTCATACCAGAAATAAACTACACCATTGTCCCACTGTGTCCCCACCTAGACAGTGAACAGGCCGCTCCTCCTTTGTCTTCTGTACTTCAGAAAAGCACTAGAGGGGCGCCTGGGTGGCTCAGTCGTTAGGCATCTGCCTTCAGCTCAGGTCATGATCCCAGGGTCCTGGGATCGAGCCCCACATCTGGCTCCCTGCTCGGCGGGAAGCCTGCTTCTCCCTCTCCCACTCCCCCTGCTTGTGTTCCCTCTCTCTCTGTCAAATAAATAAATAAAATCTTTTTTAAAAAACAAAAAAAACCCAAAAAAGGCACTAGAGGTTAAAACCGAATGGGTCGGTGCATACAAAGAAGACTAGGCTTGTGTACAGTTGGGTATAATATGATCTTCCCACAGGCACAAGCGGAACTGCAGACACAGTGAAAATTTCTGGCTGACATTGCTTGATGCTGTTTTTCTCCGCCTGGTAGCTCAGCAGCTGGAGGCTAAAAAGCCAGGTTTCCAGGGACAGGAGGAAGGCTTTCTGAGTAAGAGGCAATGTGGACTGCAGATGAGGATTATAGCTGGAGTCCTCTCGAGAGTGGTGGCAGTTTTAAATGGGTCATCCACAGACACTGCCATGGTGTTCCAGGAGGTTCCAGCCGCCCTAGAAAGAGGCTTTGAATCTGTGCAAGTGCCTAAGCTGGTTTTCCTAGATGATGTGTGGAGCTAAAGGGTTAAGTGATATGTTTGTGAGCCTGGATGTCAGCGTCCCTAGAGGCTTCACACTCACACACCCAAGGTGAAACTTGTCTTCGTAAACACAATTGCAGTTAAGGAGCTTGCTCCGTGTAACCTTTTAGACCAGCCAGTGTCTGCCTCGTAGAGACCTTCCAACTTTACAAATACATTACTGCCCGATTTCCAGAACACCAGGCCTGGGCTCTATTGTTCCAGGCTTTCACATTCAGTATTTTATTGTTTCACATTGTGCTTTAACTTCCTATAGAACATTAACAGCAGTAGCCCCTTGAATGTTTTCCAAACCATTTACGTTTGTGGAGCTGACCGCGCCACACCGGCGAATGGAAATTTCATTGTTCCAGGAGTGCTGGCTCCGTCAACAATTCTCTCGGTGTTCTTGTATTGTCTGTCACGTATAAAACAAGCACACTTACCTCTACTTCCTTTCTATAATTGTTTAGATGTAATTTAAAAATAACTGCATAAAATGCTTTTACAATACATTTTGAGTTCCCAGTTGTTATTTCCCTGTGGAGATGTTTCCTTGTGGAAAGAAACGATTTCTAAGTTGTTGAGGAACGGCTTCTCAGCCTTTCGGTGAAGATCAAATGAAGTCGTTGAGGTTGTTGAAGAGCCCTGATTTGGTGTTTGTGAGTTGTGGGTGGGTGTACTGCCAACAGACCTATGGCTTGGTGCTTTCCTAAGAGACTCTAGATATTCCTGATCACATTAACCTCTAGCTGTTGGTAAGTTTCCAAACGTTTAGGGCCCGAGCTCTCTTTTCTTCACCACTACCCAACCCTTGACACTCAAAATGTCCTTGGACCCCCAGCATTGGACTACCCAGGAGCTCATTAGAAGTGCAGAATCTCGGGCCCCTCCTTAGCTATAGTATGTAATAGCATCATTTGCATTTTCACAAGATCTTCCCAATGATTCCTACACACATGCAAATGCAACAGCATGTAGGCAAGGGCAGGAATTGAGAGATCCCTCTTCTCAAAATATCTCCCACTGGGCCAGGACTGCTATTATTTAGGATGAATTTCTCTAGTTTGTGCCGCTTGTCATGAAATATGCCTGGCCTGCGTAACTCAGTAAGTCATTTTCAGTTCAAAGCCTTCATGTGAATTCATCCACTCGGGCCTTTCCAACTCGACAGATGGCAGAGAGCAGGTTGACTGAGGAGTGAAGGTGGGAGGAAGGAAGTGGAGTAGAAGATGGAGCGCCTTTAGTGTAAGAAAGTAGGCAGACCCCCATGACTGCGGCAGCCTGGAGTAGCGCTGTGGGGCTGGGCAGGAAGGAGCAAAGTCACAGTGACACTGGTCACAATAACAGTAAATCACTGTTGCTGCAGGGATTCCTAAGCCCATGTGGCAGTAAGAGCCACCTCAGGGAGGAGGGGGCGCTTCGAGTCCCCAGAGGCAGGGAATTAGGGAATGTTCACCCTGGTCTATGGTTTATTCACCCCGGGCTTAGGACATCTGAATCTCTCGGGGGAAAATATCTGTATTTTTAGCAAGTGCCTCAGGTATTCACATCCACAGGCATGACTGAGTGAACGGTGAGCCTGGATCCTGGGCCTGGTACTCTATAAATATTCTTTCCAGAGCCTACAGTAAGCCTACAAAATCGTCTGACCTCTTACTAACTGCCTTTGTAAGGGAGAAGTTCAGGAGCTTGCCCAGAGTCACTGAGGCAGTAGGCAGCGGAGGGAGGATTCCATCCCGGATCTGTGGCTCTGTCGGACTCCAGAACCTTTGTTTTGGGGCGCCTGGGTGGCTCAGTTGGTTAAGCATCTGCCTTCAGCTCAGGTCATGATCCCAGGGTCCCTGCTCAACGGGAGCCTGCTTCTCCCTCTCCCTCTGCCTGCTGCTCTGCCTACTTGTGCCCTCTCACCATCTCTCTGTCAAATAAATAAAATCTTTTAAAAAACAAACAAAAACAAAACAGAACAAAGCCTTTGTTCTCTTTACTCTCTCATACCTTAACCTTTGTAGGGGAGAAAAATGTTCCCTTTCTTTCCTTCCAGATTCTTTGGCCGGCCTAATAATTCAATCGACATGAGACAGATTAACAGGAGAAAACCAAATTTAATTATGAATGTATGGAAGCTCAAAGATGTGAGCCTCAAGGACAAGTTGAAGGATAGGGGCCTGGGGCTTCAAGGGGGAGGAGGGTGATTCACAGGACAAAAGAAGAGCAGATGTTTGGAAATTAGATGTTTGCCCTGCCAAACAAGATAGGTCACTCAGATAAGAAGTTACCTCTTGTAACAGGTCTCTCTCTCTCTTTTTTTTAAGACTTTATTTATTTATTTGCCAGAGAGTGAGCACAAGCAGGGGGAGCGGCAGGCAGAGGGAGAGGGAGAAGCAGGTTCCCTGCTGAGCAAGGATGCGGGACTCCATCCCAGGACCCTGGGATCATGACCCGAGCCGAAGGCAGCCGCTTAACCGACTGCGCCTCCACTAGGTCGGGTAGGGCCCCTATCTAAGTTCCTTTAGGCAGTTAAGGGAGAGGTAAGTTTTTCTTCATTCTGCTGGGTCTTGACTGCCTTCAACTTAAAACAATCCACATACCAAAGTGGCACATTTTGGGGTTGCATATTCTGCTCCCCTTCACCTTCCATAAAGCTGTTGTGGCCCAAAGGTTATTCTACCCACGCTGTGGTTTCCCCAACCCCACCCTTTGGGGGTGGCAGTTTCTGCCGAAGTTCCCTAATTTGGTTCTGAAACTGTGATACGAACATCCATATTTGGGGGGAGTTGCACAAGGAAACCACACTCGTGAAGTGGGGAGGATGCCCCCTCCTTCCTCCCCTCCTGCTGCGCTCAGTAACCAACAAAACTAATAACCCAGGGCTAGGATGCTGGTCCCAAAGGGATGAAAAGCAGGGCTGTCTTGGGGAATCGAGAATTTCTGGTTGCCTTGGTATGAAAGCAGTTTTCAAAAGTGATGGAAGCAGGCACATATCGTTCTTGCCCTCGGAAACCTTATTTTGTTTCAAGAAATCCCTAGAAAGAAAACACACTCATTTAATACAGCACTGTTGAATAGTGATAGTAGCGAGAACAGGGCTCCATCTGGTATGTTTGAATAATTGTTAAGGTTGGCTTTTCTTTAAATGCTGCTTATTGCAGTCCACCCATATTCAGTTACTAGAGCTGGAAGTCATCTGGTGGTGGTGTATCGGCATTACAGGAATGTACCTGCACATTGAATTCCTCAACTTGGACTCAGGTTGGAAATTCAGATGCAACATTTGACCTTCATGTATATTTAATCTCCTGTTGTTGGTTACAGCCTCCTTTATGGATTTGTTTCAAAAACTTCGGATCCTGATTCTGTCACTTAGGGCAGTGGTTTCCTGTGCATGATCCCCAAATCATCCATGGGATGTGGAAAACAAATATTGCCATTTTCATTAACATTTTTATTTTGTACGTATTTTATAATGTATATGGCATTGTACCATAGTAGTAGAATGTGTATAAAACTTAGAAATAAATACATATAAATGTACTGGGGTGGGGGTACATGATTAAAAATCCCCAGCCTTTGGGATGCTGGCTCAAAAACTTTATAAACTTGTCATGCAGTGTATTAACTCTTCCTCCCAGCAGTGTGTTACCTGCTCATTCGGGAAGAGTGCCTTTATCCTTGTGAATTGTGTTCCGGCTTGCCCTACGTAGGATCATGTGTTCAGTATTCCAGTGTATATTCAAGGATAAGGCATATTTATTACTATCTGGGCTGGAGTTGTTGATGATGGTAATGACTTTGGAGAATTGGAGAATGATAATGATGGGGATGATGATGATGATGATGATGGTGATGATGATGGCCAAGACAGAGACAAGGAGAAGAAAGCCCCAGGTATGGCTTGCTTTAAAGCACAACTGAAATCAGCCGCTTCTTCTCCGTGCTATCTGGTAGTGCGACATCTTTTCGCTAGCACTGATACTCTTCGCTGCTTGTTCATCTTGCTTCCAATGTAGCTTAAAAATACTTTTTAGTCATCATCAGCATGTACTATAATTCTCAGCTTCCTAGGATTTAGAGCCTTGGGAACAGGAGGTTTTTCGAGGCCTCTGCCACTCTTCTGTATTTTGGTCCTCGGTGCTCCACAAGCTGTGAAAGCTGTGAGTCGTGACTCCCATATGGTGGGATCCCCCCGCCCCAATCCACATGCCTGCCCAGCCATCTGCTGCCACTCTCCAGGTTATGGAGCAAGAGATGACACAGGGAAGGAAAAGGAAAACGCCAGGAAAATGAACACTGTCTTATAAACAAAACTGAAAGAAGATGTATTTTCTTTTATTAACCGAGGCGATTTGTATTCGTTACAGGAAAATCAGAAAATGAAGCACAAAAACAAACCAAACCAAACACAACACAACACAGTTTCCCTCACGGCATCAGTAATCATTCCAACCATCTCCATGCATGTTTTTCCAAACCTGCATCCTGTATCTGTCTAGGGAGCTAGCTATCAAACAAAATGGGATTATTTTGTAACTTGTTTTTTTAAGATTTTATTTTTAAGTAATCGCTACACCCAACGCGGGACTCGAACTCACAACCCCAAGATCAAGAACCACACACTCCACCGACTGAGCCAGCCAGGAGCCCCTGTAACCTGTTTTTTAAACTGAATTGTGAACATCTTTCCGTGTCTGTAAGTATATCCCCACACTAGCATTTTTAACGTTCAAGGAGTGTTTTCTATGCAAGGCACTATTCCAATTGCCATAGTTTATCTATAAAAGTAGGTAAGATCCTCTCTGCCCTCATCTGGGTATAACATAATTTCTTCCCTATCTAACACTTAGGTCATTTCTATACTTTTGCTTTTTACAAACAATGCTGTGATGAATATCCTTATAGCTAAATCTTTGCGTATATCCATAATTTTTCCATATTGTATTAGCTACTCTCTGTTTGCCGCGCTGGGTTACTCCCCATCCTTCGTTGCCTTGCTCTGTGGCCCACATCAGTGGGCTCACTTACCCTCTGGCAGTGGGAAGCTCAAGGAGGACATTGGAGGTGAGTGGTATATTCTGCCTCCTTGGGGATTGTCATTAGCTGCATTCTTGTACTGATGATGGCTGTGGTGCCTGGGCAGCCCTCTCCCAGGGCTCAGTTCTCAGGATGTTGCTCACCCCAGGGTACCGCACCATTCCTTGGTGGTTTCCCTTAACCTTGCCCTTGTTCTTATAGAGAGTTCTTCATTAAATCCTTCTCAGTTACCCCCTGGGAGTGTGCCATCTGTTTCCTGGCAGGACCCTAGACAGTAAAAGCATGCTCCTACTCCTGGCAGATTGTGCATCCCTAACTGCTTGCCTGCATTGGGAACCTGGGATGTATTATGCAGAAAGCCCAAGAACTTCCTTTTCTCCTTTGACTTAAGGCCTGGACACCAATGACTGTTGAGCAGCTATCTCCCGTTTCTTTCTCCTGGACCCCTCCATACCCCTGTGGGGATCTCTCAAATGGTGACTAAGGCACTCTGGTGGAGGTACAAGAGAGAACCAAGCGAGCCCTTCAACCCTCCCACCCGGAACTGCTTTGACCCCAGGGTCTGTGCTACCTTCATCTTGTTTTTCTTTTTAGTCCTTGAAATAATCTGTCTACATATTTTTTTAGAGAAGGGGAGAGGAGGGGCAGAGAGAATCTTAAACAGACTCCACACCCAGCACGGAGCCCGACATGGGGTTCAATCTCATGACCCTGAGATCATGACCTGAGCCAAAATCAAGAGTCAGAAATAGCAAGTGTCAGCTTAACCGACTGAGCCATCCAGGTGCCACTAGTCCTTGGATTAATTTGTTTAATTAATTTATTTTTTGGAGTATAACAAACAATGTTATATTAGCTTCAGGTGTGCAACATGTTGGTTCTACAATTCTATAAATCACCGCTCAGCACAGTGAGCGTAGTCACCCCCTGCCACCATATGACATTGTTACAATATACTGACTATATTCCCTATGCTGTTTATTTTATGCCTGGAAGTTTGTACCTCTTAATCCCCTTTATTTATTTCACCCATCCCCCCACCCACCTCCCCTCTGGCAACCATCAGTTTGTGAGTCTGTTTGTTTTGTTTTTTAGGTTACACATATAAGTGAAATCATATGGTATCTGTGTTTCTCATCTGGCCAATTTCACTTAGCATAAAAGCTTCTGCATCCATCCATGTTGTTGCAAACGGCAAGATCTCATCCATTTTTATGGCTGAGTAATATTCCATCCCACGTGTGTGTGTGTGTGTGTGTGCGCGCGCACATGCGCGCGCATATTCTTTATCCATTCATATATTGATGGACACTTGGGTTGCTTCCATATCTTGGCTATTGTAAATAATGCTTCATTAAACATGGGGTGCATATCTCTTTTCAAATTAGTGTTTTCATTTTCTTTGGGTAAATACCCAGTAGTGGAATTACTGGACCATATGGTATTTCTATTTCTAATGTTTGGGGAATATCTATACTGTTTTCCACAGTGGCTGTACCAATTTACATTCCCTCCAACAATGCACAAGGGTTCCTTTTTCTCCACATCCTCACCGACACTTGTTATTTCTTGTCTTTTTTATTCTAGCCATTCTGACAGGTGTCAGGTGATATCTCATTGTGGTTTTGATTTGCATTTCCCTGATGAGTGACATTGAACATCTTTTCATATGTCTGTTGGCCATCTGGATGCCTTCTTTGGAAAAATGTCTATTCAAGTCCTCTCTTCATTTTTAAATCAGATTATATGGTTTGTTTTGTTTTGTTTTGGTGTTGTCTAAGTTCTTTATGTATTTTAGATATTAACCCCCTTGAACTTGTTTTTGATGCCTGAAACCTTCCCTGAATTAGGAGAGGTTGTGTGGCCAGTTCTTATCCTTATGAACACCTGAGCTCATAGCAAAATTTGTTTCTTTAATTCTTTCACTACTTTAGTCTTAAGTAGTATTTTAGTATTCTTATTAAATAGGCAGAATTTTATTTTTAGAGCTTCTAGCTTGAATTAGAATCCCTGGATACTATCTCTTCTGTGATTTTCTCTTTTCTGTGAATCGGTAGAAATGTTTTTTTCTTAAAAGTCTACATCCAGTTTTACCTTCCTTGCCTTTTGAATTTTTAGATAATGCTATCTCTTTCTTCAAAGGTTCTTCACACTTGTGTTTAATCGATTGTTCTTGGCTGTTCAGAATTAAGTGTCTGGCCCATTTCCTTTGTCTTCCTCCTGTTCAATGAGATTGCTAGTAGACTAGTAGAGAATGATCAAATACGCTTCTTTTTAGTGACATGAAACTTTCTGATGAGACTTACATGAGGATAAGAGGGGTTAAAACCAAGGCAGAAACATGCTGGATGGTTTCATTTCCCCTTAGAAACACACTGTAAAAGTTCAGGGAATTATAGTCCGAAGGAAAACTCCCAGCTGTAAACCTAGGTCCCACAAGACTTTTCCAGTATTTCTGAGTTCTTTCATGAACTTTCTCCTTGTAGCATTAAGGACACAAAGAATGATGGGAAGTTGCTGACAATGATCATTATTTTCCCGGTCTTTGATAAATGCTTGTCCAGTGTTCCAGACTGAAGATTTGTTGTGTTGAATCAAAAGATAAACCCTGAAATGGGGTGCCTGGCTGGCTCGGTCGGTAGAGCATGCGACTCTTGATCTTGGGGTTATGAGTCCAAGCCCCAAGTTGGGTGTAGAGCTTACTTTAAAAAAAAAAAAAGATAACCCCTCAAAGTGGTTACATAATAGGTAAAATGGTCTTATCCAGTGGAAGAGAGCAGCTGGCTAACATAAGCCAGTTCAGTAATTCTGAGGTGTTTGGAGTTGGGTTGGAAGGATGATCCTGGGTTCCAGGAAACTGCTGTATCAGTTGATAAGGGCTACTCTAAAGGCTAGGTGCAGAAATGTGTTGTGAGTCCTTTACACCAGAGACTTCACTTCATCCCTCTTTCTCAATTGTTACAAATTCTGAATTTTTCAAGGAAATTAGGTTGGTCTTAAGATCTTTTAGGAATTTACCCTGCAATATTATGACAGAAAGAACATTTTTATCTTAAATTTTTATTACATAATATTTTATGTATACAAAATAATAATCTGTTTTATATATATATATATATATATATATATAGTGAAAAATGTTAAAATATAAACACACAGGGGCTGATACATCTGGGCTCTCCTCCATGATTTTTACTTCTCCCACCAAAATAACGGCTCTTCTGAATTTTGTATTCCCTTTCATGAAAAACAAAACACTTTTACCATATGTAGATGCATTCCTGAACAGTTTATTTTTGCTTTATTTTGAGCTTTATAAAAAAATGACATCATAATGTATATAGTGTTTTTTCACTCAAGTCTCTAACATTCATCAGTTCATTTATGTCACTGTCTGTAGCTGAAGTTCATGCCTTTATACTACTGTTCTTATATTCTGTTTGGTGAATAGACCACAATTCACTTATCCATAGTCCTGTGAACGATCTTAGCTGTTTATTGTTTCCAGGTGTCCTTATAATAGTCTTGTTAATATAGATGAGAAATACACTAATAAGAATTTTTAGTGTTCCTTTGTCAAATTGTCGTAAACACTAGATTTATTTGCCTAGTGTCCCTTAGAGCTTTTCTATTTCATCATTCCCATTTATCACCTAAAGAAACCTAGATGCAGGAAAAAAATAAACGATTTACCCAGGCTCTGTTGTCATTGCTGCTATTTCCACTATTATTAAATTCAAGAACCAGTTAAGTCCCCTCTTGGTTCTTCTTGTCTGAACAAAGAGGAGCCCCTTCCATTCTCGCACCAGAATTAGAAAGTTACTAATTTTGATCTCACAAACGTATAATCCAGGAAGCGGCGTGTCACAGTGAAAACAGTATAAGCTTAAGAGGCAGCAAGATTTGGTATTTAAAAAATACCAGCATGAGCCCTTATAGCTGGGGTAGTCTTGTGCAAATTCCTTTATCCTCCCAATTCTCATTTCCTCATCTGCAAGATAGAGATTGCAATGCCTTCCTCACAAGATAGCTCACTGATTATGTCAGGTGTAAAAGGCTCAATCACCACATTATAAAATAAGGAACAAAGGAGGCTCACAGCCTGACCAATGGGACTCATAATCTCACCCTAAAAAACAACCCAGGTGGAAAATAGAAAGAGGTCAGTTTTGGCTTGTGCAATTTCTGACCCTTCTGCCGATGTTTCTGGTTTAGAAAAGAGGAATAATGAGATCCTTTGCTGACTTGATGGTGTAGGGGTGGGAAAAATGTTCCCTTCTTCCCTTCTAGGTTTTTTGGCTGGTCTAATCATTAAATCGACATGAGACAGATTAACAGGAGAAAAACAAATTTACCTTGTCTATACGGGTGCTCCAAAGACATGAGACTCAAAGGCAGTCAGGCAATTGAGGCTTATATGTTATCTTGAGTTAAGGAATGAGAGAGGGGCTTGGGCTTGCAAAGGGGAAGAGGACAATTCACAGGATATAAGAAAAGCAGATGTTGGGTAATTAGTTGTTTGCCCTGCCATACACATAGGTCTTTCAGATGAAAGTTATCTCTGGTAATAGTGCTCTTTCTTTTTTTTTTTTAAGATTTTATTTATTCATTTGAGACACAGAGATACAGCGAGAGAGAGAGAGAGAGAGAGAGAGAGAGAAAGCATGAGCAGGGAGAGAGGCAGGGGGAGAGGGAGAAGCAGGCTCCCCGCCGAGCCAGGAGCCTGATGCGGGGCTCGATCCCAGGACCCCGGGATCATGACCTGAGCCGAAGGCAGACACCCAACCATCTGAGCCACTCAGGTGCCCCAGTAGTGCTCTTTCTGAGCCAGGCTCCCTATCTAAATTCTTTTAGGCAGTTAAGGGAGAGGTAAAAGTTTTTCTTGAGTCTGCTGGGTCTTGATTGCCTTCGGCTCAAAATAATCCACATGTCAAAGTGGCACATTTTGGGGTACCATATTCTGTTCCCCTTCAGTGGTAATGTAAATGTTTCGGCTTTGCTTGGGTTATCAGCTTTTTCTTTCCAAGCCTATCTTGTGGGTTATTTTAACGGTACTTTCATTAATAGCATAAAATTCCTTTGTACTTTGACTGGCAAAGAAAAACTGACCACAGTGTCTAATAATTAAGGAAATCATGCTTTTGCCTTTGGAGAAAACTTTAATAAATGTGAATTAATGTTAATTACTTAATTAATGTTAAGGCCATTGCATAATGCATTTAAATCCAGATATTGGACTGGAGCTCCATTGGGAGTGTGACCCAGTCCGTCTTCATCTCTACTCTATCCCCAATGCCTTGCATAGTGACTACGCATAATAGTTGCTCAAAAGGTATCTGATGAATGAGTAAGTGAAAGGACTACCTCTTTTTGCCTTTTCTTATTGCTAAAATCGTATTTTTTTCCTCTTCTGAATCTTGAATAATGGAGGTTTGGGATATCATGAAAGTTTGTCAACAAGTAAGCATTGCCCCTTTGGAGCATTTATCTTTGAAATGCAAATATTCCTGGGAGTAACATACTATAATGCTAAAGGACTAATGGATAAGGTGAATTTAGCTAATCCTATGGCTCATCCTCAGCCTGGGGGTTTAGGGAAGAGACTTGAGAAAGGGAACAAAGATATCACAAAGACCTTTATGAATTAGTTTAATTGGAATTAGTTTAACCGGAGGTTTTCCTGCTGACAATTTGCTGATATTCATAGCTGGAAGGAAAGAGACTGACAGAATGGGGGCAGGCAGGAGAGGAAAAAGACCTCATCTTGGAGCCTGGACCTGTGTGAGAAAAAGGAGCCTTGAGTGGAGCATACCTGAGCAGCCTGAAGAGAAACTAGAGGATAATACACCTTGCATGAGGAAATGGAGGGTCAGGCAGACAAACCTTGTCTACTTGCCCTTTTTCTAGGGGGTAGATAAATGGAGTTATGGTGTCCTGCCATAACAAGAGGTCTCAAGGTAGAGTAATAACTTCTATTCATTCATTTAACAAATATGCAGGGAATGCCTTCATTGTTCCAGGCATTCTTCTAGGTGTTTGGAATACGTGAGTGAAGAAAATGGACAGAGATCCCTGCCCTCATAGATCTTATATTCTAGTGGGGAGAGACAGACAGTAAACAAAAGATGCAATAAATAAGCAAACCCTATAACATGCTAGAAAGTGAGATGAGTGAGGGGGAGCAGAATATGCATGCCACCCCAAAATGTGCCACTTTGACATGTGGATTATTTTGAGCCGAAGGCAATCAAGACCCAGCAAACTCAAGAAAAACTTTTACCCCTCCCTTAACTGCCTAAAAGAATTTAGATAGGGAGCCTGGCCCAGAAAGAGCTATTTTACCAGAGATAACTTCCATCTGAAAGACCTATGTGTATGGCAGGGCAAACATCTAATTACCCAACATCTGCTCTTCTTATGTCCTGTGAATTATCCTCCTCCCGTTTGAAGGCCCAGCCCCTCTCTCATTTCTTAGCTCAAGATGGCATATAAGCCTTAATTGCCTGACTGCCTTTGAGTCTCCTGTCTTTGGGGCAACTGTTCCTGTTCGGACACAACTCGTTTTTCTCCTGTTAATCTGTCTTATGTCAATTTAATGATTAGACCAGCCAAAGGAGTTAAAAGAGTAGAAGGAAAAATCTTCCTCTCCTACACTAGCAATAGAAAATAAAAAATGTGGAGCAGGAAAGGGACACTGGGTGTGGGAGGAAAAGGGGAGCCAATGGAGAAGTTTTAGCAGAGACAGCAATATAAGCTGACATGTTGTAGAAGGTTCCATCCCCCTGGCTGCTAGAATGTGTGTGTGTGGCAAGGATAAATTTAGGCAGAGAGACCTACAGTTTAGGCAGAGAGTTCCAGTCATCCAGGCAAGAGTCCAAGTGCTTGGACCAGGGTGGTGCCAGTGAGGTGGTAAGAGGAGATCAGACTGTGGATATTTTTGAAAGTAAAGCCATCAGAATTTCTTGATGAGTTGGATATGGGGTGGCAGAAAATGGGGGGAGTTGGGAATGTGTCAAGATTTTTTGCCTGAGGAAATAGAAGGCAGATGTTGCCATGACCTGAGATGGGGAAGGCTGCTGGTAGAGAAGGTTTGGGGGGGAAAGGATTTGGAAATGTTGAGTTTGCGATGTCTGTCACATGGCATTGTTGAGTATTCAGTTGGATGACCAGGCCTGAATTGGAAAGAAGTATGGGCTGGAGATATAACTAGATATAACTAAATTTTGTAGAATTTAAAGCCTTGAGACAGGTTGAGATGATACAGGAAGTAACAGAGAAGAAAAGAGAACCAGGATTGAGCTCTGGAGCATTACAGAAAAAAGAGAAAGCTAACAAAGGAGATTGAGAAGGTGCAACCAGTGGGATGAGGAAAGCAAGAAAGGGCAGGGTCCTGGAAACCAAGTGAAGAAGTGAGTGTCAAGGAGGAGGGATTACGGACTGTGCAAAATGCTGCTGCTAGGTCAGTGTAAGAGAAGACTCAGCCAGGGATTCAGCAATAGGAAGATCATTAGCGAACTGTGGAGAGTAGCTTCAGTGGGGTAATGAGGTCAAAGGTATAATTAAGATGGGTTTCATGGAGAATGGGAGGAGAAGGATTGAAGATGGCAAGAATAGAGAACTATTTTGAGGAAAGACTTACCTTTCTGGAAAGTTGTATGACAACATATTTTTTTAAATAAGTAATTAAATTCTTTTAATGATTAAAATTTTTAAATGAAATAATTTTTCATTAATATATGTATTTTACAAGGATACTCTCTTACTCAGTAATTCTAAGAAGTTTTTTGTTGTTGTTTTTTAAGAAAATGTAATCAGAGATTTGCACTAAGATTGGCCTACATCTTCAAACACAAGGATGCATATTGCCTTTACATATGACTTGGGCTTCCTCACAGCATGGCAGCTGAGTTTCCAGGGCAAGAGAGCCAAGTGAAAGTCGCATGCTAGTATCACCTGGGGGGAACTTTTTAAAAATGTCTGTCTTCAGGCCCCAGAAATTCTGATTTCATCGACCTGGGATGGGCCCAGTTACTGATATTTTTATAAGCTCCCCCGGTGATTTTGTGTGTCCAGGGTTAAGAACCACTGCTCTCATGAAGAGTACATGAAACAAAAGATTCGGCTCCTCAGGTGTCTGCTACCAGCAATGGTTCCACAATGGTTCCAGAAGGGTTCTAGAGGTTGTAGTCATGCCCCGTGGCATTCAAAGGCCTGCCATAGAAATGAGATCAGGAAAATGCCTGAAGCAGTTGGATCACAAGTGCAATTCTTACAAAGCTCCACAGCTGCCACCAGGCTGCTTCAAATTGATGGTGGATGGGCCCAGACCCCAGGTGTTTTACCCAGGCTATCCTGCCAAGGAGGAAAGGCTGAGTTGAAGAACTGTTCTGGGACTCCTGGTTGCCCTGATCTTGAGGTGGCAGTTAGATGAATCAAATGCCAACTGGCGTTTGCCCCATCATTCCTGAAGATATCATCTCTGCATCTGAGAAACGAATGCTCGTGTTTTATGATTTGATTAGCGGCTGAAAGGAGCAGAAAAGGATGAATGTTAGTTAGCTAGGGCTCATGTGAAGTACTCCCAGTAGACGCCACAGAGAATTAAGATCCTGTTACTTTTTAACCTGACACAAGATGTCACCATTGCTCCTGTGCTTTTAGCAGTAACAGTACAAAGTTAAACAGCAGTGAGAGTTTTCCTTTTCCCTGACCGTATGTTCTGTCGGTGAGGTTCATTAATCTATAGGCCATTCCATTTATCCAAGTTAGGGTATTTATTTATAACACTTACTTGATTTTTCCCCCTTACACCAGCTATGGATCAAAATTAATATCTCTTCGTGAACACTTCGCGAAGAAACTTTGGTGGAGGTGACTGTAAGACAAGACGAGCTGACGTTTTTATAGGATGACTGGAAAATTGCAAATCATGTTCTAGTTCGGCTTTACTGCTGCTGCCAAGGTTGGAGTGATCTCCTCTTCCCATGCTTAGTTTGGAGCCAGTGTGGAAAGAAAGGCATGGACGTTATCCCGGGGTACAAATGGCTACAAAGCAGGGTGGGACTAAGGTCATTGGAGCACTAAAGCATCATTGGAAATGTGACCGTTTTCCCTGGAGAAAACTGTATTGACGGAACTTCTCTCACACACAGCACTGTGCATGGTTGGAGGGAATATTTTGCCAAGTCGCTTGGAGGTGAAGATGGTGAACTCGAAGTGTAGAATTTGGGGGTTGGAGTCATTATTGGGAGCATAAAGAGAGGCTGGGACTACTGGACATCCCTGTATTCTGCCATTCCTTTATAATACTTCTCCTCTATGTAAACATGGAACAGCACCTAAAGAATATCCATTTGAAGTGGTGCCTAATTATGACTCTGCTATAGGTCTTCACACCAAAATATTAGTATCTGTTGACTCAGGCTTGTGGAATTACAGTGATTAATTTCTTTATTTTCCAACTTTTCTATAATGAATATAAAACTAGAAAAAAAGATCTCAAAACAACATGAACTATATACCGTATGATTCCAACTATATGACATTCTGGAAAAGGCAAATCTATGGAGGTAATGAAAAGATCAGTGGTTGCCAGGGGTTGTGTGTGTGTGTGTGTGTGGGGGGGGTGATGAATAAGCAAAGCACAGAGGGTTTTTAGGGCAGTGAAAATACTCTGCATGATGCTGTAATGATGGATACATGTCATCATACATTTGTCCAGACCCATAGAATGTACAACACCAAGAATGAACCACAATGTAAACTGTAGATTTGGGGCGATTATCATGTGTCAGTGTGGGTTCATCAGTTGTAACAAATGTCCCACTCTGGTGAGGATGTTGATAGTGGAGGAGGCTGTGTATGTGTGGGGTCAAGGAGATACGGGAAATCTCTGTATCTTCTCAAATCAGCTGTGAATTCATGGCTACTCCAAAACAGTTAAGTCTTTTTCTTTTTTTTTTTTTTTTAGGTAGGCTCCATGCCTAGCATGGAGCCCAATTCAGGGTTTGAGCTCACAACCCCGAGATCAAGACCTGAGCTGAGATCAGGAGTCAGATGCTTCACTGACTGAGCCGCCCAGATGCCCCTAAAACAGTAAGTCTTAAGAAAAAACCATGATTCCAGAGATTTGTAATGAAGAGAGATGTGCATGTGTTGTTAAGAAAATGTTCTTATCATTACTTTCTAATCAATCTAGATGCAGATGTAGCTAAAGCTCTGGATTAGTCCCTCTCGGCAGGAAATACATGACACATTCAAGTTAGGTAATTTGAATAGAATTTTAATGAAGAATCTGTTTTAAAAACTTTGGGTAAAGTGGAGAGAAATCCCAAGGGAGAGTATGGTGCTTGAGTATAGATCCGTGGAGCTGTTACCACTCTTAGGTCTGGAGTGCAAGAGGAGAGAGAACTTTGTGGACCACCCAACTGGAGTTATGACCTTGATGGGAGGGATGTAGACAGCCTGTGGAGCCAACACACAGAGGGAGCTGTGACAGTGATGCCCTGGTCTCACTCTTCTCTCTTACTCCACTCTCTGCTGTTTAGCCAGTTCAGCTAAGACTGTTAGTGGGGTCCATATGAGTCAACTTTCCAGGACGTTCAACGGTGAGGAGCAGGCAAAGAGTAGATCTGAGAGGGAAATGGAAGATGTACAGCAATGCTTTAAAAAAAAAAAATTAATTTTTAGCATACAACTCTACAAATTCGTATGGGTCTACAAGGTTTTCAGTGAAAATGAATCATCTCTTTCCCCACCTTTCTCCACCCATCACCCACTTCTAAGAGTCAGCCATTTTGGATTCTATTAACTATTTTTTTCTGGGATTTATCTCTTTGTTTTAAATCAACACTGAGAGTTCTAATTTGATACTATTTATTAATTTACTACAGAGGCTGAGGATTTAACTATTACCCTCACCTCCCCTTCCCATCTCACACTGAGTCCCAAAACACATATGTTTATGCCATCCTACCCTCCAGTTCTGTTATGCCAAATTTTAAAAAGTTGGTTCAGAATTCATTGTATATGATTTTGTAATTATTATGCAGAAATGAATTATGTAGTATATAATTATTACATTTCTTTTCTTGGAAAACTTGTTTTCTCTGGAGCTAATGATTGCATAATTCTTGGCCTAGTTTTCTACATATCTTTCCCTAATTCAACCCCAAACACTCAGCCAGAAGTATCATTCCCCTCTGAGAACATCAAACACATGTGATAATCTACAGCTTCATTTTGTGTTTGGAGTTATCATTATTGGAGCCCTTCATCCTCTTTTCTCCAATCTGAATCAGTGGTTCTCTGGGTTCACTTCTTAGCTGTGTGGGATTTTCTTCACCTTCATCCTGGTGAAAGAGAATTCTCTCTCCTCTGATTCCTTTTCTTTCTTTCTTTCGTTCTTTCTTTCCTTCTTTCTTTTTTTTTAAGATTTTGTTTATTTATTTGACATAGAGAGACACAGCCAGAGAGGGAACACAAGCAGGGAGAGTGGGAGAGGGAGACGCAGGCTTCCCATTGAGCAGGGAGCCCGATGCAGGGCTCGACTCCCAGGACCCTGGGATCATGACCTGAGCCGAAAGCAGCTGCTTAACGACTGAGCCACCTAGGCACCCCTGATTCCTTTTCTTGATCCTTTATCTTCTTAGTTTACTCCTTCAGTTTGGTGGGGCACATCTACCAATTCTGATACCAATTCCAACATGAGGGTGGAGGTTCTACCCCACCAAGCAACTCTCCAACACCAGCTGGGTGTCCTACAATTCAACTCAATTTTGACCCTATCTACCTGGAGATAGCATCAGATTCCATGGGTTAAGGGCTCAGTCCTACAAGGCTGCCCCCACTCCCCACTTCAGATACCAATCTCAAGTCCAGGCTGTCACCTGTGCTTCTGACCTACTGACTATAGATTGGAAGTTACAACCATCCCCCCTCTTTGGGTTTGATTAATTTGCTAGAGTGGCCCACAGAACTCAGAGGAACATTTAACTTACAAGATTACTGGTTTATTATAGGAGGCTATAACTCAGGAACAGCCAGCTGGAAGAGAGGCATGGGACAAGGTATGGGGAGAGGGGCACAGAGCTTCTATACTCTCTGAGTGCATCCCTCTTCCCGCATCTTCACACGTTCACCAATCGGAAGCTCTCAGAACTGTCCTTTTGGCTTTTTATGGAGGCTTCATTACATAGGTATGATTGATGAAATCATTGGTCATTGGTGATTGAACATCAATCTCCGGCCCCACTTCCCTCCCCAGAGATTAGGGGGGTGGGACTGAAAGTTCCACTCCTCTGATCACATGATTGGCTCCACTGGCAACCAGCCCGCATCCTTAGGTCTTTCCAAAAGTCACCTCATTAACATAACAAATGACACCTTTATCTTTCTCATCACAGGAAATTCCAAGGGTTTGAGGAGCTCTGTGCCAGGACTGAGACAAAGACCGAATATATATTTCTAATAAGAAATAAGAATAAATATAAATATAAATCACAATATCATAACATTCCAGTTTTTGAGATCTTACATGTTTTTGAGACATTACATGTCTGAAAATATTTTTAAACCGCCATCAAAACAGATTGATGAGATGGCTTGTGTATAGAATTCTATGTTGAAACTATTTTTTTTAGAATTGTGATAGCATCGTTCCACTGTCTTCTAGCCAATCTGCTTCTTTGGCTTTTATTTGTGAGCTGTATTTTTTCCCTGGAAGATTTTAGACTCTTCCCCATATACCCAGTGTTCTGAAATTTTATAGTAATACCTTAGCAAGGGTAAGGCGCTAGGCTGGCCCCTTACTCTGTTCTGGGAAATTTTAATTATTATTTTTTTTTTATTGTTTTCTCTTCTCCATTTTTATCTTTCTTTCCAGAACTCTTGTGATTCAATCTTGGACCTTATAGATTGATCCTCTGATTTTCTTATTTTTTTCTTGTATTTTCCATTTCTTTCTTTTTCTATCTATTTAACTCTATAAAATTTCTTCCACTTTATTTTTTTAAAAGATTTTATTTGAGAGAGAGAGAGAGAGAAACAGCATGAGAGGGGAGAGGGTCAGAGGGAGAAGCAAGCTCCCCACCGAGCTGGGAGCCCGATGTGGGACTCGATCCCAGGACTCCGGGATCATGACCTGAGCCGAAGGCAGTTGCTTAACCAACTGAGCCACCCAGGCGCCCCTCTCACACTTTATCTTATAACTTCTCCATTGATTTATTTTCTGTTAAATCTTAATTTCAGAGACCTCTTTATTGCTTCTTAGATTGCTTCTTTTTTTTTTTTTTTTTTTTGTATGGCATGCTGTTCTTGCTCCTTGGATGATGTAATCTCTTTTATCGTTTTGGAATATTATTTATAGTGAGGTGTAGTTTTCCTCTACTCTGCATTGTTTTTGTTTTCTCTGGGTTCCTTTTTTTTTTTTTTTTTTTTTCCCATTTTGGTTCTTTGTCTTTCATGTTAGAAACTTTCTTTTAATGAAAATTCTTGGGGCGCCTGGGTGGCTCAGATGGTTAAGTGGCTGCCTTCAGCTCAGGTCATGATCTCTGGGTCCTGCGATGGAGCCCTGCGTCAGGCTCCCAGCTGGTGGGGAGTCTACTTCTCGCTCTCCCTCTGCCTCTTCCCCTGCTCATGCTCTCTCTCTGTATCTGTCTGTCTCAAATGAATAAATAAAATCTTTAAAAAAAATAAATGAAAATTCTTGGTAGTCTAGGAGTGAAACACTGAAAAGCTTAGTTTAGTGGAAACTGTACATTGGTCAGGCTTGACAGTTGATGGACGTTACCATGCGTTGATTAAGAGGGGGCTTGGATGTTCCATTGGAGACCCCCATATGCTAGTATCTGTGAGTTCTTTCTCAGGGATCATGATCTTACCTGGGAAGGAAGTGAGCAGCTGCTGGTATGCTCAGAGCCAAGTAGGAGAAGGGGTTGGGAGCCTATCACTGTTTGGAATGTAATAACTGAAGTAATCCCTCTGGTTTTAGCACAGCACCCCTGCCCTCAGCTATGGCTATTTTCTGGCCTTCTGCCATGAAACCTTCAGAAGCACCTGGTCCTCCCAATTTCTGAGTGTCCTTGGGATTCTGCAGCTCAAATTGGCTTTTTCTTGCCACTGCTACCTGACCCTGAATCCTTGTGGACACTTAAGTTTTAGCTTTATGCTAAGTTGGTTACCACCTAGCCATCTGTTTCCCAGCTTTCAACATTTTATGGCCATCGCTCATTTGCCGTCGTCTACTCTCTCATTCTTTCTGACCTCATAGCCTTTCTAGAAAATCATTTTTCCTGCCATGTTTAATCTGAAACCTCCCAATCATCATTTGGTTTTGTAGCTCAACTGAATGAGTGGTCAGGAGAAACTGGGGCATAAGGTTGCTCAGCTTCTCAGGATCACTCTTCCCCAAGCAGTCGCTTGCTAAAGATCTTAGGAAGCCTCATTTGCCTTTATAAACTTTCTTTCTTCTTTGCTGTGTTGACTCTTTCTCGGACATATGGCCCATTACACCCATTAAATTACATATTCCTCCATTACACTCATGTCCAGTTCCCTTATTCCTCAGAGGATTGCAGGCTTGCAGATGATCAGTGTAGAAATGAATTAATTTCTACTCTATTTATAGAAATGTGGTGACATGTCTCACAAGGTATAAATAGAACAATGGGTGTTGACAAGATTTTTTGTAACCATGGGTATGCTGCAATTATTCCTGCACCATACTCACTGTGTATCCATGTCTGAATTTTAACAAACAGGGCTCTTGATGCTAACACAAATATTCCAGTGAAAACATATCGCCCATTATTATCCTCTTCTCATGAGTCAGATTTCATCTTTCAAGATTAAATTCAGCCATATACATTTGAGAGGACTGAGTCAATCACTGTTCTTGAGTAATAGTTGAAAATCCATGATGAGAATAATAATAGTAATAACAATGATGACAACGTAATAAAAACCAAATATTCTGACAACGTTATTTCTAAAACTAACTCCATGATGTAAGCAAGTATTATTGTTAATCCCCACTTTATAGATGAGGAGACTTGAGCCTCAGAGATTTCCATTTACTGCCCCAGATCCCAACACTAATACATGACTAAGATTCATAATTAGGCTGTCATCAAACATTTGCTGGATACCCACCATGTCTCAGGCACTGAGGATACCGAGATGAACTACATACAGTCTCTGTCCTCAGGTTACTTACAGATCGATATATAAATGCATAAGTGAATAATTAAACATGCACTGGAGATAAGGGTGGGGCTGGGGATGAGGTAGACAAAAGAAAATTACTAAATTGCATGCTGATTTCAATGTGCCATATGGAAGGGACCAGAGAGAGAAAGGTTTGCGATTGTATTGGTTGGGTCATAATAATAAAAGAGTAGTTTGGAAAGCACCTGACACTAGAGCCACCAGCTATCTGTGGTCCTTCCAGGTCATTTACTTGGATGTAACATTTGGGAGAATATCTGCAGAAAACAGCGGTCAACATGGTTTTACACCCTTCAGGATTGTTTTCAAAGTATATGCATTCCACGATGGCTCCCTCTACAGCAAGTAACACTATATAACCAGTTCAGTGAATATTCCACTTTATATACTTAAATTGATTGACCACTCAGTAATTCACATAATTTCACACTCTATTTCTTGTTCATTTGTAATAAAGTACACCATAGACATTTCAAGTATAACTTAGAAAGAAATTTTCAAAGCCTCTGAATGTGTAATAAACCACATATTTTTCTTTAATATTTTCTTTCCTTCAGGGTTCTGGCATCCCCTGAGTTAGCCATACTCCATTTATAATGATCCATTTGAATATAGCTAAAACCCATCATATCACTAAATTTCAAATAACCAAAATTCACCTCTGGAAAATATTCTACAATGTTTTTCTGATGCCAGGAGGCAGATTTAAGTTATTCATTTTTAAAAAATACATGTTAAAGCCACTGGTTTTTGCACCCAGCTCTTTCCCCTTTTTACGATTCCTACCTTTCTATAGAATATAAGCATACTATTTAATATGTTAAATTAATGTTGTGGTTAAAAAATACAGTCTCCAAAATGCTTAGATTCACTTAAAAAAATCAGTGTAAGACTATAGGCTTGGGGAGGTAGTCCCCAAACTCTTCCAGATCTGTAGAATTACATTGGATTTGATTTCCATATGGTTTTATGGTTTCCCTGGAGTGAGTCAGGTGCCAAGGGAGCTGTGACAACAATGCAAGAAGTGATGGGAAAGTTCTGTCATTTCAAGGAGTAGAAGGGAGCAGTATTCACTGGAGAGGCCTTCCACTGGGGATAGTGGGTGTATGACCAGTAGTTCCAAGTACTGATGAGAAAAAGGAGGTGTGAAAATTAAACCTGGCACCAGAAGCTCTTGAAAATCAACCTCAAGGTTGGGATGGACCCAGGTGCATCTCTGAACAAGGCCTCACTTCTTGTTTTGTCCCCTTTGAGAGTTCGTACCTAGTTCCATCTCTCATCCGCCACAAGGAAGCATTGCCAAGGTGAATGCTTCTACAGTTCTTTGTGGAGACATGACATTGGCCTTCACTGATAATTGTACCCATAAAGCATTTGCCTTTCCCATCAACGAATAAAAGATAATACTCCTAATCTTGATTATCCTGTGTTCTGCATTAAAAAAAGAAAAATCACTCCAGAAGATTCACCAGCTAATGTGAAATTCATAAGAATTTTGTTACAATAGAAAAATGGCAGAATTGGACAAAAGCATTTGGAATAGCTTCTTTATTCTCACTGGTATTTTCATGGCAGAAGATACACATTTTTTTCCCTTCCAAGGAAAATGTGTAGTAATTTTGCCCCAGAAGCCTACATTCTAATTGTATTAGACAGACTATATCTCTAGCATTGTCATTCCATTAGAGTTTATTCCATTGCAATAAATCTTAATGATACATGCAAATACACCAATCTAATGGTCCATTATAAAAGAACTGACTGACTGTTACCATTCGTTTCCAGCAATTTATATGATTTCTCACCTCCTGCTGGTAAAAAGTTCCAGAAGGCAGGGAATTCTTTTTTTTTTTTTTTTTTTAAGAGCAAAGCAGATCAGAGTGTAAAGTGAAGACGAAGAAAAAGTATTGCTCTTTTTTTGTGTCTACATTAAAAGTTTTATAGGCTTTCATAACCTGGCATAATTCTGAGCTTTTTGATTCAAAAACTACCTAAAAATAGTTATGTATAGATATTTTTCTTCTGCTTACTTTGCTTTGGCATTCTTTTTCATGCCCTCTTCCATGGAGCTATCTATACAGAGTGCAGAAAAACAGGGGAGTTGGTAAAAATCAGGTCAGAGAGGAAAAAAAAAAAACCTTTGAAAGGATTTCCTTCTTCTAAGAAATCAATGGAATCATCTCCCTCTTCTCATCTTCCCCCTTGAGTCATCTTCCACCTGAGAGATCTGAACTCCCTCTTGCTAAAGATGACTTATGTGCATATATAATACTGGAGTTGGTTGAGAGTCACTTATGATAGCAAATTATAAATTCCTGGACAGGGTCCACGTCTTAATCATCTGTGCAGTCGCAAGACCTAGCACAGGGTAGAACCTCAGTTGAACTCACTTTCTCAGATCGAATCTAACAAGCCAAACCAATAGCCGAACCCCTTTTCACTATCTTTATCCCTTGATAACCTGTGATAACGTATGGCAGGCAGGATGAATCTACTGGTGGGCAGTAATGATACCTACTCAAAGAAATATGCACTAGGGATAGGAATGGGGGAACACATTAAAAAAAATCAGCAAATTTCATGCTTTCATGTACCACATGGAAAGAGCACAGATGGAAATGTTCGGGATTGTATTGGTTAGGTCATAATAGTAAAGGTAAGCCCTTGACACTAGGTATACCAGCTATTTATGGTCCTTCCAGTTCCTCTATTTGGATGTAATATTTGGGGAGATATCTGCAGACAGCACTGATCTGCAAAACAAGGGCTGCACCATCCCTGCTTCCCTCTCCTCTGTCTGCAAACTGGCTCTCTTGGCATAAACATGGCAGAAGATGTCTGCCCCTATCATTTCTGAATTTACATATCCTTTGTTCAAATGGCCAGTGGAGACTGACTTGTGAATTTGATCCCAGATCCAAACTGTCATAAGAAAGAAACAGGTCTGCTCAGCTTGGGTAAATTTCTATCCATGACCCAATATTCAAGGGCCAACGGGCAGGTTAGGTAGTCATAAATATGACTCAGGGACCGCTCTTGTCTGAGAGAACAGTTCTCACAGAGGGGAGCTGGTGGGCTGGGCAGATAGCCTAGAAGGCCTCTAATACAATGAAAAAAATAATAATAATTTACTTTTGCCCAGAGAGGAAAGAAAGTACAAAATGAATAGGTTATATAGACAAGGCAATCAATAAACAATATGTGCAAATTTATGGAAGGCAATTGAATTCGATCAATAGCTCTCATAAATAGAACGCATTCATCTGGTAGCACAGGAAAAATCTCATCAGTTTTTTTTAATTAAAACTTTCTTTTCAGAACCAAACCTAAGAAATGGCTGTAACGAAGAATACCCACTTCTAAGGGAAGTATTTATCCCCTTCTTCTATTAAAACAGTTGGGGCATTTTCCTGCATAGCTAAAAGAACTCATTTCTCAGTCTTCTGTGTAGCAAGGTGTTGCCAATGAGTTGTATGCTGAAATTGTCTGCATGCAGTAGGACTTCCCAGAGAAAGGTGGGGTTTTTTGTTTTTTGTTTTGTTTTTGTTGTTTACGAAAGGGGCACATAGCTAGTATATATACTTTATACTTTTCACTCCTTCCCTTTCATCCTGATTGGAACATTCTGATGACTGGATCCCCAGTGCCCATTGTGGAACATGAGGTGACCTTGAGGATGGTAGTCATACTCTAATAATGAAGGAATAGAAATATAGTAGGTGACTGGGTCCAGGATGACAGCATGGAGTTGCACTGCTTAGCTACAGACTTCTTTTACGTGGAGAGGGAAATAGATGTCTGTCTTAGTTAAACCATTTTTATCTCTAGTCTCCATAACTAGCAGCTGAATGTAGATCCAAACTTGGTTAAGGAGCTTCTGTTCAAGGAGGGAGCACTGTGTCACCAATGATGGTGACTGATAAAAACAAAATTGGTAACAAGACCTATCACTGAGATTAGTTTGCTCTGGTCCTGACCCTTTATGTTTTCATAGTGGCTAAAATCTATTAAAACAAAATGATATACAGATAAGATGGATAAACTCATGTCACCTTAAAAAAAAAAAAAAACACTCTGGGGACGCCTGGGTGGCTCAGTTGGTGAAGCGTCTGCCTCCGGCTCAGGTTATGATCCCCAGGTCCTGGGATTGAGTCCCATATCGGGCTCCCTGCTCAGCAGGGAGTCTGCTTCTCCCTCTCCCTCTGCCTCTCCCCCTGCTTGTGTGCTCGCTCTCTCTCGCTCTTTGACAAATAAATAAATAAAATCTTTAAAAAAAAAAAGTGTGTAGGTTTGGTAGTGTGCTATGCTCTGAAGCTTGAGATACTAAGAATGAGATATGATAATGCAGTCCCTCTTTGCTAGCTCTAATTTGGTTGAAAATATGAGAAAGTGGGGGCACCTGGGTGGCTCATCGGTTAGTTGTCCAACTCTTAATTTCAGCTCAGCTCATGATCTCAGGGTCCTGGGATCAAGCCCCACATTGGGCTCCATGCTCAGCGGGGAGTCTGCTTCAGGAATCTCTCTTCCTCTGCCCCTCCCCCTGCTCTCTCTCTCAAATAAATAAATAAATCTTAAAAAGAGAAAATATGAGAAAGTGGAGAAAGAGAGGCTCTGCCCCACACAGTGTTCAGGAAACAAGGCAGACCTAGCTCTGCCATCTTCAACATGTGGGAGGAAAGAGGGTAGAGGATTACATGGGAGGATTTTATAGGCTGGGCCTAGAAATGGGGTGTAGGACTTCCTGTCTATATTCCATTGGTCAGGAGGCTGGGAAATGTAGTCTACTTGGGAGCCAAGGAGGAAATGGAAACGGGTTTGGGGAACAATTAGCCAGTTCCTGCCCCAGCCACTTAGAAGAGGAAATGTAAGGAACAATGGGGCCTCGGTTTCCTCAGAAAGGGGAGTTTCTTTTTACAGGGACAGTTCCATATAGTACTTTCTCTTTATCAGTACTCTGGCTGCATCACTTCATTACAAAGTATACATTTTTAAGGGAATATAGAATATAATAAAATATTTTATGGTAGTTAAACTGCCTTAACACCACTTAATTTACTTGGAGATTTGTTATGCAATCAAGTATTCCCAGACTGCTTTGAACAGATTGCAAAGCTGCCTGATCAAAATTCTCATTTCTTATTTATAGACAGATTATAGTTCAGATCCAGATGTTGAATGGGGGAGGAGGTAGGAAATTTTATCTTGTGCTTCATAGGCATGTCAAGTGAAAAGATGAATTGTATTTTCTTTTTAAATGCACAAATAGATGGTTATGAATTGGACCCTGAATGAAAATATATTTAGGATCTAATCAAATTTCTATGAATTTGAATACAATAAGGGTATTTTATAAATTCAAAATAAAACTATTTCAGTATCATAATGTTCCATATTAAACATCACTCAAAGATGGAAATTTTATTTTTAACAGTGCATTAAATCAAATCAACCCTTTACTTTGAATATTGCCAGTTTTGGGGTGGGATTGGGTGGGGTGGGGAAAGGAACATGTGTAAAATGCTCTCAGTAACATTTCATTTGTCAGCATATCTTTTTCTGACTTGTATTAGCTATCTGGCAATTCCAGCTGCTCGGTAACAGTTGTAGGGTACCACCTTCTCCAGATCGCTAACTACCGCACGAGACCACACAAAGTCAGAATTAGATTAAAACAAAAACAAAAACATTTGCAAAAGGATAGCAGAGTAACCAAAAGCATCAGTATTTGGTTTGGTTTCATGATACCTGCAGTTATATTTGCCAGTAACACTTTATTAATTCAGTGTTTTAAATTCAGAAAAGATCTTAAAGGTCAACTAGTCCAACCTTTTCATTTCACAGTTGAGAGAACTGAATCTCAAAAAAGCTGAAGGTTACATAGCTAATTAGTTACATGGCCAAGTTTCGAAGCCAAGTTCATCCATCCATCCAACCAACTAATATTTATTGAGTTCCTACTATCCAGACGTTTGATATTGAGGATTCAGTGGTGAACAAAACCAGACATAGTTTCTGTTCTCATGGGAGAGACAAACACTAATCAAATGGTTATAATAATATATTGCCACAAAGGAGTACTACACTGTGTATTGAGAGCATATACCAGGGGCTGACCTTGTCTGGTAGGTGGGGATGGCAAGGAGGTCTTATTTTAGGTCCTAAGATTTAAGCTGGGAGCTGAAGTTTGAGTGTGCATGAACCAGGCAAAGAGGAGGAAGAATACACCATGGAAATCCATGTGCTCTGATAGAAGTAAGATGGCATATTTGATGAGCTTGAAATAGACCAATGGAAGTGGGTTGCAGAGAGCAAGTGACAACATGATTCAGGATGGGGCTGAAAGATAGAGGCTAGAGAAAGAGAACATCTGTCATCCTAGTGAGTTGGTGTGAAGATGTGAGGTTTGGACTTGAGCTGCCCTTTTTTTTTTTTTTTAAAGATTTTATTTATTTATCTGACAGAGAGAGACACAGCGAGAGAGGGAACACAAGCTGGGGGAGTGAGAGAGGGAGAAGCAGGCTTCCCGCGGAGCGGGGAGCCCGATGTGGGGCTCGATCCCAGGATCCTGGGATCATGACCTGAGCCGAAGGCAGACGCTTAATGAGTGAACCACCCAGGCGCCCCTTGAGCTGCCCTTTTGCTACAATGAGGGGCAAGCCAAGGGATCAGTGTGAAAGCCCTGAGGATGGTGCCAACACCATGGAAGGCTGAGAAGAAACTAGAAGAAACCAGGTCCTTGGTGGCACTGCATGAGCTGAGTGGGTCAAGTTTCACCTGAACAAAGAAATACTGTGGGGCCACTTAGTTGTAGTTTTTATGATTTGAGTGAGTTTAAATTGGATTTTTTTTTGTCAGTTGTAACCAAAAATGTCTCCCTCATATAAGGAGTCGGCCAAATTAAAATGGCAACCATTGTACTTGATGTGATGCTTGTTTTTTTTTTTTTAAGTAATTAATGAATATTTGCTGAACTGCATGCACATTTGCGTCACTGTGTGGATGTGTGGAATGCTTTCTGTGTCTATTTAAATCCTCCTCATCCTCAAAACCCAGGTTAACCTCTGTACCTTTCAGGAGGCTGAACAATCACCTTCATCCCCTTTTTGACTGCTTCTGCCCTTCCTCTTGGTCCATTAGTACTGTGACTCAGTCTATGTGTTCTTGTGTTTTACTTATTTCTTTAACAACTACCCCCTCCCTCTAACCATTTTTTTTTTTTTTAAGAATGCTCTTGTATTTTAATGTCAGGGCTTCACCTGTGTCTTTTTCTCCTTTGTATCTTTTCAATTATTACTTCTCACACATAACAATCACCCGTGGACTTGTTAACAGGGCAGATTCTCTCATCTATCATAGGTGCACACATGGAGAAACACTGTACATTAGGTATTGTATAATATAGGCGCTCAGTGTATAATTCATGAGTTGTACTGAATTAGAAGTCCAGGAGGGATTTGCTTTGGGAATTATCAGAAAGCCTTCTCCTGTAAGCCTCTAAAATTGGGCACCTCCTTCAGCTTGTCCCCAGTGATCTCATAACTGTGTTGATACCAAGGTTGAGATATTGCACACTTAAGAGGCAGCCAACATTTTTGATGACCTTAGCTAAAAGTGGTGAGAGAAGCCATATCTCATCCCTCAAATTCTGCATGAATAAGAATCAGTGTCAGGATTTCTTGACAAATAATGGATATTTCACCAGTTCCTCATTGATTTTTCTTTTCTGCCCAAGTGCCTTTACTTCCTTCACCTTTGAGCACTGGTCTTCTCCCACTGAATTTTAGTTTTTGTTCCAATAGGAAGCACTTTGGTGTAACAAGAAGCAGTGATGCTTTGACCTGGGCCACACCTTCGTCTCAGCATCAACTTGTTCGTTTTTTCTTTTCTCTCTCTGGCCCGAGCTGAGCCCTTCCTCATCCACCCCCTCTTCTCACACACGTAGAGAGCCTCTTTCCTGTGTTTGCTACAGAGATAGTCTTCCAGCTTCTCCTACCCTAACCTATCTTTCTTTCTTCTTTCTCTATTTCTTTCTTTCTTTCTTTCTTTCGTTCTTTCTTTCTTTCTTTCTCTTTCTTCCTTCCTTCCTTTCTTTTTTAAGATTTTATTTGTTTATTTGAGAGACATACAGAGAGAGAGAGAATACAAGCAGGGTGAGGGACAGAGGGAAAAGCAGACTCCCTGCTGAGCAGGGGAGCCGACGTGGGACTCGATCCCAGGACCCAGGATCATGAGCTGAAGGCAGACGCTTAACTGACTGAGCCACCCAGGTACCCCATCTTTCCTTCTTTCTTTCTTTTACACACACACACATACACACACACACACACACACACACCTTTTTTCAATTTCATATATGAAAATAAAAATTCTCCATTTGTCCAACAAAACAATGGCAAAGTTTAAAAAACTGTAAGAATTCTTACAAGCCCTGATAATAAGGGTCTGTTTTAATTGCCTCCTTTTCACCCCACTGGTGATGGAGGAATTTCCAACCTAGGGTTCTGGGGATGGCTGAACACACAACACCCGCACTGGGTAGATGAGATGGACAACAGTTTATTGGTCACATACACTCACAGTCTGGCGGAGGAGAATACCACATGCCATGTAGGGTTACATGGGGATTGCATTCAGGAGCAGAGTGAACAACCAGGGGCTGTGAGAGGCAGGCTTTATGGTATCAAGAAGGTGAGGTGACTCCTGGTTCCTGTGGGAGTATGTGACTGGCTCATTTGGATAGTTCTAACGGCTGGCAGGGAATGGCAGCCCACCACTCAGGGATACTCAGGAGCTGTGCTCAATCCCTGTATAAGGAGAATTGTTTGGCTAGAGGACATTATCCTCCATAGCAGAGTGGGGAAACGAACTTGTATGTCGGCCACTTCCTGATTTTACCAGATGTCAAAGCAGCACATAATATTAATTTTAGGTGTTATACCACAGGGTCTCTAGTCTTATTTTTTTTTTTTTAAGGTTTTATTTATTTGACAGAGAGAGAGAAAGCACAAGCAGGGGAGCGGCAGGCAGAGGGAGAAGCAGGCTCCGCGCTGAGCAGGGAGCCCAACGTGGGGCTCGATCTCAGGATCCTGGGATCATGACCCGAGCCAAAGGCAGACGCCCAACCGACTGAGCCACCCAGGCGCCCCCAGGGTCTCTAGTCGCAAAAAAAAAAAATCTAAGTGGGCCTAGTCTAGCTCTTTCTGGCCCCTGATTTATGTCCTCAGCGTTACATTGGGAGTAAGCTCACTCAAGTAATTTTCTTTCTTTTTGGGTTTTATATTGCCACTTTGCTATGTAGGCCTTCGGGTTGGATTAGAACATGTCAGAGGTCCTTTGATTTTGTGCTTGCCCTAAATTTGAATGATTAAGTAATAACAGTGAAAATGATTGACTCTTTATACACTTAACTTTGAAGCTCTTTGCCTCCTCTCTTAGCTTGGGTTCCTTAGAAGTAGAGCCTGAGGCAGAAAGTCAGGTGTATGGGATGTATTGCAAGAGTGTTCTTCAGGAATAACCTGTGAGAAGGGAGGAAAGCAAGAAGGGAAAGGAGTGAGGGAAGCTGAACAAGGAAGTGATCTCCTTTCCTTAAAGAGAGGCTCTGAAATGCAAGGCATACCTTTGAGTCATTCCTGCCTTGAGAGGAGAGGGTCTCTTTTGCACTCCATATCAGTTGGTCATTGGCTGTGGGCCATGGGATGGGGGGTAACTTCAAGGAGGAGATGGCTACTCAACCCAGGGCAGTTCTACAGAGGAGGGCAGCTGGGGTAGCCAACATTCTTTTCAGCTGGGAATCCAGCTGAAAGAAGATCGAGCCCCGCATGGAGCCAGGCAGAGCCCCAACTGCAGCTACTACATATACTGAACCTTGATTGATCTCCTCAACAACCCCTAAGAGACAGATATTATGATTATTTTTCAGGTGAGGAAATTGAAGCATAGAAAAATCATGGCAAAGTTAAGTCAGTATTCCAACCCAGAGAACCTGATGCTCATTTTTAGAGCATTACAGAGGAAACATGCTTGAGAATTCTAAAGACTCTTCTCATTCGTCATTTTAGCCTTTTAATTTGATTTGATTCATAAAATATGCATTGATCACCAATATTGTGTAGAGTTGTCTTACAGGAGTGTTTTGCTGAAGGGCCTGAGTTACACTGCATCCCTCTCCACTGGAGGCTTTGATGTTGAAAGACCCTCAGGCCCATTTTGTCCAACACTTCAAGTTATATAATTCACTACGCATACCTTGTTGGATTCAGTCTCAAACTGATGAGTTGTTCTTCTTAATTCATCCATGTGAATTATCTGCTCATATGTCTTTAAATGAGGAAGTGTAACAATGGCTCTTCATTTAAGTCAGTAATTAAGGAATATCATGGAGAGCAACATTATTTCAGCTGCCAGCATTGTACCTTTCTATCCTCAAGCAAATAGCTTGGAAGAGAGAGGCAGATGACTAAAGATATTTCCAGATAAGACTGGACAGTTGGGGGCACCTGGGTGGCTCAGTGGGTTAAGCATCTGACTCTTGGTTTTGGCTCAGGTCATGATGTCAGGGTCATGAGATCGAGCCCCATGTTGGGCTCTGCACTCAGCATGGATGGAGTCTGCTTAAGGATTCTCTCTCTCCCTCTCCCTTTGCCCCTCCCCTCATGCTTGCTCTCTCTCTCTCTTTCTCTCTCTCTCAAATAAATAAACCTTACAAAAAAAAAAAAAAAAAAAAGACTGGACAGTTAACCTTCCTGTGTTTGTGGTACAAAAGGGAAATGGCATGAACCATGGGTTCTCTGTGAAAGAGGGAGATCCATCTTCTTAAGACTTTACCCTTTTGTTTTTTTTTCTTTTTTTAAAGATTTTATTTATCTATCTGACAGAGAGAGAGCATAAGTAGGGGGAGCAGCAGAGGAAGAGAGAGAAGCAGGCCCCCTGCTGAGCAGAGAGCTGGACACGGGGCTTGATCCCAGGACCCTGGGATCATGACCCAAGCTGAAGGCAGACGTCCAACTAACTGAGCCACCCAGGCACCCCAAGACTTTAGCCTTTTGTTTAAAAACATGGAGTGGGTTTCCATCAGCAGTGATCTGTGGGGAGAAGAGAGGAAGTTTGCTAGGTAGGTCAAGTTTGAGTCATACATTTTCTAAATTTTTATTTTGTTCTTTTTTAAAAAGATTTTATTTATTTGAGAGAGAGAGCGAGCAAGAGAGAGAGAGAGAAGGACCAGTGGGAGGGGCAGAGGGAGAGGGAGAAGCAGACTCCCCACTGAGCGGGGAGCCCGACCTGGGGCTCGATCCCAGGACCTTGGGCTCATGACCTGAGACAAAGGCAGACGCTTAACCGACTGAGCCACCCAGGCGCCCTATGTATGACATGGTTTAAAAGTCAGAAGGGTGCAGGGGGGAACGCCTGGGTGGCTCAGTCAGCTGAGTGGCTCCCTTTGGCTCAGGTCATGATCCTGGAGTCCCGGGATCGAGCCCGGCATCAGGCTCCCTACTCAGTGGGGAGTCTGCTTCTCCCTCTGCTCCTCACCCTGCTTTTGTCCTCTCTCTCACTCTCTCTCTCTCTCTCCAAAAAAAAAAAAAAATCTTTAAAATTCAGAAGGGTGGGGCACCTGGGTGGCTCAGTTGGTTAAGCTTCTGACTCTTGATTTTGGCTCAGGTCACAATCTCAGGGTCATGAGATCAAGCCCCGCGTGGAGCCCAAGCTCAGTACGGACTCTGCTTGAGATTCTCTCTATCTCCCTCTGCCCCTGCCCCCCGCTCTCTCTTTCTTTCCCAATAAATAAATAAATAAATAAATAAATAAATAAATAAATAAAATCTTTAAAATCCATAAGGGTATTATAGTAAAAAGTCTTTCTGCCTTATCCTGCAGGTATCCATTTCATTTCTCAAAGGCAGCCAATGTTGTCAGTTTCTTTTCAGAGATGTTTTATGAATATTTAAGCAGATACATGTAAATATTTCCTAAGATCTTTGAAAATTCAGTGCTGAGGGTAGAAGTAGGAAAAGCCATGTATTAATTACCTAGGACTGCCATAAAAAATTACCAGAAACTGAATGGCTTAAGACAATGGAAACTTGCTCTCTCACAGTCCTGGAGGCCGGAAGTCCAACATCAAGGTGTCAGCAGGGCCAGCTTTCTCTCAGGGCTCTAGGGAAGAATCTTTCTCTGCCACTTCCTAGCTTCTGGTTGTTGCCAGCAATCCTGGGCTTTCTCTGCCTTGTAGACACATTACTCCAATATCTGCCTCTGTAGTCCCCTGGTGTTCTCCCTATGTGTCTCTGTGTCCACATTTCCCTCTTGTTATGTGAGGATACCAGTCACTGAGTTGAGGTCCACCCTAATCCATTATGACCCCATTTTAACTTGATTACATCTGCAAAGACTGTATTTCCAAATAAAGTCACAGTCACAGGTACTGAGAGTTAGAACTTGAGCATATCTTTTTAGGGGACATAATTCTACCCACTTTAACCCATAATGTTATAATTTCAAAGCTTTAAGCAGGCTTTGTAGAGAAGTAGAGCTCAGTTCACCTTTAGGATGTGGAATGGAGTTGAGAGCTGTGTCATTTTGGGGAAAATAAATACCCAAATGGATCTTTCTCTTTCATAGACATGAAATAAAACCCACAACAAGAAATGGAGATTTCTAAACCTCCAGTGACATCAAGAAGCCTGTATTAGAATGAGTGTTTAAATTGGTGAGGGTTTTTTCCCCCAACTTTTTTTTTAAAGACTTATTTATTTATTTTAGAGAGAGAGAGAGCGCACATGAGTTGGAGGGGCCGGGGGGGGGAGGGGGGAGAGAATCTCAAGCAGACTCCCTGCTGAGCACAGAGCCTGACTCAGGGCTCCATCCCATGATCCCAAAATCATGAGCTGAGCTGAAACCAGGAGTCGGATGCTCAACGGACCGTGCCACCCAGTCACCCCCCAACTTTTTTTTGATTCCTGCCCATAATAAGAAATATGTCATGACTCTAAACATCCAAATGTTTGAATATACATATATATATGAAGGTATAACTGAAACAAAGACTTGCTCCATGAAACAATATGTACATTTGTTATTTGAAATGAATTTTGATCTTTTCTGATCTACCCCTTTTCATTAGTTTTTTTTCTCAGGACTACTAATGGGTTGCCACCTACAGTATGAATAACACTTCTTGGTGATTTGTTCTTCCCTAAGAAGGGGCTTATAGATTTCAGTGCCTGCATGTTAATTCTTATTCTCATGGAGATGTTTGTGTATGGCAGGAATAAAGTGGAGGACTAACCTTCACCTCCCCAAGGAGGAGTGAAAGGCTGTAAAAGGGAAATGAACCCTGCTACTCACGTTGGCTCAACTTAGATTGGACTGTTGGTGCCATCCATGCATATTACTCAATTTTATGTAAGTTGGACTTGGCCAAATGTACTAATGTGGAGCTTTTGTGTTCCAGTGTCTTCTTGGAGTCCTAGGATCAAGATTAGGGAATAGGGCTGTCAATCATCTTGGAAACTCCTGGAATTGAAATAGGTTTGGGTGATGTCTTTAAGCGAGAAAGAAATGTCTCTGGGACCTCTGACTCCAGGGAGAGGAGCCAGCTCAAAGACATTTTTGTTGGTGGAGTGGAAAGAAAGTGGAAAAAGGATGAATAAGGTTAACTCAGTCAAGAACTGGTGAGGCCAGTGAGATGGGCAGAGGTGCTCTTCCGGGACCAGTTGTGAGCTCTGTTTTAGTCATTGTAATGGATGCTGTTGGTACCCACTCAGATCCCTGTCTCTTTAAGGGCCTGTGCCCCATTCCGTAGCTGCTGTGAGTGTGGTGTGCTAACGGTTCATAGGTGCCTCTTTCTCTGGAGAATTGTCCTCAACAGAACGGGAGTCTCCTCATCTGGGAAGTTATGTTACCCTATCCCCTGAGTGGCAATGGCCAGTGACTGACTGACACAGAGGTACACAAGGCCGGCTCCTTTGCCTTCAAAGTACTACTGTCCTCTGGGACAATTGTACTCCAGGGTTCCCTGTGGGATCAGGTTGAAGCTAAATTCCCAGTGAGACCTCATGATTACTTCACTCCTTCCTCTGCCCCATCCTGCTTCCTTCACTCCTCTTCTCTCTCTCCCAAGAAATCACATGCCCAAGAATTCTCATCTTATGTTCTGCTTCTAGGGAACCCAGCCTAAGACAGTTACCTCTGTTTTGTACCTCCCTCAACTTGTAGTTTTATTATTACTTATTAATAGTTTCTGGTTGCCACAAGCTGCCGCCTTGCATTTCACTTTGGAAATTAAGGAAGGTGATCAGGACCATGCTTTGGGCAGAGCAGTACAAGGGAGTGATGCAGGAATGCAGGGTAAGGGAATCCTGGGAGAGGACAGTGACCAGCAGCAGGGTCCTCGGTGGCCCCAAGGGTGGAGGGAAGGAGTGGCTTTGAACCAGGAGGGGACTAAGTCAGAGGGAAACAACCAGGGCAAACTCCGAGAAGGAGTAAGCCTTCCCTTTTATTTGTGGAGAGAAGTCAAACAAAGCCTAGACTTCTAGTGACAAGTGAGATAGGACTTAAGTTATAATTTGGGGACCAGGAGTAAATCGATCTCATCTTGTCTGCATAGGCTGTTGACATAATAGTTTCCTATGGCTTCTGTAACAAATTACCACAAATTTAGTAACTTACAACAACACGAATTTATTATCTTACAGTTCTGGAGGTCAGAAGTCCGAAATGGGTTTGCAGCACTGTGTTCCTTCTGGATGCTCTGGGGGTGAATCTGTTTCCTTGCGTTTTCCAGCTTCTAGAGGCCACCTGCATTCTTTGGCTCATGGCTCCTTTCCTTATCTTCAAAGCCAGCAGTGTAGCATCTTCCAGTTTCTCTCTGTTCCTCTGCCTCTGCTTTCACATCTCTTTCTCTCTCACTCTGACTCACTCCTCTTGTGTCCCTTTTACAAGGATCCTTGTGAATAGAAAGGGCACATCCAGATAATCCAGGATAGTCTTCCCATCTCAAGATTCTTAATTTCAGGGGCACCAGGGTGGCTCAGTCGGTTAAGCGTCTGCCTTCGGCTCAGGTCATGGTCCCAGGATCTTGGGATCGATTCCCGCATCATCGGGCTCCCTGCTCAGTGGGAAGCCTGCTTCTCCCTCTGCCTGCAGCTCCCCCTGCTTGTGCTCTCTCTCCCTCTCTGACAAATAAATAAATAAAATATTTTTTAAAAGATTCTTAATTTCATAACATCCACAAAATCTCTTTTGTTATGTAAGGTAACATTCACAGGTTCTCTGTATGAAGTCATGGACATCTTTAGGGAGGGGCATTATTCAGCCTACCATGCAAGGGAGGCCTGGACACAAAAGTTATATTTGCCTTTCAACACTTGCTTCATGTTTAAGGCCTGGAATCAATTTTGCTGAGTTAATAATGTCTGCACCTACTCCTTGCTCTTTGAACATAAGAGTTAGTCTCTGTCAGGCCTTGGAGCTGGACCACCATAGGCCCTGCCTCCAATACTGGGGCCGTGGGGTCTGTGTCACACAGGGCTATGTGGTACTGGTGTGCCTCGACATGGACAAGGCTTTCTTCTGGGACAATTTGACAAGGGCAGAACCATGAGTGGCATCTCCATAGGGTCCGTCCAAAACCAACTCTTCGACTACCTCTTTGGGGAACTCACTAAAACCCAAAAGGAAAGGATGGGCTGACTCCTCCCTTGCCACTAAGAGTATATATGGACGTTGGGCTGATAATTGAGAGCCACTAAGGAAGCAAGGGGACTTGAAGAAGAAATCATCATGAGTCTCACCCCAGCCTCATTCTCAATCTTTCTCTTTCCCCTAATTTGTCATGTATTAAACCTCTTTACAAAAGGCGTCAAGATCAGGCTCAGTGCTCCAGACAGAGTCTGTAGTACATGCAAATGAATCCCAGAACTACTGGTTAGTAAAATGCTAACATAAGGTGGCATATGCCTTCTTTCTTCATTAAATAAAAATGTCTTTATGGACAGTAACTCATGATTAATGTCAATCAAGGGAGGAATGGTGTCAGAAGGTGCTGTCATTTGATATCAGTAATTTTTCTTTTGTATTCTTCCAATTACTGTCAAAGACCATTGAGAGTGAAGTTAGGCATTATTTTGCCTAGCCAAACGTATCTGACTGAAACATTTCCTGTTTTCTGTCTTTGCGTTGCTGTCCTGATATGAAAGAAATACTTTGATCCCTTAGCAAGGGGTGCATGACATCTTCCACCCCTCATACTTCGAGTACATGCTTTTGAGTCTTCCCTTTCATTAATCTCTCTGGCTTTCTCTCCCTCTCCTTCTATCCTGTTCAGATCTTTTTTCATCCACTGTATTACTTACGTTCTTCATTCTAGCACTTCTTACCTGAGCAGGAGCCTGGTCATCATATGGGTAGTTTGGTGAGAGCTAAAGTTAGAAAGCTAGGCTACTCTACTTTTAAGATACTTGCAGTATGTCAAAAAATCATCTGAAGGTTTTGAGTTGCTTGCAATCGAATTTCTAAAACCCATCAGCAGTTTTCTCAAAATTTGGCTTGAGCCACATGCTGTTTATGACAACTCATTATTCCTAATATAATGCAGAAAAGAGATACTGACTAAAGGTCAAAATCATGCACATTGCCTAGTCACTTTTCACAGTCCAAGATGTGGAACCATGAACTTGATGAATTTTGGGTGTTGCTGACATGCTTCAGGAAACCAAGTGGCTGTTTCATGGATATTTCTTCAGTCTTCAATCTTTCTTGCCAGCTGACTGTGACAGTTTTGTACAGGGCAGGAATATCCTTTCTTAATATGTGTCCTTCAATCCCCAAGAATATAAATGAGCTGATGATTAGAGCTCTCAAGCATACAGGATTCCTTATCACTCTAATATGTTTCTGAGATTTGAGCTATTTATTTTGCCAGCTCAATGTTTCTCCAGGGCCAGGAAGAAATCTAGCAAGAGTAGAAGCCCTGTGATATTCTTCACTTGGGTACGGCTGTAGAGAGGATAGAATAGAAGTCAATGCGCAACCAACTTGTCTTAAGTAATAATAACAATAAAAAGAGGGGCACCTGGGTGGCTCACTCAAGCATCTGCTTCGACTCAGGTCATGGTCCTGGGGTCCTGGGGTCCTGGGATTGAACCCCATATCAGGCTCCCTGCTCAGTGGGGAGTCTGCTTTTCCCTCTCTCTCCCCTGCCCCCTGCTCGTGCTCTCTCTCTCTTTCTCTCTCTCTAGCTCGCTCGCTCAAATAAATAAAATCTTTTTAAAAAATTTAAATAATAAAAAGAAATAATAATGATGGCAATAAAAAGAAAATTTTTTTACTTCAACAAAAAGTAATAATGTGCTCTTAGGTGAAATAAGCAAAATTATTTCAGAACTTGACTAAGGTATGTGACTGGCATTTTGAAAAGCATTAGGCAAAGGATTTTATGGGTACATTTGAATTGATTGTACTTTTGTATGGGACACTAATATGTATAAGACAAAGAGAAAATCCTTTCTCTGTTGAGAGCCATTGACCTAGAGGAAATATTTTTATTGACAACCCACAAGTAAGAATGAAATTTTATTAGTTTCTTTTAAAAAAACAGATAAGTATACTGGGCACCTGGGTGGCTCAGTTGGTTAAGCGTCTGACTCTTGATTTCTGTTCAGGTCATGATCTCAGGGTTTTAAGTTCAAGCTCCACGCTGGGCTCCACTCTGGGCATGAGGCCTACTTAAAAATAAGTAAGTAAATAAATAAATATTTTACTATGAAAATTTCAAATATACATATAATTAGCGAGAACAGTATAATACATTGCCACATATCCATCATCCGGCATCAACAGTAATTGTAGTTTTTCCAGTCCTTCAACTTCTTTCAAAAGTAAGAAATACTTGAGTCATATCTTATAGAGGTCCTATTCGGTATCTTGCCTGGTCATTGCTACTCCTTATGGACCTTAAGACATCTCATCTTAGTTTCAATAGATTTTCTTACCTCTTACTTCCCCTAGAAGATAGGCCATTCTACCATGTTTTCCCTCCTCTCCACTTCATAATGTCTTGTCTGTCTCTGAATTCTGCTCTATTTCTCCCATCTTCTCTTTTTATTTCTTCCTGTTGCAGAAAAATAGAGTTTCTCCTTGTGAAATTAAACCTCCACCGAGTATTTTGGTCATATCTGTCTCCTCCAGAATCTTGCCCTATGAATTTTCCCTCTTCCATTTTCTATCTTTACTCCTCTTGGCTCCATTATCTCTGCCAGTAAACATGCTCAGATCTCCAAATTCAAAGGGCAGAGCTACTGGGAACATCTTTTGAAATAATCTTTCCCCCTAAACTAGCTCTGACTCAAACCTTCCTATTTGTGGTTATTCTTTTTTCCATCTAGACTTAAAATCTGAGAACATTCTTGATTTCTTCTTCTTCTTCTTCCTCCAGCTGGGCTCTAAGAATCCATATTCCTTCATTGACTTTGCATCTGCCCCAGAGAAGGTGGCTGTATTTTCCTGAGATGGCCACAACAATGTCTCCCATCCCACATGCTCTTCTTAGAGTGTGCTCTTGACACTCCCCTTATTAGGTGGTAGGGTCTATGTCCCTTCCTCTTGAACTGGATGAACCTTTGTGACTTCCTTAACCATTAAAGTATGGCAGAAGTGACATTATGTGACTTCTCGGATAGACCATAAATGTGCCATCCGCTTTCCTCTTGCTCTCTTAGAGTCCAGCCACCATGCTGTGAAGAAGCTCAGGTTTGTCCACATGGAGAGACCATGAAGAGGCTATGTGTAAGTGTTTCAGCTAATAGCCAGCCTCAACTACCAGACATAGAAGTGAGGAAGACTTCAAGATAAATAAATGGAGCTCCCTGTCATGGAGTCACTCCCAGATTTGAAACTTCCCCAGCTGAAGTCCCAGACGTTTTAGAGCAGAGACAAGCTGTCCTCATGATCCCCTATTCAAACTTCTGACCTACAAAATCCATGTATATAATTAATGGCTGTTTTTTGCAAGTTTTCAGGTGGTTTGTCACCCAGCCATAGCCCTGGAAGACTCAGCCTCTCCTTCCTCAATATGCTAGTTCTAGTACACATATGCATCCTCTTGGCCTGATTTCTGGACTAGGCTTTTGCCCTGAAGGATCTCTTCAGCAGATTCAATGCTGCCTCCGTGTCTTGCCTGAACAGAGGGCTCTCCTGTTTTTGAAATACTTGTCACATTTTGCATTTGCTCTCCAACACTGGGGAATGGGCAGGGCATATTCTAAGAATTATTCTGCAGATAAGGAACTGAGATTTAAGTAAAGAGAGTTTTAATAGTCTCTCAAAGTAGCTTATAGAGCTAGGACTGGAGCTATACCAGGGGATTTACTCTAGAATGCAGAGTGTCTCAAACTTGTTTTTCCACAGAATCCTTTCTGGAAACATCTATCAGCATTTGAAGGACAGTGATTTCCCAAAGAGCACGGTTTGGGAAATTCCCTTCTAGTCCAGTTTCTTCTTTTTATGGATCAGGCTTGGGAGATTCCGTTTCCAAGAGATAATTAAATAAAAGATACAAAAGGGACAACTGGAGTGCAGGGTCATTCTGCCAAGTCTTTGTAGCTTACTGTGTGTAGTGAGAATTTTTGTACGCTTGTACCTTTGTAATATTTCTATCAGCCGGGCTCTTGGTGCTCCAGATGAGAGAGGAAAAGATGTATTTGGAGGTGTCAACGCCCCTTAGCCAAAGACCACTGGAAGCACACTTAGTTAAATAAGTTGGGTTTATTACTTATTGCAGGGAACCACGGGGTACCCTCAGTAAGAGAGTGTTAGAAAGAATATATTATAGGATTGGGGCTTCAGTTGCTGAGTTAGTGGGGAGTCTAAGGAAGCAGAAGTTTAGGTTGGATGCTGTCAGCAAGCAAGGGTACTTTTATGATTGGGTGTTTTGTGGATGGCACAGTGACCTTGTTTTTGTTTGTGCTTAATCAAAATTATGAAGTGGCCTTGTTTTGTTTCATTTTATCATGATCTCAGAGAAACCTTGTTTGAGACTGGTATTCTGTCAGTTTGTTTATATCCAACAGGAGAAAAAAACGGCCTGGCTGTATTAGATGAGTGTGTAAAAATATTGAGGTCTAATCGTGAATATCAGATTAGTTTTGGATATCGGAGGTTTTTTCTTTTTCTTTTTCAGAGGTCATTATTCTTTTTTTTTTTTTAAGATTTTATTTATTTATTTGACAGAGAGAGACACAGCGAGAGAGGGAACACAAGCAGGGGGAGTGGGAGAGGGAGAAGCAGGCCTCCTGCAGAGCAGGGAGCCCGATGCAGGGCTCTATCCCAGGACCCTGGAATCATGACCTGAGCCGAAGGCAGACGCTTAACGACTGAGCCACCCAGGCGCCCCAGAGGTCATTATTCTTAATCATCTTAGATATTAAAGAGCAAAGCAGATCTCTTTGTCTGAGGCCAAGACTTATCCAAGGGAGCATGACCTGAGCCAAAACCAAGAGTCAGATGCTTAACTGACTGAGCCACCCAGGTGCCCCAGAATTCTGAACCTTTCAGTCACTGCCTTAGAAGAAACAGATTCTCCTGATTTGGGCCAAGAACACTCAAGAGGCATACTCACAGAATTGCATTAGAATGGAGAGAGAACATTTGTGAACTTAAAACCTAGCTCATGGGGGCGCCTGGGTGGCTCAGTTGTTAAACGTCTGCCTTCGGCTCAGGTCATGATCCCAGGGTCCTGGGATCGAGCCCCGCATCGGGCTCCCTGCTCCGTGGGAAGCCTGCTTCTTCCTCTCCCACTCCCTCTGCTTGTGTTCCCTCTCTCACTGTGTCTCTCTGTGTCAAATAAATAAATAAAATCTTAAAAAAAAAAAACCTAGCTCATAAAGCAGCATTTGCCCATTTTACACAACTGGTTAACATTAGATTGAGGACTAGATTTAAGGCCTCTGGCCCCTAATTCAGTGCTATTAAATCCCCAGTGCCTAGCACATGGCCTAGTATACAGTATACATCCAGGGAATGGTTATTGAATGGATAAATGAATTCATAATAGATATTTGGTTTGGAAATGGTTTGGTCAAAGGTGACAGTGAGATTAATCACCATTTAACTGGCTGAATTTGGCCTCCCAGCTTTCCCTGCCCTGCACCTGCCATTCTCAGCTTAGCCCTTCTATCCAGGACTCTTAGTCTTCAAAAGAAAGCATAAGCTTGAGTCATTCCTATTTCTTTCATAGTCTTGGATCTGTCTCTGAGGCAAACCAAAGTTCATTGTATTGGTTCTCCAGCAATAGGTCTCAGCAATAATCAGTAATCAAAGAAAACCCTTTGATAGGTCCTTTAATAGGTGAATTTTCTAAATATAAAAATGTTACAACATTCATTTTTCAACACCAATCAAATTGGCACTCATGTACATCGGCATTGACATTATTCATAATGTTATGTTGGCATCTAGCACCAATTGTTTTTGTCTCTTCATGGTCCTTTTCTGTTTTTTAAGATTTTATTTATTTGACAGAGAGAGAGAGAGAGCGGGGGAGGAGCAGAGGGAGAGGGAGAAGCAGACTCCCCACTGAGCAGGGAGCCCAACATGGGACTCGATCCCAGGACCCTGAGATCATGACCTGAGCCGAAGGCAGAAGCTTAACCAACTGAGCCACCCGGGCGCCCCAAGACTGGAATACTCTTAACAGTGGAATACTTAAGTAGATAGTTTTAGAAAGAAGAAATCCACTGTTTTCCTCAAATTATTTCTTTTCCTACTACAATGTTACATGTCTTTATTCTGCTTAGCAGCAGCAAAAAGTATTATGCAAGAGTACAATTTGTTATAATGTCATAGAGACATGATCAAGTGTGTAAAGGATGCTGCTGAGCCTTGCCTTTTTACAAACTTGTAGTGTAGACATCAGCATACAGGCAAGAGAATGAAAATGCCTAAATTAGGGGTCGGCAAACTTTTTCTGTAAAGGGCCAGAGAGTAAATATTTTAGGCTTTGTGGGTGACATGTTTTTTGTTTGTTTGTTTGTTTTTTGCCACTTTTCAAGTCCGCTGTTGGAGAGCTAAAGTAGTCATAGATAATACAGAAACAAATGGGCATGGCTGTGTTCCAGTAAAACTTTGTTTATGGACGTTGAAATTCGCATTTTATATAATTTTCCTGTTTCATGAAATATTATCCTCCTTTTGATTTTTTTCAACCATTAAAAAATGCGGAAAAACCATTCTTCACTCACAGGTTGTACAAAAACATGCGGCAGGCTGGATTTGGCCCATGGGCCACAGTTTGCAAACTGCTGGCCTAATTAGTACAGAATGGCTGTAAGGGATGGAGAAGGAAATGTGGGTTTAATTGGGAGAGGGGGGGAAGACATTAGGATGAAAACATGCCTGACTTCAGGTTTAGAGAGGGACAGAGGGGAGAAAGGTCTTCAGAGCGGGGCCGACACCTCTTCTCTGCCACAGTAATGAGCCATGCCTGTTACTTTGAGGAATCATTCTGAATAGATTCACTCAGAATGACTCACTGGCTTGAACAAAGCTGGGGAAGATTTTCTGCCTTTTATTCAACGGGAGTAATTGGCCCACCTGCATCTCTTAAATTAAGATTGCCAGAGCTCAGGTCTTTAAGCCTCTTAACATGGTTTACTTCTTACACCTTTTATCAGCATAGAAGAATAGCTGCTTTTCTCATCTTTTCTTGTCAAACCCTGTTCCAAATGTACACGGCATTTTAGCCACATGATGTTTCATGGCTATTTCCAGGCTTATGATCACTGAAACACAAAAAGGTATAGAAAATTTAAATGGCACCCTGTTACGTTTGTGGGCAGCCTTTGACAAGACGTAGTTAATCTGGAGTTTCAGAAATGTGATTTGAATTTCTTGTCTGCCTTCCTCCCTGCCTTTTTTTTTTTTTCTTAACTGAGGAATAAGTTATATATGGGAAATTCATTCTTTCTGGTATATAGGTCTATGTAATTTGACAAATGCTTGTAACCACCATGACCTTTTACATTTAAGAGTTACGTAACTACTGTGACAAGCAAGATATGGAACATTTCCATTGACCTAAAAAATTTCCTGGTGCCCTTTTGTAATTATTCTGTACCCTAACCCCAGTCCCTGGTAAACATTTATCTGTTTTCCGTCCCTATAGTTTTGTCTTTTCCAGAATGGCGTATAAATGGAATCATATAGGATGTAGCCTTTGGCGTCTGGCTTCTTTCATTTGGCATGATGCAGTTGATATTCATCCGTGTTGTTATATGTTTTATCAGTAGTTTGTTCCATTTTATTGGTAAATAGATTTCATTATATGAGGGTATCGGTTTGTTTCTATATTCTCCAATGGGGAATATTTGGGTTGTTTCCAGTTTTTGGTGATTATGAATAAGACCAGTATAAACATTTATGTAAGGTTTTTGTGTGAACGTAAGTTTGTATTGCTCTTGGGTAAATTCCTAGAAGTGGGATTGCTGATTTGTGTGTTAAGTGTGTGTTTAACTTTATAAGAAACTGCCACACTGTCTTCCATGCCATTTTGTATCTCCTCCAGCAGGGTATGAGAGTTCTAGTAGCTCTGCATTCTTGCCAGTGCTTGGTACTATCAGTTTTTGTTTTTCAATTTTGGTCATTCAATAGGTGTATAGTAGTATGTCCTTGTGGTGTAATTTGCATATCATATTCAAATGACTAACAATGTTGAGTATCTTTTCATATGCTTATTTGCCACCCGGGTATCTTTAGTGAAGTCTGTTCAAGTTCTTGGCCTATTTTTTAAAAAGATTTATTTATTTATTTGAGAGAGAGAAAGGGAGTGTGTGCACACACACAAGTTGAGGGAGGGGCAGAGGGAGAGAATCTTCAAGCCGACTCCCCTCTGAGCCTGTGCCCCCTTGGCCCATTTTTTAAATGGGGTTGTTTGTTTTCATACTATTGAGGTTTTTTTGTTTTTTTGTTTTTTGTTTTTTTAAGTAAACTCTACACCAATGTGGGGCTTGAACTCACGACCCTGAGATCAAGGGTTGCATGCCAGTACTGACTGAGCCGACCAGATGCCCCCTTACTATTAAATTTTGAGAAGTTTTAATAGTCTACGAACAAGTTCTTTATCAGATATATGTTTTAGAAATATTTTTATCCCAGTCTGTGGCTTGTCTTTTTATTTTCTTAACAGTACCTTTTGCAGAGCAAATAATAATAATAATAATTTTGGTGAAGTTCAATGACACCCCAGTATCCAGGAGCACATATAGTGCCCAAATCTTGGTTTTAAAAAATCATTCTGTAGAAAAAGGAACCAGGACTCCTTAGAGAAATGACTGATTCCAGGGCTGGGGCAGGGAAAATACAGGAAAGATCTTGTGGTATCAGAAAGTAAAAGTGCTAAAAAATCATGGGGATGGGTTGAAAGGCCATGTGAGTCAACTTGAAGGAGTTCTCAGTGGCCAAATCTGAGAAGATATGAGCAACAAAACAAATAATGATAGTAATGGATTATAACCTATAGAATAAGAGAAATATCCATGAATCCATACTGACATGAGTAATTAATTGAGTAAAATGATAAATGAAGGAGATGAAAAGTTATTTTTTGATGAAATTTTAATAATAAATATGGAAAGAATGATGGAAATAGAAACTCACCACTTGGCAAAAGCTACAGTAATAATTGTTTTAAGCAAAAATTAATAATGGATATTAAAATTAGTGGAGAAAAGTTTAAGCAGATATAGTATGTGAATTATACTTCAATAAAGGTATTTAAAAAAACTTTTTGTTATGGAAATTTTGGAACACACACAAATACAATCATCTGCAAGTATTCATCACCCAGCTTCAAAAAAAAAAAAGGCAAGTTTAACAAGAAATAAGATATTTGCGTAGTTTAAATGTATCTCCCCCCAAATATTTAGTAATTACAAAGGGAAAAATAATAACTTTACAGTGGAGAAACCTAGGCAGACACCACCTTAACCAAATTAAACTCATTGGTAATGGGGTTAATTGACATCATATGCCTCCTGATGGTTTTCTTGCCCAAAATGCGTAACCTGAATTTAGCCATGAAGACCATCATTTAAACTCAAATCGAGGAACTTTACATAATCTAACTGACCGGTCCTTTTCAAACGTGTCAAAATCATGAAAGGCAAAGAAAGATTGATAAACCATCTCAGATTGGAGAAGACTAAGGAGTCATGACAGCTAAATCCAGTTCAGGATCCTGGATGGGGTCCTGGCCCAGGAAAAGGACATCAGTGGGACAACAACAATATAATGAAATCTGAAAGAAGTTTGTAGTTTAGTCAATAATATTATACCAATGTTAATTTCTTAGTTTTGAGAAATTTCCATGGTTAAGTAAGATGTAACATTTGGGGAAACTGCATGAAAGCTATAGAAGAACTCTCCATATTATCTTTGCAACTTTCTGTAAATCTAAAATTATTTTAAAAGAAAAGGAAAAAAAAGAACAATGGAAAAATAAGCCAAAAACTTTAAAAATAGCTACACATTGGAAGAAGGAGGAAACCAGGTAGAGGAGATAGGGATAGAAATTGGATTTTCTGATATATTATGTTCTGTAGATTTGACTTTGGAATCACGTCAATATTTTACATAACTCTAAACAAAATTAAATTTAAAAAGAATTTCCTAAAAGTAAAAAGGCAAAATAAAACAAACAAGTCCAAAAGTATAATAAGTCAGTGGCAAAAGTACAGAGACAAGAAGTATTTCAAATGACTTTAAAACCACAGTGATTTGGGGTGCCTGGGTGGCTCAGTCGTTAAGCGTCTGCCTTCGGCTCAGGTCATGATCCCAGGGTCCTGGGATCAAGCCCCACATCAGGCTCCCTGCTCAGTGGGAAGCCTGCTTCTCCCTCTCCCACTCCCCCTGCTTGTATTCCTGCTGTCGCTATCTCTCTCTCTGTCAAATAAATAAATAAAATCTTTAAAAATAAAAAAAATAAAAAAGAAATATTATAGGCCAATTATTTTGACATCCTGCAGGAGGTAGATAAATTGCGAAATATATGTTATAGTATGCACAGTAGCTTATTAACAAGATGTCTTTTGCTGGAAAATATTTTAGCAGAGAAACTATCCATCAGCACATTTCCAACTCTGTCCTCCTCCTTTGACTTCACAGGCACATTTAGTAGCATGAAAAAAAGGGAGAAAGCCTTGGGTGTTTGGGTAGAGGTTTTAGGTAGTTTCATAAGCCTTGTCTCATTTGAAATATTTGAACCCTACCTCATTTTCCCATTTTATAGATTAACAAACTGATTAATGATTTAAGATCAACTGGGAGGCAAATTTGGATTACAGCCCTATATCTGATCAGTGTCTTTTGCATTGTAACATTTCTACCCTTCTTTCACACTTCACTTTTCAGATTGAGATACTCAGTTTGGGGTAATCAGGCACCCTCAGATGAGTGACCAGGCACACACAACGGCCCTAGGATTATTGGTGCCGTGTCAACAGAGTGTAATGCTAAAGATAAAAGGTGTGTTTTTAGTTAATGCCTGTGTGGGAAAATGTTCAGTAGACAAAAACCAAACCTCCCAAGACCTCTGCTATCACTTCCATCATTCACCAGGTGGCTCTGGGGACAGTTTCCATATTCAGAAATGCACACTAATGGGCAAAGTGTCAGGGCATCAAGGTACTGCAAATGTCAGGAGATTACTGGGTGACATAAGACAAATCACTTCACCTGTCTAGGCCTCAGAGTGGATTATTTCTCAGGCTCCTACATACTTCTAATATTTCATAATTCCTTGCTTGGACTTGCAGTGAAGACAGGGAAAGTTCTAAACCAGGGGAATGTTAAGAGCTGTTTATGCCATAGATTTCTTTCTTTCTTTTTTTTTTTTAAAGATTTTATTTATTTATTGCGAATGGACAGAGCCTTAATGCCCAGGCCTGTGTCTTTGTTATCATCTCAGCAACAAAGAGACATTCCATTTATTGTCCAAAAGCTGAGATTTGTCTTCTGAGGTTTGCCTTGTTTGCTTTTGTTATACTTGGTGAGGATCACATTAACCATCTTACTCCTCCCCAAATCCTTGAACACAGGAATAGAAGAGAGATTTCACAAGTTCTAAACCAGGGGAATGTTAAGAGCTGTTTATGCCGTAGATTTCTTTCTTTTTTTTTTTTTAAAGATTTTATTTATTTATTGCGAATGGACAGAGAGAGACACAGTGAGAGAGGGAACACAAGCAGGGGGAGTGGGAGAGGGAGAAGCAGGCTTCACGCTGAGCAGGGAGCCCGATGTGGGGCTTGATCCCAGGACCCTGGGACCATGACCTGAGCCGAAGGCAGACGCTTAACGACTGAGCCACCCAGGCGCCCCTGTGCCATAGATTTCTTCCTGGACATATGGGCCTCACCTGCAGAGTTTAAAGACTGACAAGAGAATTTTCAACCCCCATTAACAATGGCAGAATGCAGGAAAGCTGAATTAGTGAAGATAATAGCCTTGCTAGGAATTTTAAATGATGCACTTAGTGCTTTCTCTGTTGGCCTCTCGGAAGCTTCATGGGCGGTTTTATAAGAGCAAGGAATGACATGGTGAAATTGAGGACAAAGCTGGGAGTGGGTAGGAGAACAATACTCTGGCTGTCATGGTAGCCTGGTGGTAGCAGTTCTCAGTTCTGGCCATATATTAAGAATCACTTATAATTTTGAGATTTTAAAGGTTATTTGTAATTGAGATTTAAAATAAACAAATAAATAAATATACACACACAGAGCAAAAATCTTAAGTAGACAACATAGTGAATTTTTACATACGTATCCACTTCTGTTACCATTACCCAGGTCAATATATAGATCATTCTCAGCACCTCAGAAGAACACCTCCCATTCATCACCTTCCCCCAAGGGTTACCCCTCTTCTGTCCTCTCTCACCATAGATGAATCCTGCCTATTTTTGAACTTCATATAAATGGAATCATAGAGTGAGTACTCTTGTACCTGGCTTGTTTCACTCAATGTTACTAGTGCGATTCATCCATGCTGTTGTATCAGAGGTGTGCTCTTTCCCATTGCTGTGTAGTATTCCATGGCATGTGTCTACTACATTGTCCATTCTACTACACATGTACATTTAGGTTGTTTCCAATTTCTGTGTTACTATAAATGAAGCTGCCTTGAACATTCTTGTGCATGTCTTTTGGTGGACATGAGCACTCATTTCAGTTAAGTGTATACCTAGGAGTGAATTTTCTGGATCATAGGGCAGATGTACGTTTACTCTATAAGAAACTGTCAAACAGTACTCCAAAGTGGTTGTAATCCCAGCTATTGCCTCAGAATCTCTGAGAGTGGGGCCCTATCTGAATGATAGGTATCATTCAGAATCTCACTTGGTGGTTGTGACACACAATGGAAATGAGAGCCTCTGTGGCCCAGCCTTAATGCCCAGGCCTATATCTTTGTTATCATCTCAGCAACAAAGAGACATTCCATTTATTGTCCAAAAGCTGAGATTTGTCTTCTGAGGTTTGCCTTGTTTGCTTTTGTTATACTTGGTGAGGATCACATTAACCATCTTACTCCTCCCCAAATCCTTGAACACAGGAATGGAAGGCTTTGTCCTATGCAAATGGGACTTTATGCGTCAGGAAATATGAAGTATGAGGATGAGGCAAAGAGCTCTTTCAGGGCTCTTGACAGCATCTGACCACATGGGTAACCACAATCTTCTCACACTACAGAAACTTGCCTCCTTCTAGCATTTCTCTACCTAATTAGGCTGAGGAACTACCATTATCTTTTCCATCTGTCAGTGCTTTGAATTGACTTCACTTACTTTTACAAGCAACGTGGCCCATTTAGTTACGGTTCATCTGAATTAATAAGAACAGCTAATGTTTATTTAGTAGTTCCTATGGGCAAGGCACCCTGCTATGTGCATCCTTTATTTCTCAAAACAAGCCAACGAGCTTTAGGAGCTATTATCAAGCCCATTTGACAGATGAGGAAACTGAGGTTTGGAGAGCTCAAGTAACTTGCCCATTTTCATGTGCTGATATATTATGGAGCTGGTATTCAAACCCTTGCATTATGACTTCAGAGATGGAACTCTTAGTCACTAATTACACCACCTATACTTAACCAATCTGAGGGTTTGAGAGCTATTTATGGCCTGGAATATGCAAAACAGACTATAGACCTCTCTGAGTTACAGGTCTTCTGGAAAGAAAATGCCAAATAATGGTGGTGTCTTGAATAGTGGAATAGGATGAATGACTGAAGGGCCAAACCTGGCCTTTATGATCTCCTTAAAGAGTTGTCAGTCAGCCAGATGATTATTCAGGAGAGGAGGAGAAAACAAAAGGGAGCAGAAAAAGCAATAGGAGGGTTACACAACTTTCCTTCTCATCTCCACTCTATGTAGATGATCTTAGCCGCAACTGGAACTAAAACTCTAAATGGGAATGAATCCAGAATTTTTATCCAGAATAATTCTAAGCTACTCCCATCTGCTTATTTGATCCCTTTACTTGGATGTCTTACGGGAACCTCAGATGTAATATTGTCAAAAGTGGAATTTTTTACTTCCTCTCTTCTCCCCGACAAACCGTTCCTCTTTTTTTTTTTTTTAAAGATTTTATTTATTTATTTGACAGAGAGAGACACACAGTGAGAGAGGGGACACAAGCAGGGGGAGCGGGAGAGGGAGAAGCAGGCTTCCTGCCAGTCACTTCCTGCCGAGCAGGGAGCCCGATGTGGGGCTTGATCTCAGGACCCTGGGATCATGACCTGAGCCAAAGGCAGACGCTTAACCGACTGAGCCACCCAGGTGCCCCGACAATCCGTTCCTCTTACAGCATTATTTGCTACTCCACCCACCATTACTTATACCCCAAACTGGAGTAACCGTTCCATTCCCCTTTGCCTTCTCCCATCTTACGCCATCACTAAGTCCTGTTGATTCTGGCTCCAAAATATATCCCACCTGCCTGTGCTTGAGTCCTGGCTCTCCCACTGGGGACAAGTCTCTTAAACTCTCTGTTCCTCAGTTTTCTCGTCTGTAACGGGGTGCTAATAGTACCTACCAGATAGTCTGTTGTAAGGCAAGCTAGCGACTATGATTATTGTTCTCTCTCTCAAAACCACACACTAGTTTCAGTCACAATTCTTTCTTCCCTGGATTTCTGTAAGCACCTTCTAACCGGTCTCCCTACAACCTTTGATGTCCTTTGGACCCATCGTCTAAAGCAGTGGTTCTCAATTACAGCACTTCTGCCCCCCAGGGGACACTTAGACATGTTTGGAGACATTTTTGTTTGTCACAGTAGGGGAGGAGGCTGCTACTGGCATCTAGTGGGTACAGGCCAGGAATGCTGCTAGACGTCCTACAGTGCACAGAACAGCACCCACAACAGAGAATGATCTGACCCCAGATGACAATAATACCCATGTGGAGAAATCCTGCTCTAAAGTGATCTTTGTGAAACAGATCAGGTCAGGCCATGCCCTTGCTTCTGTCTATCCAGTAACTCCCCACAGCTCTAGGACAAAGCCCATACACGTAGCGTGCGCCCCCGGATCCTGTGATCTGGCTTTAGCCCACTCCTCCAGCCTCATCTCACACCACTCTGAGCCATTTACCCTGGTCCAGTCACTTGGGTGTTCCACTAGTTTCTAAGTAGACTGAGTGCTTTATGGCCTTAAAATCCTCAAATCGACTCCTCCTGCGGCCAGGGCCTCTGTTTGCCCTCTGTCTGGATCCCCATCCTGCCCTTTTCTGACTTTCCTGAGAATCGGTGGAAGACACCCCTTGAGGTGGGGCGATCAATTGCACTTGCTACGAGGTAGTGAGCAGCGTGCTAGAGCGTCCTCTATTAGCCCCTCTACCTCTTGTCTCTAGTGCCATAGTGTACATTTAGTGGCACTTCTCTTCTGGGGCCTTTACTCTGAAGTGATTATAGAAGGTTCCTCTAAGAAGAAGAGGGTGAAGTGAGGGCTAGACTTCCCTGAAAGGCCCTGCCTGGAGATGGTGAACAGGAAGCCTGATGGATAAATCAGTTCTTCAGACTAGTCTCAGAGTCTTATGAAAAAAATTAAATTAGTTGCCAATTTTTAAAGATCCAGAAAATTACCGTGGACATCAGAATTCCATTTATCTCTTTTATCAGAAAATCTGAGAGTGCATGGTTACTTCTTCATGAGGCAATACTCAGCAAGTTCTGATTCTGGATTCCCTTGAGATGGAGCTTCCAGAGTCCCCACTTGGCTTCCTTTATGCAAGTACTTTACCTGCCCACCGTTAGCTAGCCATCCTGTGTCTAAACCCCTGTGTCAGTCTAGAGCCTTCTAGTGCTGGAGGATTTTGTCTCTGTGGGGCCATCAGCCCATGCCGCTGAGCCCTTGCTACCTATACTTAGGAGGAATATAAACAGACCAGAGCCAGAGCCCACATCTTCTGCTTTTTGGAGTATTCTGTGGCTCTCTCCTGGCTGGGGTTAATTTCCTGGACCCCGTTAGGGAGACATTCTGTGCTTCTGTTTCTACTTGAAATCACTGTGAGACTAATTTGAGACTGGCTGGAAAGTACATTCATTCCGCCACCTCAGCCTGGATAGCTTGGCCAGTCGTTTTCAGAACTGCCTGGGTCTCATGAAGACCCATTCGTTGGGATTGCAAATTACAGTGTCATAGTTTGGACAGCTACAACAGAATACCATAGACTCAGTGGCTTAGACAAAAACATGTATTTCTCACATTTCTGGATGTGGAAGTCCAAGATCAGCATGCCAGCATGGTCTGGTTCTTGGTAAGGGCCCCCTTCCTGGTTTATAGGTGACTGCCTTCTTGCTGTGTGCTCACATGGTGGAGAGAGAGAGAGAGAGAGAGAGCACGCACTCTGGTCTCTTCATCTCCTTATCAAGGCATCAGTCTCATCATGGAGGCTCCACCCTCATGACATCATCTAAACCTAATTTCCTCTCAAAGACCCCGCCTCCAAATACTATCACATTGGAGATTAGGGTTTCAACATGTGAATTTGGAGGACACACATTCAGTCTATAGCACACAGCATCAATATTTCTAGCAAATATTAGTGGTCAATAGCCATGGATCCCTAAATTGATTCCAAGGGTCAAATTCCTTTAGCTTCTCTGGCTTGTAGATTCTTGACCTTCAGAACAATTCTAATACTGCAGCTCCCCTGCCATCCAAGCAGGGAGAAGATGAACCTATGTGTCCTGGATCACCTCAAATCCATCTCCAGCTCTGGGAGATTAATGTGGCTGGGACCCCACAGTTGCACAGCTTGAGCAAATGTGGGGCTCTTCCCACTGTGTTCTCAGTTCCAGGCTGTACTTCCACAGGGTCCCCTCCATCTCCATGGCTGAATTCATGTCGGTCATCTTGATTCTGCCCTGAAGTTACCAGAGTTCAAGGTTCCTCTGCCTGTTGTTTTTTTTGTTTGTTTGTTTGTTTTGTTTTTGTTGTTTTTAATCCATATATGGGCTGGTTAGCATGGAGATTTAATCCAGCTTTGGGGCTCTCACAGAGGAAGACTTTCAACTGCCTCCTGAACTTTCCATTATCTTAGCAGCTCTTAGCTGACTTTCTCTCCCCTCTCACCCCCACTTACTCTCCCCTCATGTTTCTCCCTTCACCTTCCAAGTTCTCTAACAAGGGGCAAGCTTCCTGAGCCTTCCTGCTGTTTGCAGCTTCGCTAGGAACTCTTGTGAGTAAAATTTTCTTCATCTCATCCATTGTTCAGAAAGACAAATAGTACGGAAAGTGACATTACCTTTCAGCACGTGTGTCAAGTCTTTCTAAAATTCACTGACTTGTATCAAACTACAGATTTCATCAGTTCCAAAGCATACATTTTCCTCCCACATTTTAACATCTGTGAAATTGGGATGTGTATTATGCCTCCTAGTGGGTCATGATTTAATTGTCAGTGGGGTTTTCTTTCTTAGTGGTATAATGGTTGTGTGTCTTAGAGTTAATAACATCTAAGATTTGCTCAACTACAACTAACATGAGCATCTTGCTTAGAAAATGTTTTCTTGAGACAGAAACAAAAGGGTGGATGCCTGAACTGTGGGAAAGGGCTTGGGGTCCAGAGAGAGGCAATAATATTCACAGGCACCTGGGTGGGAAGAGAATGGCCTGTCCAACAAATCAAAAGTGGTTTAGGGAGGCAGGCGTGCAGAGAACAGAGAGGATAATGAGCCAGTTTAAATGGTTGTGAGGATTGCACAGAAATATTTATGCAAAGTGCTTGGGACTTATAGGCACTCTATAAATGATACTTTGCTTTGGTTTGTTTTCTGGACAAATGAATAAGGAAATTTATGATATTTTATCAGTTCTCTGCCATTCTTTTTTTCCCCCACATTTTAACACCTCCGAAATTGGGATGCATTTTACAGCTAAGGTGTTTCATTATTTAATTGGCAGCATTTCCCCACATAAATGGTATCTTAGAGTTGATGAAACATGGTATATAAAATCAGTTGCTAGAATTGATACACTGTCCCTCTGTTCCTGAGTTCTTTTTTTTTTTTTTTTAAGATTTTATTTATTTATTTGAGAGGGAGAGAGAGAGAATGCAAGCACATGAGTAGCGGTGAGGGGCAGAGGAAGAGGGAGAAGCAGACTCCCCACTGAGAAGGGAGCCCAATGCAGGACTCTATCCCAGGACCTGGAGATCATGACCTGAGCCGAAGGCAGGTGCTTAACCGACTGAGCCACCCAGGCATCCCTGTTCCTGAGTTCTTAACCTGAATTCCTGATCTCTCACAAATTCTGATGTGTATACTTGGAACTTTTTTAACTGCTTTTCCTAATCCAGGCTTAGATTATGGGTCTCATGGCCTGATCTCTTTGTACCTCAATTCTTGATGTCCATGAGATCCTGTGGGGCTGACCTGAATGTCAGTTTGAGCTTCTCTAAATCTGTGTGGAAAGGAACAGATGAGCATTTGAGGGAATGAAAGCTCATACAAGTATTCATTTATAGTTTCTTCTTCAAATTCCAGGCTTTAAAAATTCATCCATTTGGGGTGCCTGGGTGCCTCAGTCTTTTGGGTGTCTGACTCTTGATTTTGACTCAGGTCATGATCTTAGGGTCGTGGGATTGAGCCCCTTGTTGGGCTCTGCAGTAATCGGGGAGTCTGTTTGAGATTCTCTCTCTTCCTCTCCCTCTGCCCCTCCCCCCTGCTCGTGCTCTAGCCCTCTCCCTCTAAAATAAATAAATAAATCTTTAAAAAAAATATTCGTTCAACCAGTATTTATTTGAGCATCTATTATCTGCTAGGCCAGGGGTTGGCAACCTATGGTCTACAAGCCAAATCAGGACCAATGCCTGTTTTTGTAAATAAAATTTTATTGGAACACAGTCATGCCCATTTATTTATGAATGGTCTATAGCTACTTTAGGGCTATAAACAGTAGAGTTGAGTAGTTGCAACAGATGGTATGGTTTGCAAAGCCAGAAATACTTACTATCTGGCTCTTTATAGCACCAGTTTATCCTCCTGGGGGATCAAGAAGGGCCCTATCTTAAATGAACAGTCAAAGAAAAGACAGTCTCATAAGAAAAATGTTCCATTTTATATTGAAAAGTGCACATCTAACCCAGGAAAACAGGGGCCTTGTACGTCTTTGTCTCTATAGAATTCCCACCAACTAGAACAGTGCATGGCACAAGGTAGGTGCTTGCAGTAGATCAAACATGGCTTCTTTCTTTGTGACTCCTCCCATTGAGCGGTGAAATCTATTTCTCCTCCCCTTGGTTTGGGACTAGACTTAGTGACTTGCTTAATCAGTAGCTTATGGCAAAAGTGATATTCGGGAGCTCTGAGGCTAGGACATAATACACCTTGCAGCTTACCAAGCCTCTTAGAATGCTCACCTTGAGGGAAACCAGCCACCTGCTAAGAATTTTGACTCCACCATGCTAGAGGAGCCAGCTACAGGCACTCTACTCAAAAGTCTTAACTGAGGCTAGCCTCGCAGCCATCACTGCAGACATGTGAAAAAAGCCATCTTGGACTCTCCAGATCTGCCCATCCACCAGCTGAATACCACTGAGGAATCCCAGTTGATAACATGGGGATCAGAAGAATCACTCAGTGGAGTCCTGACCAAACTCCTGCCTCACAAAATCATGAGATATAACAAAATGATTGTTGCTCTCTTAAGACACTAATTTTGGGGTACTTTGTTACTAAGAAGTAGATAGCCAGAACAATGCTCAATAAATATTGGTGGCTTTGTTTGTTTTACATAGCCAGACAAGTACATAGTCAGGACTAGAACCCAAGTCTGTTAATTCACAGTGTCTGTGATATTTTTATTTCTATTGATAGTTGCCCAAGGTTAGCAGGGCAGTCTGATTCTTCTTAGACCTCTCCGGTCTCTCCCAGAGTCTGATTCAGGTAGAGGCCAAATAGCCATATTAGGAGCTTTGCGAAAGGTGATACCTAAAGGCTGGGAAGTGTTTCCAGGCCAGATGCTGGGGAGCACGATGGCACTAGAGTGAGCTTCACAACATACTGGGCCTAGGGTGCACCTTCAAGTTTTGAGGGGCCCCTCAGAAAGTTTTAGTAGCTCTGCAGAATCTCAGATATAGTACATTTATATAGGAGGCCAAAAACAATAATGAAGTTCAGTTTCTCCAGAAAGACTGCTTGGGTTTGAATCTCAGATCTTGCGCTTACTAGTTAGAAGGCCTTGGATGATTTATTAAATTGTTGTGTTTCACTTACCTCATTTGTAAAATGGTGATAATATTGACACACAGGTTGTTGCGAAGATTGAACGAATTAATCCATGCAAAGCAAGTGGGAGATTTGTAGCACTTAGTAAACACTCCTACAAAGAGAGTCAATTTCTTTTATTTTTTTCTTTTATTTTTTAAAAGATTTATTTATTTATTTGAGAGAGCGAGAATGAGAGAGAAAGAGTGTACATGAGAGGGGGGAGGGTCAGAGGGAGAAGCAGACTCCCCACTGAGCAGGAAGCCCGATGCGGGACTCGATCCCAGGACCCTGAGATCATGACCTGAGCTGAAGGCAGTCGCTTAACGACTGAGCCACCCAGGTGCACCAAAGAGAGTCTTTCTTATTAGTGGTACGAAAGATCCAACTTTCATTAAGCCTCAGACTTTTACCTAGAATTTTTTTTAACACATGACATACCCAGTTGTCCTGCAGGGGCTAATATATTGGCATATGTTTTTTATTTATGGATTAGTTGGAATGATTCATGTTTAGTCACCTACCTTTGGTGTGTTGTTCCATTGTGCATTTATCATTTCTTTATGTTCTTGACACACTGAATATGTGTATTCTATCACCTCATTAAAGGCACTGGAACCTTACCATGAATTTGTTTTAAAACTACATCTTTGGCTTTCCAGTTTACTCAGCTGTTAGGCATACTTTGCAAGCTCTGAAGAGCAGACGCATCTGAAATATATTCTCCATATATCCCCAAGTTTTCTGGAACTGCTGTTTTGTACCCTAAGTAGCTCATTGGAAAGGTGAGATGTTCTGTCTTCACTGAACCACACTGAGGGATGGCGTTAGATGTAGTGGCGGGGGTTGGTGCCGAGGGAAACTTAGGAGCTTTGGCTGCAGTTGAAAAGCTATGTTAGAACAAGAAGGTGCGCAGTAAGAGATGGCTCTATACGCTGTTCCTTATTCTCAGGCTTCTCATGGGAAATGGCAAGGAATCAAACCTTGTTGAAAGGCTAAAGTAGGTACTGGGAAGGGTTTAAAACCAGCAATATCTGGTGCTAGGGTCTGCAAATGTTTGAAGGAATATAGGCAGTCATGAAAGTCTGTTCCGGGAATCTATGAATTGTTAGCTCAGTAGACTGGGCAGTCTACTGAGTAGTAAAGGTCAGGGTCTTAGATGTCATTCCTAGGAAGATTAATGAGCTTTGCTCTGGTCCCTGAATTCTGTGTTTCTATGAAGCCTGGCCAGGCTTGGTTACTTAACATAGGCTAGTTATTTTGTCCCACTCACTGATCTCCTGAACACAATGGGGAGTGGATGAGCAATGCATGAATTAGATGGCTCCCTCTCCCCTAGTTGGTTAACAGAGCATGGCTTAAAAAAAAAAAATGTAGCTGTGAGGTCAAATTACTTTGACCAGTTCCAGGGAGGAGAGCTAAAGCTGACCAAATATTAGACCTGGAAAATGGCTGAACTGCTTTTCTCAAAGGATGACTCTTTGCAATGGACTTTTGAAACATGTCATATGGGGAGGGGGGCAGGCTGTGGGCATAGGGCAATGCGTTGGCATGGAAGGAGTTTTTCTTTCTACCCTAAGTATAAAATTCAACCGGGTGTTATTCTAGCAGGCAGCAGAAGTCTTCCAAGCATGAGACTTTTGAACTCTTTCTGGTGAAATTTGGATTGTTGAGTGGATCACATGCTTTGAGACTCTAAGTGGTAGGAGTGGAGGTGGGGAAGAGGAAAGGACAGGAAATTCCATTTCTTTCAAAGCGATCTAACTTGAGGCTGCTTCTCAGGGCCAGCTTATAAGCAACCACTCTAAATTGACCGTGATTTTTATCCTTGCCTCTCCTTGTAAAGATTTCTTTTTCAGAATTTTCAGCCAACAGCTTCCAAACTGTCATTTACAATTTACGGAAGGACAGAAAGTAGAATAGTTGTCAGCAAGCAGCATAATTGTGTGCCAGGAAATGACATGGCAAATAGTGTAGCCTGGCAAGTGCTAGACGGCTCTTTCCCTATCTTCTAGCTTCAGGCAGGAGCAGAACTATAATATCTGCTGATCTTTTTGTGACTTATTTTACACTTGGAGTGCAGATTACTAAGGAGTATTTGGTCTGGAGATCAGGCAGAAATTTATTTTTTAAAAAGCAAAGCAGTGGGGAAACAAGAACTCAGAAAGTAGGATCCGACCTTAAGTTACGTTGTGTTATGTTACAAAATGCTATTGTGTAATCCAGTGGTTCTTAAAGTGTCGCTCCCGATGCAGCAGCTGCATCACGTGGACACTTGTTAGAAATGCAATTTCTTGTGCCATCCAAGACCTACTGAATTAGAAACCCTGGGGCTGGAGCCCAGCAATCTGAATTTTACTTTACTTTAATTTATTTGGTTATTTTTTTAAGTAGGCTCCAATGCGGGGCTCAAACTCAGAACCCTGAGATCAAGACCTGAGCTGAAACCAAGAGTTGGACACTTAACTGACTGAGCCACCCAGGCACCCCAAATCTGAATTTTAATAAGTCTTCCAGATGATTCTGATCTATGCTCTAGTTCGAGAGTCACTAACGTCTAACAGTGTGTAAATGCTGCCTTGTTTTACTTGTTTATCAGTTACAAATACAATTAGCTGCCAAAAACTGCCCCCCAAACCTAGAAAACCTAGCAAATAGTGGCTGTGTAAGTAAGAATTTATATTCTCACAAAACAAGAAATACCAAGGGAGACAGTCCAGGTTGTTATCCAGGGCTCAAGGATACTGTCTAAGGATCCAGGCTCTTTCTAGCTTCCTATTCTGCCACACTTAGCAAGTGGCTTTTGTCACCAGGGTTGCAAGATGGCTGCAATGCATCCAGGCATTACTTCTATGTTCCAGGCAGGGAGAAGGAAGGACAAAGGGCTTCTCCTATTTTTATTCAGGTAAAGTAACTCTGCTCAGGGATTTCTGCCACATCTCACGGCCAGAACCACATCATATGGCCAACTTGAACAACATTCGAAGTTAAATCAACTTTAGCTTTTTAGTCTTTATGATAGAGAAAGTCAAGGGAGAAGGGATAGAGGTGAGAACAGTTTGTGGGAGGCCAATCCATACTGTCTCCTTTAACTTGCAACTTGTAGCTAATTCTGTTGCTTTTTTGTTGTTATTGAAATTCTTGGCATAGGTCATTATGAAAAAAAAACATCATCTTAATGTTTAATAGGGAAATAGGATCAACAAATTACCTTTTTATTTGCACTTTAATTCTGAAATCTAATGCAGTAAGGAAAACTCAGTTTTTATGGCTGAGCAGTTATTTTACATTAGGTTAAGGGTTTGGCTGAGCTTGCCTTCTTGAGATTTAATGGAGGATCTGTAAAAAAAAGGCAAAATAAGAAATAGTGTGAACTACTGCACAACTACACATATTTGAACTAATTATAGTTGAGAGTCTGAAAATTTGAATATTTCAAAACACTCATCTATTAGTTCTTTAAAATATGAATAACAATTAGAATTAGGCTCCAGGGTTGTCACATAGAATTTCTTTTTATTACAATGCATAAACAATAATGATTATTGACTTAGTTATAGTACGAATTGTTTCCAAATTAGTATAGCAGTGTTAAACCTATTTATTAGTCTCTGCAATCCTATACATTTCTCAACAGAGCCATTACTTTTGTATTTTAAATGGTAAATTTGTGCAGACTCGGTTCAAAATATTACCAATTTTGATTTAACACAGTGTGAGTACATGAGCTATTGTTGGACTCCTTAAGGTTGCCATGGTAATTATTTAGCTGGCAGGAAGAAGCTGAGGACCAGAGAAGATCAATGATATGACCAGGGTACGAGAACTTATCCATGTCAGAATTAGGGTCAAAACAGGGATGGCTGGCCACTAAGTCCTATGTTCTTTTTACATTCTTTTTCTCTAGCTTCCAAAATTCTAGTTTTTAGTTTTCAACAAATATCTGTAAGTAAAACAACCTCTTAGCACTCCCTTCCTTCATCCCCATCCTGTAGGTCAGGGGTTGGAAAACTATAGCCAGTGGGCCAAATCTGGCCTACCACCTGGTTTGATAGGGCTCATGAGCTAAGAATGGCTTTTCCATTTTGAACTGTTTGAAAAAAAAATTTTATGACATGTGAAAATTACATGAAATTTAAATTTTAGTGCCCCTAAATAAAGTGTTATTAGAATATAACCATACCCACTTGTTGAATGTGTCTATGGCTGCTTTCATGCTGCATCAGCAGAGTTGGGTGGTTGCAACAGAGACTGTATGGCCGGCAGTGCCTAAAATATATACTATCTGGTCCTTTACAGAAAAGTTTGCTGATGCTCTAGCTCAATCCTGATCAAGGGGCCTTTTGGACAGAGAGAGAGAAAGGGAAGCCCTCTTGTCTGAAAGGCTAACTTAGGCATGTCTGATCAGTCTTTCCTGCTTTTCTGACATTTTTCATAGTAAATTCTCTTCCTGCAATCTTCAGTCTTGCTTGGACGTAAAAGGTGATGGTTTGGACCTGAGCTATCAGATATGATAGATACTAGCCACACGTGGCTATGCGCACTTGAAATGTGGCCAGTGCAAATTGAGATGTGTTCTTAGTGTAAAATATATACCAGATTTTTGAAGAATCAGTACAAAAAAAATGTAAAATCTCTCATTAATATTTTTAGATTGATTATCCGTTGAAATGACAATATTTAGGACATATTAGATTAAATTAAATATATTATTAAAATGAATTTCACCTGCTTTTTCTGACTTTTTAATGTGGCTATTAGAAAAATTAAAATTACACATATAGCTCACGTTTTATTCCTTTTGGACAGGGCTGGTTTGAATCCTTTTGCTTCTTCCCTCCCTCCTCACCGCCCCTGGAAATAGAATTTTCTTTCTTTTGGTAAAATTTGCATTTTATTTTTTCCAGCTTTACTGAGATATAATTGACAAATAACATTGTGGAAGTTTAAAGTATACAATGTGATGATTTGATATGTATGTGTTGTGAAATGAGGTTAGTTAACACATCTATCACTTCATATAGTTACCATTTTTGTGTGTGAAAACATTTAAGATCTACTCTCTTAGCAAATTTCAAGTATACAGTACGGTACTGTTAATTATAGTCACCATTGCTGTGCCTTAGATCTCCAGAATGTATTCATCTTATAACTGAACCAGTTTTCCATTAGCAAACAAACCTCTATCAAGTCAATAGAAAAACCGTAACAGGTGCTTTCTCAGAGTTTACCACCTTCTTGTTTTTCCATAAGCCATTTCTGACACTTTGGGCAGAAAGTTGTCTTCTTAACCAGGCGGGTAGAAAGAACTATTTAATGGTGGACAAGTATTTCCAAATTTGTTGAGTTACTGGTAAAATTTGTTATTTACTGCTGTAGTTTGAAAAATGTTATTTTTCTAAAGAATGAAAAGTGTTGAACAAAACCATTTTCAAAATTGCATCAGTTAAAAATATCAAACCATTTTATCAACGTGAGTTTTCCCCCTGGCATTTGTGTATTTTGTGAACTTTATAAATTATAGCATGGGATATAGAAACAAATGTAGGTTAGGGGTTTCTTTTTACAAACTTCAACATGGCAAATTAATGGTAAAAGATTTGTAGTTAGCAAAAATTTAGAATTTACTGCAAGTACCTAGAGAATGTCATTTTACCTTGCTATTGTACTTTCAAATCACAATTGGTGTAACATGCTAATTTTAAAAAAATAGAGTATTTTTTTTAAAGATTTTATTTATTTATTTGACAGAGAGAGACATAGCAAGAGAGAGAACACAAGCAGGGGGAGTGGGAGAGGAAGAAGCAGGCCTCCCGCCAAGCAGGGGGCCCAATGCGGGGCTCATTCCCAGGACCCCAGGACCATGACCCGAGCCGAAGGCAGACCCTTAACGACTGAGCCACCCAGGCACCCCTAGACTTTATTTATTTTTTCATTTTATTTATTGATTGATTTGAGAAAGAGAGAGAGAGAGTGCATGAGCAGGGGGAGGAGAAGAGGGAGAAGGAGGGGAAAGAATTTCAAACAGACTCTGCACTGAGCATGGAGCCCAACGTGGGGCTTGATCCCATGACCCTGAGATCATGACCTGAGCCGAAACCAAGAGTCAGACACTTAACAAACTGAGCCACCCAGACGCCCCAAAATAGATTTTAGTTTTTAGAGCAGTTTTAAGTTCATAGTGAAACTGAGTAGAAGGTACAGAGATTTCTTATATACTCCCCAGTCTCTCCTACCTCTAATATGCACAGCCTCCCCCATTGTCAGCATCCCTTACCAGAGTGGTATATTATAGTTGACAACCTACACTGACACATCATTCTCACCCAGAGTCCATAGTTCACATTATGGTTCACTCTTAGAGTTATACATTCTGTGGGTTTGGACAAAGGTGTAATGACATGTATCCATCATTATAGTATTGTACAGAATAGTTTGCCCTAAAAATCCTCTGTGCTCTGTCTACTCATTTCTCTTACTTGATTTTTAAATCTGCATGACTCTTCTCAATAATTTCATTTCTACTCAGCCACCTTCTTTTAAGCGTAATTTTTCTTTTTTATTGGTTATTTTTTTGTGTGTAATTTAAAGAGTCAAATACTTTCCAAGATTTATTATGACTAAATATCAGTTCCTTCTCCCCACCCCTCACTTTACCCCTTTTCCTGCTTTAGAGGCAACATTTTCAACTTCTTAATTTTTGCTTTTTTGGTGTTTATCTCTATAGCTTTACATAACATGCTTATATTTCAACTTTTTTTTTTAATTTGTAGGAATTATCTGATTATTTTCCACTACCCCTAGATCAGGACTTAGCTCTTTCAGATCTCTTCACCCCCACTACACACAAACATTTCTTTTTTTTTTTTTAAGATTTTTATTTATTTATTTGACAGAGACAGAGCGAGAGAGGGAACACAAGCAGGGGGAGTGGGAGAGGGAGAAGAAGGCTTCCTGTGAAGCAGGGAGCCCGATGTGGGGCTCGATCCCAGGACCTTGGGATCATGACCTGAGCCAAAGGCAGACACTTAGCGACTGAGCCACACATGAACATTTCTTATAACCTCTTTCCCCAGCATAGTTTCATTATAATTTTAGTTAGCTCAATAATTTGACTATATAAATGCTATTTGTAGCTGAGCCAGATTGAACCACTGATAAGACAACTAAAGAAATACTTAGGGAATTAGAATATAGATTTAAATATTTACCCAGAATTCAGCTTACATAGATAAAAAGAAGAGAAATTGTGAAATAGAGGTTAAAGGGACATGAAGGATAGAAAAAGAATGCTCAACGTATGCTAATGTGAGTTTAGAAAAGAGATAAATAAAAGAATGAGGGAGAATTAAGTGTCAGATAACGTAGACTAAGGAAGAACAATCAAATGGCTAGCAGGAACATTTTTTAAAAAATCATACTACTGTTGGGGTGCCTGGGTGGCTCAGCTGGTTAAGTGCCTGATCTTGATTTCAGCTCAGGTCATGATCTTAGGGTCATGGGATCGAGCCCTGCGTTGGGCTCCATGCTCAGCAGGGAGTCCACTAGGGATTCTCTCTCCTTCTCCCTCTGCCCCTCCCTGCACTTGCATGCTCTCTCTCTCTCTCTCTCTCAAATAATAAATAAATAAATAAATAAATCTTTAAAAAAAATACTACTATTTACTGAAACTAAAGGCGAAATAAAGATTTTTCCTAATGAAGTCTGAGAGAGTTGACCATTCACAAACCCTTAATATTAAAGGATGTACTTCTGGAAGAAGGAAATAGAACCTAGAAAGAAGGATCAATATCTAAGAAGTCATGTTGAGCAAATAAATTGGCAAACATATTGGTGATTTTATTTTATTTTTAAAAAATTTTTAAAGATTTATTTATTTTATAGAGAGAGAGAGAGCGGGAGGAGGAGCAGAGGAAGAGGGAGAGAATCCCCAAGCAGCCCCTCCCACCCTCTCCCTGAGCACAGAGCCCGACCCCGGGCTCCATCCCAGGACCCCAAGATCATGACTTGAGCTGAAATCAGGAGCCAGATACTTAACCGACTAAGCCACCCAGGCACCCCAAACATGTTGGTGATTTTAAATAACTGATGACTGTTTAAAAAAAAAAAACAACCCACAATCATAAGAGCAATAATGACTATGGGGGGAAGGGAAGGTTCAAAATAAAGTGGAATTAAATATTTTATGACCTAGCATGGAACAATGGGGATGTGTCCATAGGGAGTAAAAGGGGTCTAAGTACCTTGAATTGTCAGGAGGACTCTAAACATGAGATTATAGTCAAAATTTTAAGGTCAAGTAAGTATATTAAATCTTTTTACTAAAATAATAGAAATAATATGCATATCTCCCAAGTAAATGGAAAACAGAGGAAAAAAAGAAGCAAAGAAGACTCTAGATAGATAGAACACTCAGTAAAAAGAAATCACATATATTTGTAGTAACAACAGACATAAATGGTTCAACATCCCTCATTAAAGACAGAGCTTCTTAGAGTAAATAAACCCCAAATCTAACCATGTTCTGTTTATAAGAGACACATGTAAAGCATAAAGACACAGAAAGGTGGAATGTAAAAGGATAGAAAAAGAAAAACTAAGTGACTATTTGTTGAACAAATAATTAAAGCTTCTGGATGGCAGAAACTGTTTTTTTTCCTCTTATTAAAAGACTTCATTTTTTAGAGCAGTTGTAGATTCATAGCAAAAGTGAGTCTAAAGTATGGAGAGTTCCCACATACCCCCTCCCTCCCTTCCTACAGTCTACCCCACCACCAACACGGCCCACCAGAGTAGCACATTTGTTACAATCAGTGAACCAACATTGACACATAATTATCATTCAAAGTCCGTAGTTTACCTTAGGGGTCACTTGGTGTTGTACATTCTATAGGTTTTAACAAAAGTATCCATCATCATAGTATCATACAGAAGAATAGTTTCACTTCCCTAAAAATCTCCTGTGCTCCAACTACCTATTCATTGAGACTGTGCTTTATATTTATCTTTTTTTATTTGCTATAGAGCCATGCTTATATTAGGGGTTTGAAAGTCTATGCTTGGATTTAACTGTTTTACCAAGTCTCTTCTGATCAAACTCATGATAATTAGAGAAAATGAAAACCTCTTTGGCAGTTCCAAATACTAGATCTTTAAGGACAATGCCACCATTATTACCAAGTACCTCAAGTCTTTTCCAGACAATTCAGAAAATGGTGTTTCTTCCATAAACAGAAAATAAACCTCTTCAATTTTATCTTCTAGAACTAGGAATGCTTAGCCCAGCTGTATGGAAAACCACCCACTGACGTGTTAGTTGTGGTAATAAAATAATTTGAATGTTCTGTGAAGGATTATCAAATAATCTTAAATTTTGTGAGTTTGTGGTCATTATTAAAAGGAGTTTCACAAGCCAGAGCTGTACGTGACAATCATCAAAAATCCTTGGGCAGAAAGAACATTATCCATTAAGTTAATGATTCGTCAATTGATTTTAATAAGAGAGTTCTAAGATATTTATAGACTTAAAGTATACTAAAATCCTCTGTATTAGTTTTCTGTTTTGCATCATAAGTTACTCCAAAACTTAATGGCTTAAAACAACATTTATTATCTCATAGTTTCTGTGGGTTGAGAATTTGAGAGCATCTTAGCTGTGCAGTTCTGGCTCAGGACCTCTCAAGATTTCAGTCAAGCTGTCACCTGGGGCTGCGGTCATCCAAGAGCGTAACTGTGACTGGAGGATTCACTTCCAAGATGGCACACGCATATGGCTGTTGGCAGGAGGCCTCAGTTCCTTGCCACATGGGCCTCTCCAATTGCTGCTTGAGTGTCATGATGCATGGCAGCTGGCTTCCATCAGAGTGAGTGATCTAAGAGAGAGCAAGACAGAAGCTACAATGTCTTTATGACCCGACTTTCGATGTCATACTCTATTATTTTCATATCTTGTTGATTATGTAGGTCAGCCCTATTCAGAGTGGGCGGGGACTATATAAGAACATGAACAAGGAGACAGGGATTCCTAGGGGATCATTTTGGAGGTTGGCAATCACATTCTCAGATATAGATATCAAACTAGTGTTTGGAAAGGGTTTTTAGGCAATAATTCAGAATTTTATCCCTACTTTCATTTTTTTCTATCTTACATAATGGCATTTTTTATTTAAATCAACATTTGACTTTTCCTTAATTCCTACCTTTTGTAGATTTATTAAGCCTGGAGCTCTTAAACGTTATGGAAACTGGTAAAATTTAGAGGTTTGTCCATTCTTATTGTGTAGAAATAATAAGGTTACTCTGAGGTTATCTGGTTACTCTGGCATGAATATCTCAATACATGTATGTCTCATTTGAAGTGAAAACTGCCTTCCACCCCTACAACAATTATCTTCTTTTTATATGTAGCTTTTCCTAAAGTTAGAGGTTATCTATTTTGTCAACATTTTAGCTGTTTTCGTGCAATTGAGGCCACATTAAGTGTAAGGAAAATGTTTTCTTTTTTTAACCTTTTTATCATCTTCTAATCTGAAATTTTCTGAAAATTTTCCATGCAATTAATGCCTAATATTTTCCATCCAGGGGTGCCTGGATGGCACAGTTAAGCATCCCACTCTTGGTTTTGGCTCAGGTCCTGATCTCAGGGTCCTGCTCTTAGGGTCAAGAGATCAAGCCCTGGCTCTGTGCTCAGTGCGGGGTCTGCTTAAGACTCTCTCCCTTAGCTACCCCCCGCCCCCGTCAAATAAATAAATAAATCTTTAAAAAAAAAAAAACAAAACATTTTCCATCTATACTAGAACCATAGTAGAAAGTGCTTTTGTAATATTTTTAAGGAAACGATATATGAAAACCTACCTATAATTGGCTAAATGGGAATATTAGAGAATCAAATACTTCATCCCTTTCCAAAGGGCTACTTCCATGGGGTGATATGAGCTTTGCAAAGTGGATGCAATTTTATGAAATTGGTGGCTTATGATGCATTAAAATCTAGAAGGTCTGCATTTCATTTCAAATTGAGATCTGGAAAGTAATACTCTTTACTTACAGCTGCGTTATTTTAATAAAACTTCAGGGATAGTTATTTTAAAACCACCATCATCCTATACTTAAATAAAAATCACAGAAACTTGATTTAAAACTTTAGAACTTAGAGTATGAAAGTTTCTAGAGTCTATTTCATATAATTTTAAAAGGGATTTGAAATAAATGAATAGCTGCCACCACCACCAAATCTCATTCCAGATAATCTTGTGCGGGTCCCTTGTCTCTTAACCTTGAACTCCAAGTCCCCAGAGGTCTGCACATGACCATTTTTATTTTGTCTGGGATCTTCGTGGCTATGCACTCTTCTGGGTCAGAGAACAAAGGAGAGGGCATTGTTTTCAGAAGGTATTGTTTGCACATTTTGTGTCTCACTGGTGTGTAAGTTCATCCCTGGACTCCTGATTTGGAACCCAATTGCCAGACGGACAGGATCTTCTTGTACTTTCCTAAAAGCAGGCTGGTAGGATAAAGTGTGTCCCACAGGAAATCAGAGCTAATGTCCTTGAACCTCTTGTCTTTCTAGGGGCAGTGTTCTCCTCTCTCTGACCTGAAGCTCAGCTGTTCTGCTGGGACCCAGTGAGGAAAACCCTTGCCTGCTGATCTCCATTACTTTCCTTGGGATTCTGTGGGCTACTGGGAACGCATCTCTCTCTCTCTCTCTCTCTGATGGTAGGGTTAAGGAGGTAGGATTTGGTCTCAGAGCTGTGGATGGTCATGTTTGTCACCACTTGGGGAGAACTGTTAGAAAATAAAACCAACACAGAAGAAGAAAGGGGCAAGAAATGGAAAGAGACTCTTCTGGGCTCTTGCCAGATGACTCTTGGATTTGTTGATGAAATAAGCCCCCAAATTCCCTCTTCCTGTGCTTAAGTAAATTTGAACTGAGTTTTGATCACTTGAGAGCAAAAAGATCCTTATTATAGCAGCAATTATGAGATGAAAGTATTGTTTATAAAAACAAATGTTACCTCTTGAGGAAAGAATTTGATTGTGTTTTTCATTGAAGAGTGGCCAAGAAAAAACAAACTAAGTCCTTAGTATGGCTTTTTGAGTTGCTACAAAAATAATACAAATAATATTATACCTAAAAATTGGGAAAACACGGTGGAGTAAACAAAGACTATTGGTAATATAAAGAGGTTTGGATTGGCTCAATGGCTGAATTAAGAGCAAGGGGAAAGCTAGTGATTTTAGCCCACAGATGCTTTGAGGCAAGACTAAATAGGAGAGGTATTTTCTTCCTGTTAACAGAATTTTGAGACAGCCATTTGGAGAAATGAGAGCAGTGGATAAGATAAGGACCTGTTGCCTGGTCAGTTTTAGGATGTGAATTGTAGGGTGGGGATTGGTAGGGATAAAGGGCATTTGTCCTATGACTTTGTCCTATGTCTTATTGTCCTATGACTTGAGACACCAAGTCTCAAGATTCTGTGACCTGGCAGGCCAGATAGAGATAAAAGAATCAGACTAATATAAAAGGAAACTTTGAGTTCTGAGCCTGATTTTTCCTTTGTCTCATGGAGCAACATCTCCTTATTTATGGTCTCTGCTCATATGTTAGAGCCAGTGATATGGAGAAACCCTCTGGACAAACATAGGAAAAGCATCTGTGTGTGGGGTGTGTGTGTGTGTGTTTGTGTGTGTTGTATTTTATCAGGGGATAAGAACTGTCTATATTGTACTTTAGTTATCATTCTCTTTGTCTGTTGGAGGGCACTTTAGTGAATTGAGGGAGAGAGGGAGAAGCTGGTTGCTGGGCTCATACCGTAGACACCAGGTAGTGTTTCAGAGAAGCAGCAGAGAAGGTTGGCTTCATTGCCTAGGAGATGAAAATATTCAAAATTTGAATTTAGAGAAGCCACAAATATTGCTTGCCCCACCTATGTTCACCTCTGAAGCAAACATTGACAAGTATCTCTCCCCAGTTCCATTTCTATCTATAAAATAACCCTTTTTGTCACATTTCCCCCCCCTTCAAAGCTACCCTGATTCTTAGGGGAGAGAGAAGAAATTAAAGGAAAGATGATAAAGATAAAATTCAAGGCACTTCTCCTCCAGGCCCTTGAAGGAAAAAGAAATGTTTTAGTCAGGTTTTGGAATAATAGAAGCTTTGAGGGCTAATTTGGGCAAAACAGGGAGTAAGACCATCCCCAAGGAAAAAGAAGAGGAAAATGAGTCATGAAGCCTAAATACATTTCAGAGCACCCGGTGCTGCTTGAGAGCGAGTGTCAAGCAAGGGCTTCAAATTCTCTGGTTGGCAAATTGTCAGGATAAGGATGATGAAAGTAATGAATGCTGTAGTGGTGCTAATGTCTATAAGGGCAAGGGTAGCTCCTCTGTCTCTTCAGCCACGATCCTTAGCATCTAAATTGCTCGGACTCACGTTTGGTGTTGTGATGTGAATTAGAGCAGTACGTACCTGGCATTATTTCCAATTCCCGACTTAAAACTTTGCTTTTGCATCTGGGAGAAGCAGTGGATTCAGAGACCAGAATATATTTTGCTACAAAAACGTCCATCAGTGTTTGAGCTCCGCCTCAAGATGTAACTTGACCCACAGTGGAAAATCATGTATTTTAAAATATGTATCTAATAAATCCAGTGTCATTCAGGGAAACAAGCCCTGTTATTAGGCTGAGGCACTGGCTGGCTATTCATTTTCCTGGTCTAGACCTCCAGGCACGGTAATTTAAAGTTTGGCTCTGAAACAAACAGCGCTCTTGCCTTGGAAACCTCTTTCTCCCCCCTGTTGCTAGGTCCTCCAGCCCTGTGCAAGCACTGTGCGTAATAGCTTCTGGTGAGGAAATGACATTTAGAGCTCTTGATCTGTCAGCATAATACCTGCACTTTAAAAATCATATGTTTGTGAGGCCCTCTCTTTCTTTAAGTTTCAATTTTTCTGCTTCCAAGTTTGAAAATATGTTCAAGGAACAGTTTAAAATTGACACCAGCATTTGTGCTATTATTTTCTATTTAACAGTATTGATTTTCCATGTTGAAAATAGCTTCTCTGATGGGCAAAATGTAACATAAGAGAATAGCTGTGAATGAAGGGTTTTCTTGTCACAGCTCATTTCCCCAAAGCATTCCTTTACAAGTAGGTTACTGTGGATAAAGGTAGGTAATTATTTATTTGAGTGGACTGTTCTGCATTTTCACTTTCTTTCAGGTGCCTGGCACATAGTAGATGCTCAATAAATAACTGTTTAATGTTTGACTGAATTAATGAGTTCCTGATAAATCAGACCTGCCGAATTATTTTATATCAAACTCCAGATCAATATACAACTACTGTACTTTTTGGGAAAAAAACCTTAATTATCTTGAAGGAATATTAGCATTGCTATGTATAGGCTCTTAATTTTTAATGATTTTTTTTTTTTTTAAAGATTTTATTTATTTATTTGACATAGACACAACGAGAGAGGGAACACAAGCAGGGAGAATGGGAGAGAGAGAAGCAGGCTTCCTGGAGCAGGGCGCCTGATGCGGGGCTCGATCCCAGGACCCTGGGATCGTGACCTGAGCTGAAGGCAGACGCTTAACGGCTGAGCCACCCAGGCGCCCCTAGGCTCTTAATTTTTAAAATGATTTTATTTTGAAAATTTTCAAACATACTGCGAAGTTGAAAGAATTTTATGGTGATGATTTGTATACTGTCACCTAGATCATACCACTTATATTTTACTATACTTGTTTTATCACCTGTATCAAGTCATCTTATTTGTTGATGCTTTTCAAAGTAAATTGAAAACATCTGTACGCTCCCTCCATCTCCTGCAGCGTTCATACTAACAATTAGAGTTCGGTATTTGTCTAAAGTTTTCCTTTTGATGTAAATTTTACATGCAATGAAATGCACAAATTGTAAGCATACATCCACTGAGTTTTTGATGCATACAGACCCCCATCAAGGTATAGAACACTGTCATCACTCCAAAAAGTTCCTTCATGCCTTTTCCTAGGAAAACACCAATCCCACCTTATACCTACTTCTCTGCCAGGAAACCACTGTCCTGATTATTTTCCCTATAGATAAGATTTGCCTGTTCTAGAACTTTATATAAATGGAATCATACAATATGTATTCCTTTGTGTAAGGCTTCTTTCACTCAGCATAATGTCTTTGAGATTCGTGCATATTGTAATGTGTATTGGTAGCTCAATCCTTCTATTGCTGAGTTGTATTCCATTATATGAATATATCATAGTTTGCTTATCCATTCTCTTATTGATGGACACCTGGGCTGTTTCTAATTTCAACTATTTTTTTTAAAGATTTTATTTATTCATTTGACAGAAAGAGAGAGCCAGAGATCACAAGCGGCGGCAGGGGGGTGGGGGTGTGTGTGGCAGAGGCAGAGGGAGAAGCAGGCTCCCCACTGAGCAGGAAGCCCCATGAGGGGCTCGATCCAGAACCCTGGGCTCATGACCTGAGCTGAAGGCAGACACGTAACCAACTGAGCCACCCAGGCACCCTGGAATCAATTTTTAAGTAACATTTCCCAACTGTTTGTGACACTAACAGGCTTTCTAAATTAACATTATATCCTGTGACTTCACTAAATTCATGTATTTGTTCTAGCGTTTATTTTGTGATTCCTTGGGCTTTTGTACATAGTTTTGTCATCAGCCAATATATTCCTTTCCAATCTTTCTACCTCTTGTTTCTTTTAATTTTTAAATTTTGCCATATTGAATTGACTGAAACTTCCTGTACAATATGGGGTAGAAGTGATGACAGTGAACAGCCTTCCTTTTCTTAGTCTTGAGGAAAAAAATTCAGACTTTCACCATTAAATATGAAGTTAGTTGCAGGTTTTTAAGTTATTTTTTATCAGGTTGAATAAATTCCCTTTTATTCCTAGTTTGCTACGAGTTTGTATGAATGGATTTTTTTTCTGCATCTATTCAAATTGGTATAGTTTTTCTCCCTTATTCTGTTAATATGGTGGATTGCCTTGACATTAAATGTTAAACAACCTTGTATTCCTGCAACAAACCCTACTTGGTCATCATGTATTATCCTTTTGATATACTGTTAGATTCCATTTGCTAATATTTTGTTAAGGACATTTTTGCATCTATGTTCATGAAGGTTATTGGTCTATAAACTTCTTTTTTGGACTGCCTTTATCAGGTTTTAGAATTAGGGTGATGCTGACCACACAAAATGAATTGGGCAGGATTCTTTCATCCTTTGTTTTCTGAAAGTTTTGGTAAGAGTGGTGTGATTTCTTCCATAAATATGATATAATTTACAAATGAAACCAAATGAGTTTGAAGTTTCCTTTTCAGAAATCTGTTTAACTAGGAATTTAATTTTTCTAATAAATATAGAGCTATTCTCTTTTACACCCTACATCCAGTCCATCAACAACTCCTATTGACCTTCAGAATATATCCAGGATCTCACTTTTTACCATGTCCTTGGCTACGCTCTTCGACCGAGCATCTATGGCCTCTTTCTGGATTACTGTGATGACTGCTTTGCTGGATTTGTTGCTTCTGCCCTTGCTCCCTATAGTCTATTTTCTATACAGCAGCTAGTGTGCTGCTTAATATTAAGTCAGATTGTGTCACTCCATAAAACCCACACCCAGAGTAAAAGTTAAAATCCTTACAGTAGCCTATGAGATTTCACGAGGCCTGACACTACATTACCCCATCACCTCTCATTTTTCTACTCTCCCTCTTGGTTACTCCTCTCCACACTGGCCTCTTTTCTGTTCCTTCAGCAGGCTGAGCATACTTTGCCCCAGAGCCTTTACACATGCCCCCCACCCCCTCAGGACACATCCCACCTAAATATCCACAAGTCTTGTTCCCTCATCTCCTTTAAGTCTTTTGCAAATGTCATCTTCTAAATGGAGCCATCCCTGACCACCTAATTTAAAATCCCCAAGGGCACCTGGGTGGCTCAGTCGGTTAAGCATCCGACTCTTGATCTCACTCAGATCTTGATCTCAAGGTTGTGAGTTCAAGCCCCGAACTGGGCTCCATGCTGAGCATGGAGCCTACTTTTAAAAAAAAAAAAAATCCCCAATGTCCCCTGGCACTCTCTGACCTTCTTTCCTTTTCTCTTGTTCTCTATACACTTATGACTTTCTAATGTGCTATGCCATTTACTTATTTTGTTTATTGTTTGTCTCTCCTTTCTATAAGCTCTAAGAGAGCATAGATTTTTGCTTATTTTTTGTCCCATTGCATCTGGGAATCTAAAACAGTACCTGGAAAATAGAAGCTACTCAATAAATAATTTGTATAAAGAATGAACTGTGCTCCTAGATTCACAACCTTGTCTAAATCATATAGTATTTTCAAGAGAGAAAAACTAATATGTAGAAGGGTTCCAAAACCAGCTCTAATTACAGTACCTTTTCCCTGATACTCTGAATTTTCATCATTTAAGAAAGTTGGATGTTTTTTCAGTCTGGATCTTTTGTCTATAAATGATAATCATAAAACAGTGATTTCAAGTCTCAACAGAACTTATCCTCAGGAGCAATGCATTATTTTACAACAGTTGACGGAATTGAGAGGCGAGGTTGCTAAATGAAAATTGCTATCAATCCCACAATCCCTTACCCACACTACAATATTTTTTTAATATAGAACATCCCAACATGAGTCTTACTGTCCTTCTCATTCAATAAAAATATGTATAAGAAAGAGACAAATCCTACTGTGAGTTTATGGTGATTTAAATAAATGAAGTTTGCAAACACCAATATTTAAACTATTCCTTTGTTTGTGTGCCCCTGAAGTTTTCACACTCTGGGATAAGGCATAATGGTAAGATTTGGGAATTCATAGAACTATGCCTTTGTCTGAAACATGGAAAAGGATGCTTGTGAAAGGAGAGGTAAGAAAGAAGACCACATATCATGTGTATCTCAGGCAGATCACTTTAGGAAGTATTGCATAAATAAAGAAGTTGAGTTGAAATTGATTTCCTCAAAACTATTTACGCCCATGTACGTCTTGAAAAGTCTTTGTATAACCCCAGTTTGAAGACTGCTCATGCTATAGTCTTAACTCCATTCTTCTGCAGCTTTGGTTCTCTTAAATCATTTTAGTAAACATGGATTTTTTGTGTGTGTGTGGAGGGGACAGGATATTTATAATATAGATTTTTAATAACTGTAGGCTTGCCTAAGATTTTTTTTTGGTCTGAAATGATGAATATAGAGCCTGAGTTTAAGGATGCTTGTGACATTCTCCCACATGGAAGATTACTCTCCACTGAGAGAGATGTTTTCTCACTCCTCACAGGGTCTTCTAATGGCTACAGAGCTTTTTTTATTGTGACTGGCAGAAAATTACAGCTTCTTCTCACTGCATTATAACCCAGAAAATGTGGAAGCTTTAAAAGAATGTTATTGTAAGCTTCTAAGTCAAATCTCTCATTTCTTTCTAAATTTCTTTGGAAATTTCCCATGTATACTTAAAAGAGGAGAATCATATTGTACTTGTCTTTGCAGCTGTATTTTTCCTGTTAGGCCAGAGTATTATCTATCTATTTCTGTATAACAATTACCCCAAAACTTACTGGCCTAAAACAACAAAAGTTTATCACTCCACAGTTTCTGTGGGTCAGAAATTTAAAAATGGTTTAGCTGGATGTGTTTGGCTCAGATTGGCTCATGAAGTTACAGTTAAGACATGCGCTACAGTCATGTGAAGGCTTGACTAGGGTGGGAGAATCCATTGCCAAGGTCATGCAATGACTGTAGGAAGAAGGCCTCAGTTCCTTGCTGGTTGTTGGTTGAAGGTCCCAGTTTCTTGCCATGTGGGATTCTTCATGGGGCTGCTTGAGTATCTACATGACATGGTTTCTCAGAGGGGTTGATCAAAGGAAGAGAGCAAGGAGGAAGTCACAGTGCCTTTTATATCTTAAGTTTAGCTGTCATAGACTGTCACTTGTACCATTCTACTCATTAGAAGCAAGTCACTAGGGGGCGCCTGGGTGGCTCAGTCAGTTGGGTATCCAACTCTTGATTTTGGCTCAGGTCATGATCTCAGGGTCATGAGATTGAGCCCCGCATCAGTCTCCACACCCAGTGCAGAGTCTGCTCGGAATTCTCTCTCCCTCTCCCTCTGCCCCTCCTGCTCATGCTCTCTCTCTCTGAAAATAAATAAATAAATACATACATACATACATACATACTGTCTCTGTTTTTCAGAGGAGGCTCAGATACAATGAATGACAGACCCATTTACACAGTTATAAAATGATGGTCTGAGATTAGCTCAGGTCTTCTGACTACAATAACTCCTACTGTTTGATAGTGGTTTTCAACCAATTATGTCAAAAAAAACACTTGAGAATAAGCCTTTCTGTTTGTTTGTTTGTTTGTTTTTAATTTTTTTATTTTTTTGACAGTGAGAGAGGGAACACAAGCAAGGGGAGTGGGAGAGGGAGAAGCAGGCTTCCCGCGGAGCAGGGAGCCCGATGCGGGGCTCAATCCCAGGACCCTGGGATCATAACCTGAGCCAAAGGCAGACGTTTAACGACTGAGCCACCCAGGTGCCCCAAGCCTTTCTGTTAATAACTCAATAGTGTATGATTGAAAACTGACCATGCAATAATATATTGTATATTTCTTGTACTTCTTTGAGTCCCATTAAAATATTTCCTTGGGGGGTGCCTGGGTGGCTCAGTCATTGGGCATCTGCCTTTGGCTCAGGTCGTGACCCCAGGGTCCTGGGATCGAGCCCCACATCGGGCTCCCTGCTCTGCGGGAGGCCTGCTTCTCCCTCTCCCACTCCTCCTGCTTGTGTCCCTGCTCTCACTATCTCTGTCTCTGTCAAATAAATAAATAAAGTCTTTAAAAAAAAATTCCTTGGGATAATATCCCCATTAACTAAAGAAGAAACAGATAATCTGTGAAAGAACCATTTCCTTGGAAACGATTTTCACTTCTTCAGAGTATCTTTCAAAATATTTGGTGTGTTTACTGAAAATGGCACATTGGAAAATAAAAGTTTGTTTTGTTTACTTTTAATGGCTTGAACTTTTTTTGCATTAGTATACAGAGATTTTTCAATTAACAAGTTTGTAGCTATGAGTTGGCAGAATGACAGTGTGTATACTCTTTACTGTCTTTAGAACATCATTACACTAGCCTAAAAGGTCACAGATTGTGGGAGGTGCTGATAATTTGGGTCCTTATTAACAGCAAAGACAGGAAAACAACTGAAGTCATTATTTCTCAACTGTTTGCAAAATAGTTGAAATTTGATATCAGGGACTCAATATTATAGTAGATTTTTCTGTTTGTTTATAAACAGTAGTTGAACTTGGCTCTGGAAAAGCTCATGCAGTTTTTGAGTAGATAATGCTCCTTGTATATCACTAGCAAATTTTCTGAATCAGTCCCTTTAAAAATAACGGTCTCGTGGGAATGTCACAAAACCACACAGTGTATGCTCCCGCAGAGGGCTCCCCATATTTGTCATTGGCTTTGTTATAATGGCTCAGCAAGAAAGTTATTCTCTTTTGTCATGCCATTCGTTCTTCATCCTAGACATATGACTACAATCATTATACTTTTGTGGCAAGTCCCCCAAATTATAACATCCTCAGCCAATCTTCTAAAATGAAAGAATCCCTTTGTGAATGGGGGAAGCACTTAGGGAAAGCACTTGGGTGAGACACTTTATTGAACTTTTAGGCAACAAAGTGCAAGTATCTTTATGTCTTTTGGTTTCTCCCCTAAGTTATCTATACTATTAGTCACCTCATGGTGTATTACAAAATGAGCATACCTGCTCCTCAGCTATATTTCTTTTCTTTTTTTTTCTCATCTACATTTCTATTGGAATTTTACAAGTGTTTGTCTTTAGCAGGGGGAGGATGCAACAATAACACATCATTTGCTGGTACTGATTGGTGTATGGTCTTTGGAGAAGGCTGAGTTAGGGGAAAAAGAGATGCAAGATCTTAATGTTGAGGTTTATTGTTGGAGCCGTGCTCTCTAGTCTCAGTGCAGTATCTAGGCACTTTGTGACGTGATAGGCTCACTCTCTCACTGGTCTCCCTCCAAATTTGCTACCCTTTGTTAGGGGTAGAGCTGGTGGAACAAGGATTAGACATAGAGCGAATGACCCAAGAGAAGCAGGAAGTAGCAGCATTAGAAGGCAAGGCGGTAGGGGGATTGGTTGGCCAGGTTCATTTCTGAGCTCCAGGTTTAGACTGTGGCAACAGTCAGACTGTTGACTTTTTGGGAGGCAGGGAGTGTCTATTTGTTGTTATTTTAAAATAACACTAATTCTTGAGAAAACACAGATAAATAAAAAGAAGGGGAAAAAAACACAAACAAAAAAGATCATATTCTCGGGGCACCTGGGTGGCTCAGTCAGTTAAGCATCTGCCTTCAGCTCAGGTCATGATCTCAGGGTCCTGGGATCAAGCCCCGCATCGGGCTCCCTGTTCAGCAGGGAGTCTGCTTCTCCCGCTCCCTCTGCTGCTCCTCCCTATTCGTGCTCACTCTCTCCCTCTCTCTTTCTCTCAAAATAAATAAAATCTTTTTTTTAAAAAAAAGGTCATATTCTCACTGCTCAGAGAATCCATGTTAACCCTTAAAATGTACCAAAATTCACATCCGTACACGTTTAGAAAATTTAAGTAAAAAGGAATGATACAAACAAATAGCACAGGCATCTTTTACTGCTCACTTTCCCAACCCAATTTATTTTTCCAGAGGTGACTACTGTTAACAGTTTCTTACTATTCCTTAAGAAAGAGTAAAAACCTATCTGGGATTGAAAGAGTGAAAAATCAGCTCAGACTTGGGAGGAAAAAAAGCAAGCCCTTCTATCATTAAAGCTAGGGGGATAGACACATGAAATGAGATGCAAAGTTAATAGAAAACATTCTTTCTCCAATGATTGTGCAGCAGCTATAAAATGCCATAATGGTGCCCCCTGTGAGTGACTCCTGCTTTCTTACTGATGACAGCCCCCAGCCCCACTTCACTACATTCATCTGTTATCAAGAGACCCAATCCTGCTAAAGTCCCCTAACTTCAAGACAGCACTCAATCCCTAGTTGAACTCCCAACACTGCCTCGGTAAAGCAACCAACCCAGAACTGATCTCCACTCTCTTAAGCCCTCCTCATAATCCTTCAGTGAGAACCCAAACCTTATAAAAGATGTTTCTCTCTTCCCTCTTGTTGCTGAGCAGCACTCCATAGTTCTCCTGGAGGGCCCTCCCTCACTGCATAGGCAGAATAAATCGAACCTTGTCATATTTCAAGCTTATCCTTCCTTAGTAGTCTTTGGCTGATTAGGCTTTAACATAACAAATTTTGTATTCGTCTACCTGCTTTTTAATTTACATAAGTGATTTACCTTCCACACTGTATTACACATGCCTTTTTTTGTTTAATGATGTATTTTGGAGGCCCATCTACATCAGAAGCATAAAGATTCACCGCTGCAAAGGATCCATAATAAGAATACTGTCCATAATAAATACTGTCCTCCAGAATGGCTGTACCAATTTGCAAAAGATTTCTCTCTTAAAAAAATAATCTGTGCTATAGTTACCCACATCTTACAAATTTAAAATTTGTTTAAATTTAAGTCACCTATTGACATATACTTCAGATATTCCTAGATTTTTGCTATTGTAAAAAAGGTTGCAATTAACACACATATCTTGACGCACATATCACTATACATTTGTGGTTGAATTACCCAGCATCCACTTCCAGCTTCTCCCTTCTCAATAGTACCCAGCTTTTCTTTTCTATCTAGGGAAGACAGCCCATCCTTATCTTTGGGGGTTGATTCTGATAGAGTTAAATCATGTAGCAAAATCAGAGGTATGCCTGTGCCTTAATTCAGCCCTTTTGGGCTAAACATAAGCATTGTTTCTTGGAACATGGACACTGAAGTGCTTTCTATATCCTACAATATCTTTAGCCCCAATTGGGACTGATAATCATTTAATGAACACTATGGAAAACATTGGTTGGATAAAATTAACCCTGGAAATCAGAGCGGAGAGAATCTTTATGATGTTGTTGAGCTGCTGGATCACCCAACCCTGTCCATCGGAGGCAGATGTTATCGGTGCCCTAGCCATATCCACTTGTCTTTACCACTTCAGTGCACACTGGCCTGACTTCTAACTGTCAGTACTGAATTCTCTGCCTGAGGGGTTTCTCTTACTACTGGAGTCCCCTTTGCCATCGACTCAACAGAATGGAATGGATGTCCCTCAAGGACGACTCTCAACCAGTGACTCACTAAGTACAGGGTGGATTACCTCTGAGACATATGTTTTATGCTGGCTCTCAGGGTTTCCTGAGTGGAATTAAACTCTAGTTGTCCACATTGGAAATTAGCTTGATACTGTACCCTGTATTGGCTCTCTTCTCACCGGTCTTACTCCTCTACTCTTCTATTGGTGTTTCCTTCACCTCCCAAAAAAACAGCCCAAGCTATGAACCATGTTGCGCTCAAATTTTCCAAGCCTGTGAGCCAACAAACCCCCTTTATTGTTTAAGCTGGAGTGCATTGATTTTGTGTTACTTGCTAGAAAAGGGTTCTAACAATACATATCTTCTCGTGGGCCTATCTGAGAAGTCATTTTTGGAGACATATCTGAGCAGTGAGTATATGGGGGCTAAAAGGTACACACGTTTACATTTGGATAAATACTGTCCTCCAGAATGGCTGTACCAATTTGCAAAAGATTTCTCTCTTAAAAAAATAATCTGTGCTATAGTTACCCAGATCTTACTCTTTTCTTTGCAAAATTGCCCAAAGTTACTGAGCACTAAAGTGAATTTGAATAACCTGAAGCTTTTTAGGATTGTTGTAACCTGTTCCAGAAACTTCCAGAAATCGATCATGCTTTGCACATACCTGAGGATTTTCTGTAGCCACCCAAAAGAGAAATATCGTTTGGAGCAACCTGATCGGGTGGAGGCCGGCAGCATGGGTGGTAAAATAATTTGCCAGAGGCAGAACAAAGGGGATAGAAATTTATTGGATACATGGCAAGGGGGTGGGGGGCAGGACCGCAGAGGAGAGACTGTCTGCCAGGAGGCAGTGGTAAGGGGCTGTATTTAAGGGGGGGGGGCAGGCAGGGAGATATGGGAACATATGGAATTTTCCTTTTTTGGTACCTGTGCCTTGTTGTAAATAGCCCATTGGTCAGCGAGGGTCTATGGTTATTTCGAGGTGGGTCGCCTAATGAGCCTGTTTGCATTCAGCCCAGTGGCCGCTGTGGGCCCTTTAACCTTACTCAGGTCTCCATCGCTCAAGCCGGTTGCCCAAAAGCAGCCTCTACACATCGTTTTTCCTTTTTATGGAGTTTCTCATTTGTTCACTATCGGTGTGACTTTGTGTGAATTATCTTCCCATTAATAGCTTTGGTTTTATAGCTAGTCATCAATTCAACATTGTAGCAGTATTGAATTGGACTATTGATTGATTTCACATAGGGTGAGCAAGTAAAATTATATAGCATCATCTTAAATTCTCTTGCAGGCCAAATTATTTTCCCACCCCTGGACACAGTAATGTCACTGTGAAAGATACTGATAGAAATATCTCTCCCAGTGAGATACTGGGTTTCTTGGAGGTTTTTGTTTATTACTCTTATAGTATTACTGATGATCTAAATGCCATCTTATATGAACAAACTTTTGGAATATACGTAATGTCTTTGAGCCAAAAGTAACTAGGCTTCAACCTTTTTGGTAACAGAAGACTTAATCTGTTATGAGCATAGATTAGTCCAGACCACTTGGAGTTCTATTCAGAACACACCATGTTTAAAGCCTCTAACTCAGCTGACTCTTAGAACTCTGAGGAAGGTGAACTAGTGTCCCCTCAACCTCCATCTTATCTGCCTCTTGAAAGTCTTCCTTTCCCAAAGCAAGCATCTGGCACACTTTATATTAGAGATTTGCCCGGCTCATCATCCTGCCCATGAAATCCCATTGACAATTTCAGTGATTAAGTTTAAGGATAGAGATAGAAATTTTAGCACCTATAATTTAAGAATACCACCAAGAAAGAGACAAAAGATTTGTTTGATGGGCCAGAATATGCTGTTTTGGTAAATGTTCTCTGTGCACTTGAAAAAAAAATGTGTATTTTGCAATATTTTGAAGTGTTGTACAAATGTTAATTAGGCATTTGGTTGATAGTGGTGTTCAACTCTTCTATATCCTTATTTGTTTTCTGTCTATTTGTTCTTTCAATTATTGAGAAAAGGTAAATCTCTGAGTATAATTGTGGATTTGTCTATTTCTCCTTATACTTCTGTCAGTTTTTAATTCATGTAATAATTCTGTTATTAGGTGCATACAAATTTAAGATTTGTCATGTCCTCTTGCTGAATTGGGCTCTTTATGAAATGACCCTCTATTCCTGTTAATATTTACTCTGAAATCTACTTTGCCTTATATTAATGTAGCAACTCCTGCTTTTTTTTTTTTAGATCAAAATAGCATGGTATATCTTTTTCCTCTTTTAATTTTTAATCTACTTGTGTCTATATTTAAAGTACATTTCTTAAAAGTAGCATATAGTGGGTCTTTTTTTTTTTTCTTAATCCAATTTGACGATCTCCATTTTAATTGGGTGTTTAAACCATTTACATTTAATGTTTTATTATTTATTGCTGCAGAATAATATTGTCACAAACTTAGCAGCTTGAAACAAAACACATTTATTATCTCACTGTTTCTGTGAGTCAGAAATTCAGGCATAGCCTAGCAGAGTCCTCTGCTTCAGGATATCTCACAGGTTGCAGTCGAAGTGTTGGGCAGGGCTGGGGTCTCATCTGAGGCTCAACTGAAGAAGAGTCTATTTCCAAACAAATGTGATTGCTGCTGGCAGAATTCAGTTCCTTGTATGCTGTCAATTTCAGTTCTTTGCCACATGGACTTCTTCATATGATGGTTTACTTCATCAAAGCTAGCAAAGGGAATAGTCAATAGAGAGAATCTGCTTGCAAGATGGAAGTTCTAGTCTTATATAACAATCATGAGGGTAACATCCCATATTCCCTTGGTTAGAAGCAAGTCACAAGTTCCATCTACACACAAGAGGAGGCTATTGCACAGGGCATAAATACAAGGAAACGGGGATAATTGGGGGCCATCTTAGAGTCTTACCACCACATATGTGATTATAGATATGGTTGCACTCATATCTACCATCTTTTTTTTTTATACTTTTTTTTTTTTTAATAATTTATTTACTTGACAGAGAGAGACACAGCAAGAGAGGGAACACAAGCAGGGGGAGTGGGAGAGGGAGAAGCAGGCTTCCCGCAGAGCAGGGAGCCCAATACGGGGCTCGATCCCAGGACCCTGGGATCATGACCTGAGCCGAAGGCAGACGCTTAACAACAAAGCCACCCAGGCGCCCCTATATCTACCGTCTTCTTATTTATTTTCTATTTTTACCATCTTTTATCTGCTCCTTTTTTCTCTTCTTCTCTCATCTTTTGGATTAATTGAGTAATTTTTATGATTCCATTTTGTCTCTTTTGGGGCTTTTCGTCTTTTAACTTTTTGTGTTATTTATAATAACACAAACTTTGTAATAATTTATAATAACAAAAAGTTACCCATAGGGGTAACACAAAATGTTACCCCAGTCTGCTTTCAAGTGATATTATACTACTTCCTATATAGTTAAAGACCTTACTACAATGTACCATTTGTCCCCTTCTGACTTCCGTGCTATTGTTTTCTTATATTTTACTTCTACATATTATATGAACCCCAAATACATTTTTATTATTTTTGCTTTAAATGGCTGATTATCTTTTAAACAGACTTACATAATGACAAAATTACTTTTAATTTACCCATATGGTTACCTTTTCCAGTACTCTTTTTTATGTGTGTAGATCAAGATTTTCATCTATTATTATTTTTCTTATTTACTATTTCTTATATACAAGGCCTACTTGTAATGATTTCTTTCATCTTTTGTATGCCTGAAAAAATCTTTATTTTTGCCTCCATTTTTTTTAAAGATACTTTGCTGGGTATAGAATTCTAGGTTGACAGTTTTTTCTTTCAGAACTTCAGAAATAGCATTTCAGTGTCCTCCGGCTTGCATTGTTTATGATGAGAAAACTGTTATCATTGTTATCTTTGTTCTCCTGTACTTAAAATGTATTTTTTACTCCAGCTGCTTTTAATATTTTCTTTTTATCACTGGTTTTTAAAATTTTGATTATAATGTGTCTTGTGTGGTTTTATTCATTTTTGCACTTGGGGGTTTGTTTAGCTTCTTGAATCTGTCAGCTTAAAGTCCATCAAATTTGAAAATTTTTGTCCATTATTTCTTCAGATATTTTGTCTTGTCCATTCCCCTTCTCTTTTGGAGATGACAATTACATATATATATTTGTCCTTTTTTTTTTTTTTAAGATTTTTTTATTTATTTGACAGAGAGAGAGAGACAGCGAGAGAGGGAACACAAGCAGGGGGAGTGGGAGAGGGAGAAGCAGGCTCTCCTCCGAGCAGAGAGCCTGATGTGGGGCTCGATCCCAGGACCCTGGGATTATGACCTGAGCCAAAGGCAGACGCTTAACGACTGAGCCACCCAGGCACCCCTATATTTGTCCATTTGAAGTTGTTTCACAGACCACTGATTCTCTGTCCCCCTGCCCCCCCCCAATCTCTAACTCTGGGTTTTTCATTTTGGATTGTTCCTATTACTAAGTATTCAAGTTTACTAATATTTTCTTCTGCAGTAGCTAACCTGCCATTAATTCCATCAAGTGTATTTTTCATCTCAGACAGTATAATTTTAATCTTTAGGGATTTGGACTGGGTCTTTTTGCAGTCTTCCATATCTCTGATTAACACATTCAGTCTTTCCTCTATAATTTGAACATATGGAATACAGTTATAAATTTTTTTAATCCTTGTGTTTGTATTATTTTTGAATCAGTTTTAATTGATTGATTTTTTTTTTTTTTGGTGGGAGGGTCATTTCTTTTCATGCTTGGTAATTTTTTACTAGATGTCAAACATTGTAAATTTTACCTTGTAGAGTGCTATATATTTTCGGATTCCTATAAATATTCTTGAGCTTTGTTCTGGGGTGCAGTTAAGTCACTTAGAAATAGTTTGATACTTTTGAGTATTGATTTTAAGTGTTGTTAGGTGAGATCAGAGCATTGTTGAGTAGTCTAGTGCTGTTTTTCTGCTACCACTGAGGCAAAACCCTTTTTAGTATTCTACCCAATGCCCTGTGAATTATAAGTTTTCCACACAGCCAGCTAGGAATGAGCACTATTCCTGGTCCTGTGTGATCTTCAGGGATTTCTCCCTTTAAACTTCTCTGGTGTTCCTTTCCTCATGTGTACGTACTGACCTATACTCAGTTGAATAGTCGGGGAGGACCCTCTGCAGATCTCCAGAGTTCTCTTTCTGTGTAGCCTTTTCTTCTTTAGTAACTCTGGCCTTGGCTTCCGTGGCCTCCCAGCTCTATACTCTCAACTTGGGAGTCTGCCAGGACAGTCCTGGGTTTTTTTTCTTCATATAGTAAGCTTGAGCAACCTTAGGGTACATCTCATTTGTTTGTTTGTTTTGTCTTTTAGAGATCATTGTCTTTTGTTACCTGGTATTAATGTCATAAAACCATTTTCCATACATTTTGTCCATTTTTTTTTTTTTGTGTATCTGTCAAGAAATTACATCTGGCACCTATTATTCTGTCTTAGTTGGGAATGGACATATCTTCTAAATCCCCTTTTATTTTTAATCCTCTACATGCAATCAGTGGCCAATTAATAGTTGAGCTAACTTTTAGATATGGCTTATAGTCTTGAAAAAAAAGGGTGCAAGTCTGTTTTAGGTTGGATACTTCAGAAGCAGAACCTGAGATGTGGACTTTTTTGCAAATACCGTATTGGGGAAATTTTCTCAGAAGGGAATTGAGGGGAGCAGTACAGGGCAAGGGAAGGAATCAAGCAAGGTTGTGATCTCAGCTGGAGACTCTCTCAGTCTGATCCTTTGGGGAGCTCTAGAGCACAAATTGCACCACAAAGTTGGTTCCACCTTTAGGCAAATGTGGGCATGGGAGGACTTTTGTACATCCTTGTCACTAAGTTAATGGGAATAAGCTGCTTCTTGCAGGGAATGACCTCCCCAGTGACACGACTCCCAGTTAGACAATGACAGTTTTTTTAGAGAAGGAGGCAGCTGCAAGCTATTAACAGCCAACACTCACTGGTGTGTGGGGGTTGGATATATGGACTGAGTAAAGGGTTCTGGGAAGAACAACAGCAACATTCCCTATATTGTTTTATGAGTCTTTATCTCCAAAATGCCTTGTACTCCAATAGGCATTCTATATGTTAGTACCTTAATGTATAGAACTACAGCAATATCACATTTCCAAGGAATAAATTATTTCATATGAGTAATTTTTAATTTATTTTTAATTTTTAATTTATTATTTATTTTTTAAAAGATTTTATTTATTTATTTGAGAGAGAGAAAGAGAGCACGAGCAGGGGGAGGGGCAGAGGCAGAGAGAGAGGGATAAGCAGACTCCTCGCTGAGCAGGGAGCCTGACACGGGGCAGATCCCAGGACCCTGAGATCATGATTTGAGCCAAAGTCAGACACTTAACCAACTGAGCCACCCAGGCACCCCTAAATTTTTTAGCTATTAAAGACTGTACTTTTAAAAACTTTTAAAATTTTTATTTATTTATTTATTTGATAGAGTGGGGTGGGGGGAGAATGAGAGCACAAGCAGGGGGAGTGGCAGGCAGAGGGAGAGGGAGAAGCAGGCTCCCTGCTGAGCAGAGAGCCCGACACGACACTTGGCTCAATCCCAGGACCCCGGGATCATGACCTGAGCCAAAGGCAGATGCTTAACCTACTGAGCCACCCAGGTGCCCCTAAAACTTCTTGATGAGAATGTTTCTAAAATAAATATTTTCTTTACATCACACAGAAGATAATGAGATCAAAAAGGTCTTTCCATGATGACTCAGGGTGACAATTTAGGAACCTTAAACGCTTTTCTGGGGTGCAAGTCAGTAGGAGCTTCCTTTCTAAATCTTTAGGTGAATTTTGGGAGCTACTGTACAAGGCAGGGCGGTCAGATATCAGCTGACATTACTCCTACTAGTACACTGGGTTTTGAAAGTTTCTTCAACGTCAAATCTCTGAGGTCGAAGAAGTCTGATGATCAAAGATGTCAGGCTTGTGAGAAAATAAAGTGTGAATTATGTCCTGAGAGTTTTCTCCTAGAATGGATTACAGGGCTTTAGCGCTTTGGCAATTGATAGAAGATGTATCAGGTGTTAAAGCATGCTCATGCTTGGTTCTCATTTGTAGCCCTGCTCTGAATCCTGGGGCACTCTAAACTTCAGCATCTATGGGAACACTGTATTCAGAGTTCATCCACGATTAAATTGATGATTGATTGACAAATTTCATTCTTATGGGAATTAAGGAATTGAAAAGACAGAATTTGCTTTTGCTAATTTTCTCACTTAGAACCTTTAGAAGTCATGTGTGGCTTTTGTAGTCTGAGATTAAGGAATGTTTTAAAGTAGGCAAAGAATTAAAATGGAGTGTAAGAAAAGGAGATTGAGTTTGCAGTGCAGTATTTCGTCTCCAAAACCTTTTTTTCCAAACTGATGGTGAATTTAGTGGTACATTTTGTGTGGTAAACAAGGGTTTATTTATGTCTGTGTCCTAAACTGAAGCTGAAAATATAAAGTATCCTGATACCTGGAGCTGTTTTTCCTTGTGATGTTCTTACTGCTCAGGAACTGAATGTGAACTGAGGGGTGAGCAGGGCAATCCAGCGGGTTTGGCACAGGAATGTGCTGGAGCCAGCTCCACGAAAGCCAGTTGGGTATATCTCTTCCTAGTCCACCTTTAGTGATGCCTCGCTGATAGCTTGAAATTGGCCGTGATGGGAATGTTTATACCATGGAAATTGACAAACGCTCTAAATCAGGGATTTTGTTTTTGTTTTTGTTTTTCCAGAGAGCCAACATTAGTAAACGTTTAGCAGCATACCACTGGTCTCTAGACCATTGGCTTCAGCATAAGCCACTAATAAATGCTTTATTAAGGCGACTTTTTTTAAAAAAAAATTGAGGTATAATGATGGATAACATTATATTAGTTTCAGGTATACAATGTAAATGAATTGTTATTTCTATATATTGCAAAATAATCAACATAATAATTAACATTAACATCTGTCACCATACATAGTTACAAATTTTTTCTTGTGATGAGAATTTTTAAGATTTACTCTTTTAGCAACTTTCAAATATACAAAACAGTATTATTATTTTTATTTAATTTTAAAAAGATTTTACTTATTTGACAGAGAGAGAGAGCACAAGCTGGGGGAGTGGGAGAGGGAGAAGCAGGCTCCCCACTGAGCAGGGAGCCCAATGCGGGACTTGATTCCAGGACCCTGGGATCATGACCTGAGCCGAAGGCAGACACTTAACTGACTGAGCCACCCAGGCGCCCTGCAAAACAGTATTATTAATTATAGTCACCATGCTGTACATTACATCCCTATGGCCTATTTATTTTCTAACTGGAAGTTTGTACCTTTAGACCCCCTTCACCCATTTTCCCCACCCCAACCTCCCTGTCTCTGGCAACCACCATCTTCTCTGTTTCTATGAGCTCAGCTTTTTTTTTTTTTTTTTGATTCTACATATAAGTAAGATCATACAGTATTTATCTTTCTCTGACTTATTTCACTTAGCATAGCACCCTCAAGGCCCATCTATGTTGTCACAAATGGCAAGATTTCCTTCTTTTTTGTGGCTGTATAATATTCCGGTCTGTGTGTGTGCGTCTGTGTGTGTACCATAATGTCTTTATCCATTCATGCATTGATACTTAGCTTGGTTCCATAACCTGGCTATTGTAAATAATGCTGCAGTGAACATGGGGATGCATATATCTTTTTGAACTAATGTTTTTCTTTTCTTCAGTTAAATACCCAGAAATGGAATTGTTGGATCAAAAGGAAGTTCTGTTTTTAATTGTTTGAGGAGTCTTCATGCTGTTTTTCATGGTGTAAGCACCAATTTACATTCCCACCAACAGTGCACAAGGGTTCCCTTATCTCCACATGCTCACCAACACTTCTTATTTCTTGTCTTCTTGTTGATAGCCATTCTAACAGGTGTGAGGTGATATCTCATTGTGGTTTTGACTCGCATTTCCCTGATAATTAGTTATGTTAAGCATCTTTTCCTGTCCTTGTTGGCCATCTGTATGTCCTCTTTGGAAAAATGTCTATTTGGATCCTCTTCCCATTTTTTAATCACAATATTGTTTTTTTGCTATTGAGTTATATAAGTTCTTTATATATTTTGGATATTAACCCCTTATGAGATATACGACTTGCAAGTATTTTCTCTCATTCAGTAGCTTGTTTTTTTCATTTTGTTGGTTTCCTTGCTGTGCAGAAACTTTTTAGTTTAATGTAGTCCCACTTGTTAATTTTTGCTTTTGTTGCTCAAGTCAACCTTCTTGGACAAAGGAAACAAATTAGACTCAGATGAACTTAGAGTCATCAACTGCTAAAATGTCTGTGTCAGGAGACACAATATCAGCAAATCCAAACCCACCCTTCCTTCCTTCCTTCCTTCCTTCCTTCCTTCCTTCCTTCCTTCCTTCCTTCCTCTTTCTTTCTTTCTCTCTTTCTCCCTTTCTCCCTTTCTCTCTTTCTTTCCAAAAGTAAACTGGAACTCATAAATAAAAGCATCTTGGCCAGATCATATATTGTCCAAAGAGCAGAGTTGGGAAGAGCACCAGGTCTCTTGACTCTTTGACCAGAGAGTTTTTAAAAAGTATTTTAAATAATACATATTATTAGTAGTATAATGTTCCAAAATGGAAAAATAGAATAAAACTTAATAAGAAATATTAGCAATTAATTGTATTAGTATTTGATGTATATAATTAAGAATTTAATATTTCATGTGTTCTAAGTTCAAAACTGCCAATTTACAGTATTTTTTTTTACTGTTTTTAATTTTAATACCAGTATAGGTAACACACGGTGTTACATTAGTTTCAGGTGTACAATATGGTGATTCAACAATTCTATCCATTGTTACTCAATGCTCATCATGAGAAGTGTGCTCTTAATCCCCTTCACCTATTTCACCCATCCCCCCACCCACGTCCCCTCTGATATGCTTTATTGTAGACAAGTACCCTCAGGACACACAGTAGGCACTGGAGAATCTCCTGGTTACAGTATTCTCTCCTTTAACCCCTACCACAACCGTGTGCCTCATAATCCCCGTTTTATCGAAAAAGAAGCAAAAATCAGAGAGGCTATACCACTGACGTGAGTGTACACAGCAAGTGGGTGGCAGGAGCAGGAAAGCAGAAGGCCCTGCTGTTTTGAGAGCCTACTCTTCTCCATGTGCCAGATTGCCTTTATAAACGTGACATTAGCGGACTGAGATTACACCCCAATGAGGGACACATTTATTCCCTTCAAAAGCACTTTGGAACATAAAGAAGAGCGAAGCACAAAAATGAGAATTTTCTCTTAAACTGTGTTGCTTCGTTCTATAGCTCTCTTCTTCATCTCCTCATAGAGACCTGTTCAGGGGAACAGACTGCCCTCGACAGCAGTTAGCTTCGTGCCTCTGCAGTGCTCCCTTGAGTTTGTCAGATACCTGCTGTGGTACGTTGGATTTGGTCCTGTGGGGAAAGTTTACTGAGTAAGCCTTGATTTCTCCAGTGATAACCTACCATTTATCAAGTGGTTAATGTGTGTCTTATTCATGTCTGTAGTCTCCTGGAGGGAAATTTGGCATAGCTTCCGTTTGGCTTTCAGGAAAGCCAGTTTTTGTGGTTGTTAAGTTTTGTACAGTCTTGTCTGCGTCTATGTGTGTCGGTGTGTTTAATACCCTAGCTTATAACAGAAATTCTTCTTTGAAGCTAAAATAATTCTTCATGGTTCCAATGTAACCTTAAACTCTCCTAGCATATATGAACACTTTCTTGAAGCTAAGAAATCCACCTCCTTGAGCTAGTGGATTAGTTTTTCATTTGGGATGTTTTCTTAAAAGATAAAATATTCTGCATTTTTTGTGGGGGGTGAAGTAATAGTTTTAGAATGTGTTCCCAGATTGCATTGCCAATTCAAGTCTGGCAGTAGTTCAAGTGGGCTGTAGTAAACAGATGAAAAGGTTTGGAAGTGTATATTGCTGTTAAGGGCATTGGGGCTGGAAGGGCTCTAAGTAAAGAGTTTCAGAACAGCTATATGTCTGGGAATAACATCTTGGAATCCAAGGTGAAATGCTGACTAGACTGCTCATGTGATGCTGTATTGGATAAACACCGGCAGCCAGGTACTTGGGAAGGCGAGTGCAGCTACGTTCATCATTAACCTGAAAACAGTGCTCTTCTCTCTAGCAAGGTTGTCTTGGTGGGCTCAACGTGCAGCTAAAATAGGAATATACAGTGAGTGCTGGAGGTGGAGGTTAGGATGTGGCTGCCAAACAGTTCGTATCTTTGAGATGACCAGAAAAAATGGTGCAATGGGAGAAGACCCAGACAGATGTTCTTCTAATTCAAAGACTATCCTGGCTATCTCTTGCTGGCTATCAAAGCACCCTGCCACACGGGCTTAAAAAATAGCCATCATTTATTTTGCTTACCAGTACGGGGGTTGACTGGGCATAGCCAGGCAGTTTCTCTTGGGACCTGTCAGATGGTTTCAGTCACAGTGGCTGAAGTTGGGGCCATCTGAAAGACTCCTTCACTCTTACGTCTCGTGCTTGTGCTGGGGAAATTCAGACAGTTGGGGGCAGAACAGATGGGGATCCCTGGGCATCTCTGTGTCTCTGTGATCTCTCCAACATGGTGGTATAGGCACCAGATTGATTTCATGGAGGAGGAAGGCCCTCCAAGGAAGTGTTTCAAGAGATAACATTTGAAAGGTGCCAGACATATGGTAAATATTACATTCCTCCAAAGGAATATTGAGTTTAGAATTTCAGGCAAGCTGATTTCAGGTGAAACACATTATTCTCTTTATAGTGGAATAGCTAAAGCTGAACTGTGGGATTGGAGAACGTGGGGTGTATAGAGGTGTGCTCGTGTGTCAGTGTATGTGTGTGTTTTGGGGCACGTAAACAATCTTAAGATTCCTAGAATCTCCCAGAGGTTCCTCCCTTGCTCCTGGCTAGAGAGAAGAGAGAGGAATTCACAACATCCTTTCCTTCTCCAACTCCAGCTTCTTTGTCATTTGAGATTTTTGTGTGGCCTGTATCACCATCAGTCCTCCATGAGAGAACATGTCTAACTACCAAGTTGTACAGCAAAAATTGGACATACCATAGATGAGGCTATGCATTTTACTTGGGTCTAACCATGCTTAAGTGGCTCAGCCTTAAAAGCTTATGAATTTAGTTCAACCCAAACACAGGAAAGTATTTTGTTTATTGCTAATTGGTATAAGATATAATTACTATAAAAGTAAAAAACATGTTGTGAATCAAGCAAGTACTCCTTGGTCTAAATATGTTTCATTTGGAGGACAGGGAACGCTTTTTTCCAGAAATATAAGAAGGGTAAGCATTTTGCTAGGGAAACTGAACCTTGAGAGACCAGAGTTTAAATATATCATGTACTTATTCGATTAACCCTTTTTAAATTTTTTTTTTTAAGGTTTTTTTTTATTTATTTGCAAGAGAGAGAATGAGAGACAGAGAGCATGAGAGGGAGGAGGGTCAGAGGGAGAAGCAGACTCCCCGCTGAGCAGGGAGCCCGATGTGGGATTCGATCCTGGGACTCCAGGATCATGACCTGAGCCGAAGGCAGTCGCTTAACCAACTGAGCCACCCAGGCACCCTAACCCTCTTAATATCCAATTAAAGGTTAATTTGTACATCCATCTCTAGAAGCTTGTTTTATTTACTCATTTTTAGTGTAAGCTGGTATTTGTTTAGTTTTAAAAGCACCTTGGATGCTGTTCTTTGAGCTTTCTTTGTGGTAATTATTAAGTTAATTGAGAGAAGTCAGGCCTAAGTGTTCAAGAAATGAAATCATATGGCCATTAATTTATGAAGTTCCTGATTATCTTCTCATTTAGGGAGTTTAAAGTTCATTTCAGAATCATAAATAAAGGAGAGATGACAAGTCTAGTTTTATGAACTAGGCACTGGCTTCAACCACTTAAGAAAATTATCCTAAGTCCAGTTTCTAATTGCCTTGATCCAGTTGTGCAAATTACCCCCATTTGTTTTTTCTTTTTCATAATAATAATGGGACACACATTTCTTGTAAAGAATAGATGACTTATTAAGAATATGTTCTGTGCTATATGACCAAAGGTAATGTTCTGGGGAATTTATTTAGATAAATCCCTTGGTTTATTCCATCCTCTTGGCCTGGTGTCTTCTTCCTGTTCCTCTTTATCTCTATGACTCTCATCTGTCCTTGAAGATTCTACCTAGGCTCTGAAGGACATCCCCACTCCTCAGGTTGGATTAGTTGCCTTGTTGCAGCGGGCACAGGCCTGCAATGCACACATTTCAAGTGATAGAAACCTTTATGGTTTCTATCACTTGAAATGGAAGTAGTTATTATCTGTTTAGATGTCTGTCACCTCACTAGATATTAGCCCTCTGAGGGGAAGAACTTTCTTTTTCAACAGTGTGCCCCCCATACCCAAAGAAAATTATATACGCTAGGGAGAAATTGTGCCTCAAACTCACATGATATACACACCCAATAAGTGCTTATGGAATGAATGTGTACAAATATCCTGGATTTTTAATTGGTGCTTTTCAGAAGCCCAAATCAATGCAAAGCTGACTTGATAAAGTGAGCTTTGAGCCATTTTGATCAACGAAAAGCACAGTTTTGAATTTGGAAGAATAATTTGCTGATACATATTGCAAACCAATAATTACGCTTAAAAATACAGCAAACTGGGCACTTTGTTGTTGGGTTTTATCATCTGTGAACCCTAGCTGATTGATAAATAATGTATTAGTTATCTATAGCTGCATACAAATTACCCAACACTTAGTGGCTTACAACAACACACATTTATGACCTCCCAGTTTCTGTAGGTCAGGAATCTGGGCGTGGCTTAGCTGGATCCCCTGCTTCAGCATCTCATTGGCTGCGGTCATCTCAAGGCCCCAACCGGAAAGGATCTACTTTTCAAGCTCAAACTCGTGTGGTTGTTGGCACGATTCAGTTCCTCATGAGTTGCTGGACTGAGCCCTCCGTTCCTCACCAGGCCTCCCTTGGCTCCTTGCCATGTGGGCCTCTCCATAGAGCATCTCATACATGGTGACTGGCCTTATCAGGGGGAGCAAGCAGATGGACAGGAGAGGGTGCTAGCAAGAGAACGTGCACAAGTCACAGTGTTTTGTAAACTAATCTTGGAAGTGAGATCCCGTCGCTTTTACTATATTCTATTGGTTGCTAGGTCCAACCTACACTCAGAGGGAGGGGATTACACAAGAGTATGCATGCAGGAGGTGGGAATCATTGGGAGCTGTATCCAAAGCTTCCTGTTACAAATAATAAGTAAGGATTTAAGAAAATTACTAAATGTATAACACAATATTGGGGGCACAAAAATAAAACACCCTAGTGTGAACTACTAACAGAATGGGTATATAGGGGAGACAAGAAAATTTAAGCCCACATTTTTTAATGCTTTATTCTTTATAAGCATTAATTTACTGTCTACTTGGTGCCAAGCATCACAATACACTCATGGCACCCCAGAAAGGAGTAAAACTTCGGTAATGACTGAAGGAGCTTAAAGATTAGTGAAGGAAATAAGCACAGAGAAAAAAATCATTAAGGAAAATTTCATAATATAAGTACTTCCATACTGTTTTTGGAGTATAGTAGTAGAGTAGATTTCAGGAAAATTTACTGAGAGTTGCTGAAAGTTGTCTGGGGAAGTGAGTGAGGTGAAGAATTTCCTAAGCAGAGAGTGGTGAGAGGAAGAAGAGCTTGTGTAAAGGAAGAAATATTGCTTATTTGAGATTAATGAAATCCAGATTTTGTTGACCATATAAATACATAGAAAAAAAAGCACTAAGGATCTGGAAGAGAAATTATTCTAACTGTCCCCCAAGTCTCAACCTCAGTGCCAAGGGAAGCAGAGGTGGTTCAATTCCCAGAGTCGGTAGAGATGACTTTGTGAAGTTAATCTTTGGCAACTGCTCTAGTCTCCTTAGAGATTAGTTGTGCTGGATTTTTCTGAATTCATGACTGGTCCTTGACGAAACTTTGAAACATGCACATTTTGTCATTTGGGACACAGTTGGAGCCCCTCTCCGGCTCTGTGGTATTTCTCTAACCCCAGGAACTTGGTCAGTTCTGGGTGGCTTCTTGACCTGGTTCCACCAGGCCAATCTTGATAGGCATTGTGCTCACCAGGCTCTCTAGAAAGGTCTCCCTCCTCTTACCCATTGGAACCTACTTAACATGTTTCCTCTCCAGAGGGAAGTATAGGAGGAGACTTGGGGTCGGCATCCAAACTGGCTAAGAAAATGATACCCATGTCACCTGATTTTAAGGCCAGTATCTAAGGTAGCAGCAGGAATTACCCAAAGTGATGTGGGGTGGGAGATGTGCTTGACTGTAGAATATATAGCTGACCCTTGAACAACATGGGTTTGAACTGTGCGGGTCTACTTATATGCAGGTTTTTTCCGATAAATACAGTATATTACTGTAAATTTATTTTCTCTTCCTTGTGATTTTCTTTTCTTTCTTTCTTTCTTTCTTTGAGAGAGAGAGTGTGTGAGCTGGAGGGAGAGGGAGAAAGAATCTGAAGCAGACACCACCCTGAGTACAGAGCCCGACTTGGGGCTCAATCTGACAACTGCGAGATCATGACCTAAGCCAAAACCAAGAGTCAGCTGCTTAGGGGCGCCTGGGTGGCTCAGCCGTTAAGCGTCTGCCTTCGGCTCAGGTCATGATCCCAGGGTCCTGGGATCGAGCCCCGCATCGGGCTCCCTGCTCCACGGGAAGCCTGCTTCTGCCTCTCCCTCCGCCTGCTTGTGTTCCCTCTCTCGCTGTGTCTCTCTCTGTCAAATAAATAAATAAAATCTTTAAAAAAAAAAAAAAAAAAGAGTCAGCTGCTTAACTGACTGAGCCATCTAGGCACCCCTTCCTTATGATTTTCTTAATAATATTTTCTTTTCTCCAGCTCACTTTATTGTAAGAATATAGTATGTAATACATATAACATACAATATAGGTGGGGTCACCCAGGCACCCCTTCCTTGTGATTTTCTTTCTTTTTTTTAAGATTTTTTTTTTCCATTTGAAAGAGAGAGAGCACAGAGGTAGAGTAGGAGGGAGAAGCAGGCTCAACACTGAGCAGGGAGCCTGATGCAGGGCTCGATCCCAGGACCCCGAGATCATGACCTGAGCCGAGGGCAGATGCTTATCTGACTGAACCACCCAGCGCCCTCCTTGTGATTCTTAACATTTTCTTTTCTCTAGCTTACTTTATTATAAGAATATAGTATATAATACATATAACATACAATATAGGTAGGGTGCCTGGGTGGCTCTGTTGCTTAAGCATCTGACTCTTAATTTCAGCTCAGGTCATGAACTCAGGATCGCCATCTCAGGGTCATGAGATTGAGCCCCACATTGAGCCCTGCATCGAGCCCCTCATTGGGCTCCGCATTGGGCATGGAACCTACTTAAGATTCTCTCTCTCTCCCTCTCTCCTCCTCCCCCTACTCTCACACACTCTCTCTCTCAAAGAAAGAAAGAAAGAAAGAAAGAAAGAAAGAAAGAAACATAAAAGATAGGTGTTAATTGATTGTTTATATTATCAGGAAGGCTTCAGGTCAACAGTAGGCTATTAGTAATTAAGTTTTTGGGCAATCAAAAGTTATATGCCGATTTTTGACTGCACCGGGGGTCAGCGCCCCTGACCCCCATGTTGTTCAAGGGTCAACTATAATTGTGTTGTTTTGCTCTTAATTATCTTATTTTTTGCTTTTGCTGTCACCTCAATTACATTTGTACAAATATACCTCTTTTCTTGTGCCAGGAGCATGTATTTATTTCTGAGTTTAATTGTTTTGAGCATCATTCAATTTCACATTCTGCAAAATAATAATTCTGGGATGCCATTATCTAATGATTGATGAATTCTCTACTCTGCCAAGTCATTGTCTCATATTTAGGTTTTTGGGTTTTTTTCAAGATTAGGTTATATATAAAAAAATTCTGTCTACTAGGGAGAAACTGTACATCAGAGAGGGTGACAGAGCTGACATATGAACCTAAAGCTTGTGTTCTTTACACCAAGCCAAGCGAAAGAGCCAGTAGATGAAATTATTGTCTGGCATCTTTGAGAAATATGCATTGTCAGCAGAACTGGGTGGTCAGAGTTAGGCAAATGGTCTTACTCTTTTCCAATAAGGAGGAGCACTCTTCAAACTATATGTTGATTAGCTTGCTGTCAATCATTGGAATGAGTAGATGAATAAAATAAGCTAGGAGAACTTATGAAAGAGAATGACATTGACCTTCTGATCCTCTATACTCCCACAGCTATCAACACTCCTTTCTGTAGCTTTTTGAATTTGCCTATTTATGACACCAGAATCCCTTTGCCTACTCAATGGTCATGAAGACCCTCTTCCGTGGCAATCACAACGCAGTTCTCAGAAGGCATCTTATTTTATATATGAATATAAAAGAAGGCCTTAAATTTCAGTGTTTTTAGGAACTAGGATGGGTTAACCTCAGCCTCTGATTGGTAAAATATTTCCCTTTTTTTTTTCCCCGCTAAATCTCGAAGGGCTGTAGTCTGATTTTTAAATCCTGAGTCACAACAGCCACATGTGTGAAATTACACTATAAGTATGTGCTTACATATCTGTCTTTCCTACTAAAATGGGAACTCTCTGAAACTTGGAGTCCTGGACCTTCATCTATATATACATTTATTTATTCAATACATTCATCTGTGTATTGAAAATATATATAGCAATGCCTGGCACCTAGCAAACTGTAACAAATGCTTGTCCACACAAAGTCATCATTCATTCATTCATTTAGATTATTCAGTCTCCCTGAACTTTACTTTCTTTGTTCTTATTAGGAAAACAGTACAAATAAATCACCCGGCAAATGATACATAGTGGATACTCAATAAATAAAGCGATATTCTTTCCTCCTACTCAAAAATGGAATCATGAAACCCAAAGAGGAGATATTATTTAGAGCAGTCAAGTGTTCTGGGACCATGTTCTTATCTGTCCTAAACTCATCCATGTTAGCTTCAAGTTTATCAGCCTATACTTAGCAGGAGAACAGAAGAGAAAATGCTTCCTGGGCATCATGCTTTCTCCATCTTACATGAACACAATTTGTGTACAGACTGTGAGTCTTGTTCCTTTTGCTGTGTGAACACAGCTATAAATAAAGCCTAATCGTCCAGACATGATTTGATCTGGCCAAGGTCCCTTTTTTATTCATCCTTGATTAAACATCCTACCTTCTAATTTTTGTATGTGACCTTTTTTTATCTGAATTCATCAATGATTTATCATTCATTTTCCACTTTGATCATGAGAGCTCAGAAATGTTTAATGCTCGCAAAATGGAAACATGGTAAAATATTACACATCATTATTATAGTCAAATTAGTACATGTGATTTGAAATCTTATCAATGTATTAAAGAACTTCATTTTGGCCCTGTCTATTTTTAAAAGAGGCCAAACTCACTAACAAAAGGTCTTTGAAAAGTTTTTTGTTTTTGTTTTTGTTTTTGTTTCATAATGGTCCTGCTTATCAGGATGCTGAGGGCCTAAATCTTGAACCTGATGAAAGAAGGTCAGGTCCGTAGTTTCTCACCTGCAGTCCTGAAAATTCCTAAACTCTGACAAGCAACAGTTTTTTGTAACATATTTGGTGACAAAGTTGGAGCTAAACTGAAGAAAGATTAATTACAGTCTCTATCCTACTTTGTGTGAATATTCATGTTTCATGGCAAAAATATCCATGTTTGCTTATTGTATGCTGTCCGAAGCCCATTGCCAATGTTATTTAATATATCATTTACATTCTCTGTGACCTTCTTAAAATCTGAAGTCTGGATTTTGAAATATATTTAGTCCCAAGAATTTCTTTGGAGGAAGGGATCATGGGCCTGTAGTTACCAAACTTGGTCCCTGGGGTGTTAGTGTATGTATATAAACCCTTGTGTGGAATTAAGTTCCATCATCTTTGATTGTAATAGTTTCAAAGAATATTCAAAATAGTTTCTACCTACCAAAATATTTATGGATGAAATACTGTAGTGTCTGGGATTTGTTCAAAAAAATATGGGAAAGAGGAAGTAGATGTCAAGAACTTTGAAGAGTCTTAGGTTTTACCCCACTTGCAAGCTCACAAGTTAGTCTGCCACAGTTTCATGGATGCTGGCGGAAGACATGAAACCCTTGGGTCAGAGGTAAAGGACTTTATTATTCACTGAATAGCAAGCAGCATGACTTTCATGTTCACATCAGATCCCTCTTGCTTTCCAAGTCCCGAGGGGCAAAGTGAAGTGGCCCAGGTGGATGTTGTGCAAGCAGTGGGCTTGCATCACAGCCGGGGACCTCTGACTTTAGAAAGCCTGAATCTTTTATAATGGGAAGTAAGTACACCTGCCTAACCTTGCCCCAGAGGGAGATATTATCTTTGTTATACTGGTCAGTAAACAAATCTGCCCTCTGCTCTAAAGAGAGACACTATCTTTATTGTCCAATACTGTTTACTATACAAGCATCCTTGAAAAGAGTCCATAACAAGGCAGTCAGCACCTCTGGTCACAAAATATGAAGAAACACAAGAGACCCTTGGAGAATTGTCCCCCAACAGTGATGGTGGTGAGGGGGAGATGAAAAAAAAATTAACTGAGTTGATAATTATTAAAACTGGATGATGGATACATTGAGGTACAGTTTACTCTTGTATATTTTTGAAATTTTCCATGAATAACAAGTTAAAAAATAGCAACCACTATAAGTAAAATGGTATGTGACACTCTCCGTATAAATCACAATAGAAATGACAAAGAGTGACTGTGTTAACTCTGTACTCTCACATTGCTACTTCCCTGGGCAAATGTCTGAGGTCTGTTTAGTAAATGTTCTTGGAGGCTAATTAAATTATTGGTTTGCTAGAGTACTGATAAGTTCAATATGATTAACTGAAATCTCTATAGGTTAAGTAACCCCAACTGTGAAAGTTGGGAATGTTGGGGAATGGTAGAAAATGATTTTTCAGAAGCACTGTATACATATCACACATATATGTAGATATACACATCATAATATACATATCACATATATATCAGCAAAATAGAGGTAAAGGAAACTTCATTTATCTGCAAGTCCTTTTATTCACATGAATTGTAATCAGACTGTCAAAAGAAATCTTGAAAATCATGCTAATGTAGGTGTTTTTAGCAAATATATGTTTTAAAAATATATATACTTTAGTAAAACATAAATACATTCCTCTTCTAAAAACAGAGGTGTCTAGACTAAAAAATGAATGTCTTATTCCCCACAGAGCAAGCACCGTGCCCTTTCCATTTTCCCACTTGCCTCTAGAGAGGTAATTACTGTTAACAGTTTGGTGTGTATTCTTTCAAGCTAGTCTTTATAAATTTACATACATTAATATGTAAAAGTACAAATATAGTTTTAAAAAGCATAAATGGGATTATACTCTGCATACTTTAATATATCCTGCCTTTTTCACATGAATGTTTCTTGGAGATATTTCAATTTCAATATGTATAAAACTATTTCCATTTTTGAAATGGTTGCATAGCATTCCATGGAGTGGATGTATCATATTTGAAGTTTCCAATCTAAGCTCATCTTTCACTGCTGCTAAGAATTTTTCATTGTTATTATGAACACATATCACTATCGCATTCTTATCAAGTAAGTTTCACAGTCTAGTTCCTGCCCTCCCGAGTCTGTATAATCTAAGACAACTTCAATACAAACAGGTAGCAAGAAGACAATTTCTGTACATGTCAAGAATTTTGAGACTATTTTTATTTTTTGTTAACATACAGTGTTTGTTAGTTCCAGATGTACAATATAGTGATTCAACAATTCCATACATCACCCAGTGCTCATCTGACAAGTGCACTCCTTAATCCCCAACACCTATTTAGCCCATTCCCCCATCTACCTCCCCACTGGTAACATCTGTTTGTTCTCTAGAGTTAAGAGTCTCTTTCTTGGTTTGCCTCTCTCTCTCTCATTTTTTTCCTTTTCTTGTTTGTTTTGTTTTTACAGTTCCATATATGAGTAAAATAATATGGTAATTGTCTTTCTCTGACTGACTTATTTTGCTTAACATTATACTTTCTACCTCCATCCATGTTATTGTAAATGGCAAGATTTCATTCTTTTTATGGCTAAATAATGTTCCACTGTATATACATGCCACTTCTTTATCCATTCATCTATTGATGGGTATGTGGGCGGCTTCCACAATTTGGCTATTGTAAATGATGATACTATACACATAGGGATGCATGTATTCCTTTGAATTAGTGTTTTTGTATTTTTGGGGTATATACCCAGTAGTGTGATTACTGAATGATAGGGTAGTACTACTTTTAACTTTTTGAGGAAACTCCATATTGTCTTCCACAGTGGCTATATCAGTTTGCATTGTCACCAACAGTGCACCAGGGTTGCTTTTTCTCCACATCCTCGCCAACACTTGTTGTCTCTTGTGTTTTTGATTTTAGCCATTCTGACAGGTGTGAGGTTATATCTCATTGTGGTTTTGATTTGCATTTCCCTGATGATGAGTGATGTTGAACATCTTTTCATGTGTCTGTTGGCCATCTGGAAGTCTTCTTTGGAGAAATGCCTGTTCATGTCTTCTGCCCATCTTTTAATTGGTTTATTTTGGGGGGGGGTGTTGAGTTTTATAAGTTCTTTATATATTTTGTATGCTAACCCTTTATCAGATATGTCACTTGCAAATACCTTCTTCTATTCCATAGGTTGTCTTTTAGTTTTGTTGATTGTTTCCTTTGCTGTGCAGAAGCTTTTTATTTTGATGTACTCCCAATAGTTTATTTTTGCTTTTATTTCCCTTGCCTCCGAGACATATCTAGTAAAATGTTGCTATGGCCCATGTCAGAGACATTACCACTTGTGTTTTCTTCTAGGATTTTAATGGTTGCAGGTCTCACACTTAGGTCTTTAATCCATTTTCAGTTTATTTTTGTGTATGGTGTGAGAAACTGATCCAGTTTCATTCATTTGCATGTAGCTGACCAGTTTTCCCAGAACCATTTGTTGAAGAGACTTTTTTTCCATTGCATATTCTTTATTGCTTTGTTGAAGATGAATTGTTCATATAATTGTAGGCTTATTTCTGGGTTTTCTATTCCATTCCACTGATCTATGTGTCTATTTTTGTGCCAGTACCAATACTGTTTTGATTACTACAGCTTTGTAATATAACTTAAAGTCTAGAATTGTGATACCTCCAGTTTTGTTCTTCTTTTTCAAAATTGCTTTGGCTATTTGGGGTCTTTTGTGGTTCCATATAAATTTTAGAATTTTTTGTTCTAGTTCTGTGAAAAATGCTGTTGGTATTTTGATAGGGATTGCATTAAATCTGTAGATTGCTTTGAGTAGTATAGACATTTTAACAATATTTGTTCTTCCAATCCATGAACATGGAATGTCTTTCCATTTCTTTGTGTTGTTGAGACTATTTTTTAAATTGTGAGGCTTATTTTAAATTCTCTTGCTAAATCAAGGAGAAAGGGAGCTTAATGAGGAATAGGGTATTTACATAGTCTCAAAGTATCTCCTCATTAATTCCTTATAAGTTACGAAAGAAAAAAACCTATATACAGTGAAGGAAGCAGACTTTAACCAAATGACCCAAATCAACATCACCAATAAGGCCAAATGGGCATCATGTGCCTCCAGATATGAGACCCAGAGAAAGACACAACATCACTTACATAGTATTCCAGCCAGATATGCATTACTTGAATCAAATCATGAGAAAATATTAGGCCTACCCATATCAAGGGATATTTTGTAAAATAATTGGCCCATACTCTTTACAAATACTGAGTTAAATAAAAATACTTATGATTTTGGGGTACCTGGGTGGCTCAGTTGGTTAAGCATCTGCCTTTGGCTCAGGTCATGATCCCGGGGTCCTGGGATCGAGCCCTGTGTCGGACTCCCTGCTCAGCGGAGAGTCTGCTTCTCCCCCTCCCACTGCCCCTTCACCCCTCACTCATGCTTTTTCTCTCAAATAAATAAATAATTTTAAAAAATATTTATGATCTTGATGAACACTGAGAAGTGTATAGAATTGTTGAATCACCATATTGTATACCTTAAATTAATGTAATGCTGTATGTTAATTATCCTTCGATAAAAAAATACTAAAAAAGTATTGATGAAAGACAAAAATAAAAATGAAAGTCTTAGGAATTGTTCCAGATTGGAGGAGACTAAATATACATGACAACTAAATGCAGTGTGTGATACTGGACTAGATCCTGTACTAAAAAAAATTGCTGTAAAGTACATTGTTGAAACAATCAGTAAAATTAGAGCATGGACATAGATAAGATAAAATACTGCATCAATGCTAATTTTTCCAGTTTCAACAACTGTAGTGTAGTTATATAAGATTATATGTTAGGAATATGTTAGGATACATAGGAAATCCACACTGAAGGATTAAGGGGTAAATGTGCATGCTATCTGCAAGGTTCAGGAAAAAAAGTGGGGGGGGTGGAAGGAAAGAGAGAGATTATGATTAAAGCAAATGTGACAAATTATTTAAAATTAGTAAATATGGACATGGATAATGGGTACATGGAAATTCTTTTAATATTTTTTTGCAACTTTTCTCTAAATTTGAAATTATTTCAAACTGAAAATTAAAGAACATGTCTTGGTTTCCAGAGTATACAGTGACCCGAAGTAGATAAGTCACATGTTCAAGTGATGGTCATGCTGCCCGTTCAACCTCTTGCCTGCTTGGAGTGAGCTCTGGTTCTAAGATTTTATGGAATAGTTCTTTTTCTTTCCTTTTTTTTTTTTAAAGATTTTATTTATTTATTAGAGAGAGAGAGTGCGTGCATGAGTTGGGGGGAGAGGGCAGAGGGATAGGAAGAAGCAGACTCCCAGCTGAGCAAGGAGCCTGACGCAGTGCTGAATCCCAGGATCCTGGGATCATGACATGAGCAAGGCAGACGTTCAACTGACTGAGCCACCCAGGTACCCCTGGAATAGTTCTTTTTCAATAGATTTTCTTGAGATATTTATTCCATATGTCTCACAATTAGGAACTGTCAAAACACTTTAGTTTCAGAAATACAAATAGCTGAATAGCTTTTAATTTTCAGAGGCAAGAGAGGAACTTGTATTTTAAAGGGTATGTTATTATTATTTTTTTTTTTTAAGATTTTTTATTTATTTGACAGAGAGAGATACATCGAGAGAGGGAACACGAGCAGGGGGAGTGAGGGAGGGAGAAGCAGGCTCCCCACCGAGCAGGGAGCCCGACGTGGGGCTCGATCCCAGGACCCTGGGATCATGACCCGAGCCAAGGCAGACTCTTAACAACTGAGCCAACCAGGCGCCCCTGGTATATTATTATTTTTAATAAAACATTGTCTTGCATCAACCTGTTGTACTAATTTTTCGCTTTAGGCATTTCACTAAGCTGTGCTTATGCAGATAAAATCGCTCTCAGTTTTAATCCTTTACTTTTTGTAACGCTAGTGGAGTTAGTGAACAGTGGGTCATAGCTTTAAGTTTAGAGATGCATAAAAACAAATTATTTTAACAATTTTATTGAGGGGCGCCTGCGTAGCTCAGTCGTTAGGTGTCTGCCTTCAGCTCAGGTCATGATCCTGGGGTCCTGGGATCGAGCCCCGCATTGGGCTCCCTGCTCGGCGGGAGGCCTGCTTCTCCCTCTCCCACTCCCCCTGCTTGTGTTCCCTCTCTCGCTGTGTCTCTCTCTGTCAAATAAATAAATAAAAAATCTTAAAAAAAAAAACAATTTTATTGAGATATAATTCACATACATACATTTTACCCATTTAAAATGTACAGTTCAAATTTTTTTATATATTCACAGAGGTGTAGCTGTCACCACAATATAATATTAGAACATCTTCATCCCTCCATAAAGAAATGCTGTGCCCATTAGCAGTCACTCCCCATTCCCTCCTCCTCTCAGCCCCTGGCAACCACTAATCTATTTTCTGTGTCTATGGATTTGCCTATTCTGGACATTTCATATAAATGGAATCATACAATATGTGATCCCTTGTGACTGGCTTCTTTCACTTAGCATAATATTTGAAAGGTTCATCCATGTTACAGCATGTATTAGTACTTCATTTCCTTTTATTGCTAAATAATATTTTATTATTTTGATATATCACATTTCATTTATCCATTCATCATTTGTCTCTTCGTGGACATTAGGGTTGTTTCTATTTTTAACAATTTAGAACAACACTGCTATGAACATTTGTGTGGATGTATGTTTTAATTTCTCTTGCATATGTATCTAAGAGTGCAATTGCTAGGCCCTGTGGTAACTCTGTGTTTAACATTCCGAGGGACTACCAAACTGTTTTCTAAAATGGCTGCACCATTTTACATTCCCTCCAGCAATATATGAGGGTTCCAATTTCTTCACTTGTTATTGTCTATTTTTGATTATAACCATCCTAGTGGGTGTAAAATGGAATCTCATTGTAATTTGGATTTGCATTTCCCTAATGACTAATGATTTTGAACATATTTTCATGTGCTTATCGGCCATTTTTATGTCTTCTTTGGAGAAATGTCTAGATCCTTTGCCAATTTTTTAATAGGGTTATTTGTCTTTTTATAAATGAGTTGTAAGACTTCTTTGTATATTCCAAATACAAGTTTCTCATTGGATATAAAATTGGCAATAGCAATTTACACAGGTTGACCATATTTGGCTGCTTTTTTCACTTAAAATCTCTTGGATATATTTCACTTTCAGTATATGTGAACAAGTCTCAATTTTCATTTTATTTTAACGTTTTTTTAGAGAGAGAACACGCACATGCACTAGCATGGGGGGGGGGAGGGCAGAAGGAGAGGGAGAATCTTAAGCAGACTCCGCACTGAGCTTGGAGCCTGACACAGGGCTCGATCTCACAATCCTGAGATCATGACCCTGAGATCACAACCTGAGCCGAAACCAAGAGTTGGGTACTTAACCAACTGGCACCACCCAGGCGCCCCGCAAGTCTCAATTGTTTAAAAAAACTGCTGAATAGCCTTCCGTATTTAAAATATCCCCTAATAATTGCTACCTGAAGGAGGTCTTCTGTCTGTATATTCTTATAGGACATATTCTGAACCACACTCTTCTCTCTTCCTCATTTTGGAGGTATTGGTCAAATCCACCCTACTAGATTTATGCTAATATTGAGGAACATGTATTCTGCATCTTTTTAAATGTATATGTGGTTCCTCACCACAGCACTTAGCATATACCACTCTTCTGGTTGGTAAATTTAGAGTAGATGACTTCCACTGGCTCATTATTAACTCTCAAGGGAGAAGACTTTGCCCCTTTGGGTTTTGATTATAATGCTACAGAATATATAATCTTTGGGTGCCTGGGTGGCTCAGTTGGTTAAGCGACTGCCTTCGGCTCAGGTCCTGATCCCAGGGTCCTGGGATCAAGCCCCACATTGGGCTCCCCCTGCTCTGCGGGGAGCCTGCTTCTCCTTCTGCCTCTGCCTACCACTCCCCATGCTTGTGCTCTCTCTCTCTCTCTGTGTCAAATAAATAAATAAAATCTTAAAATATATATATATATATAGTCTTCAAATTGGAAGAGACCCCATGGGTCCTCTAATCCAGTGGAACTCAAAGTGCGATTCACGGACTGGTGCCAGTCCACAATCTCTTACTGGACCGTAACGATTGAGTACAGAAATGGAGAGTAAGTGTTTAGAAACTTTTATTGTATTTGATATTGCTGTGAAAACCAAGTATGTGGTGTTGTATTAGACAAAAATATGAGACCACAATTGATAGAAAATGTTTTAAAGTTCTACCCAAAGGCAACTAACTGAGAAATACTTCTGTAGTCCAATCTATCACCCACAGCCAAAATCCCTTTTGCATTCAATCAACTAGAATTTACTTAATCCGTTTAGTTTATTAATTCAAGAAAGATTTGATTAGGCCTTACAACATGTTGTGAACTGGTTAAGCTTGCATGTCCATATCCTGGTTTTTCACTTACTAGGTGTATGAACATGGGGAGGGTTCTTAATCTCTCTGGGCCTTAGTTTCCCAATTTCTACCTCTATAAAATGGGAGAAATAAGAGTACCTATTCTCATAGGGTTGTTTGGAGGAATATATATTAATATATATACACACATATACATGTATATATGTGTGTATATATATTTATGGTACTAGAACAGTCCCTGGTACATGGTAATCATTCAATAGATGTTAGTGAAGTTAAAGATGATGCTAACGATATAATCATTAGAAGTTGATGGTTTGAATTGAGGTAGTATCAGTGGGAATGGAAAAAATTAGATGGATCTGGAGAGTGTCCTCAGGACTTGCAGACTGACGGGCTAGGAAGAAATGGTAAGGATGAGAGTGAAGACCAGGATGACATCTTGCCAACCATTCTCTGAAATGGGGAGCCTGAAGGAGGAGAGTTTGGGTCGGGGTGGGCCAAGGTGGGGCATTATTATGATTTCAAGTTTGGCCACAATGAGTTTCAGGTGACTCTGGGGTTTTCCAGTGAAGCCCTCCAGTTGGTCTTTGCTGATAGAGACATAAATTTCAGAAAAGAGAGAGTTACCCTGGAAGTAAGGTCTCACAAGGTATAAATGGCAATTAGAACACTAGGAGTCACTGAAACAGCAAAGGATACCATGTAAAAAGAGAACAGAGTAGATCCAGGACAGAGCCTGGTGGAACATCAGTGCACATCAGTGTACATTAGATGTGAGGGAGACCACAAAGGAGGCTTAGAAGAGTGGCCAGAGGGGTCTGAGAAGTGGCAAGAAAGTATAATATTGGAGAAACCAAGGAAAGATTATTTCAAAAGGGAGGATGTGGTCAATAGTGTCATGCAAGAGAAATTACAAAGAGCATTTATCCACAGTGACATTACAAAGATTTGTTTGGGTGGCTTGGCAGGGCTAAAGCCAGACTGGGTGGACTGATAGAGGAGTGAAGGCTATGGAGGGCAGATCACAAGCACATACCACTCTCTCAGAAGGCCAGGCTTCAAAGGGGATGGGAGAAGGAGGGAGTAGTTGGTGGAATGTGAGGCCAAAGACATTTACTTTATGTATGTGATGGGGAAAACCTATGCATGATCACCAATGAGAAGATGGGTTGGGTAAAGGTAAAGTGAGAAAGGACATAATTAATGGAGGTAGGAAAGGAATCAAGAGCATCCGTGGATGGGGTTAGCTTTGAATATTAGCTCTCTTTCCCACAAGTTATTTCCTTTGTATACAACTCTACATAGTAGAACTATATTTCTTTTTTTTTTTAAGATTTTATTTATTTATTTGACAGAGACACAGCGAGAGAGGGAACACAAGCAGAGTGAGTGGGAGAGGGAGAAGCAGGCTTCCCGCGGAGCAGGGAGCCCGATGTGGGGCTTGATCCCAGGACCCCGGGATCATGACCTGAGCTGAAGGCAGACGCTTAACGACTGAGCCACCCAGGCGCCCCTAGAACTATATTTCTTATACTGAAGTAAAATATGTTTTCTTGTAACTCTCATCTATGAGTCTTACTTCTGTTTCCTCAACTTGTACACAGTTGCAATTCTGTTTCCTCTTCAGTTTCTTTTATAAACATCCATAGTTCCTTCAAGCATTTTTCATATGATTTGATTTCAAGGTTTCCTTTGAGTAATGTTCAGCTTAAAATGTCAAACCTGGAACTGCCAAAAAAATTTTCCAGATGCAGTTTGGTACGTGTGATACCATGCTCACTGTTTATGTTTTCTTTCTTGATCTGGATGCTATATATTTATTATTGCTCTGTAATTACATTTTGAGCTTTAAAAAAATCACACTATGCAAACATTACTTATTGCGCTTATAAACAATTAAAACCCAAGTCTTTTTTCCAGGAACTGCTTTTAAGCTAGTTCTCCTGTGTTAAAAGCTAAGTATGGGTCTCAAGTTTCTTTGTGCTACTTTTGACTTACTATTCTAAGCTGTCGTCCTATTGGATTGGATATGAATTCTGATGTCCGACATATATACACTCTTTCTCAGTCAGTGCAGTCAGCTTCAACAGGCACAAGTCTGTTGTGGGAGGCAGTGTTGTAAGGTGATTCTCCTGATTCCCACCCCCTGGAATCCACACCTTGGTGTAATCCTCTCCCTTGAGTGTGGGTATGGCCAAGGTGAAAGGATTTTGCAGATGTAATGAATGTCTCCAAACAGTTGTCTCTGAGTTAATCAAAAGGGAGAAAATCCCGGCTGGTCTTGATCTAACCTGGGGAGCCCTATAAAAGAGGGTGCAGACCTTGCCTGAAAGAGGAGACTTGAAGCAGGCGAGATGCTCTCCTCCTAGCCTTGAAGAAGCAAACAGCCATATTGTGAACAACTATGGAAAGGGATGTCCTCTAGGAGTTGAGAGCCTCTGTCCTCCAACTACAAGGACCTGAATTCAGCCAACAACCTGAGTGAGCTTGGAAGAAGTCCATGAGTCTCTGATGAGACCCCTCTTCCCACCAACACTTTGATTGCAGGAGACCCAGCTAAGGACCCATGAAAACTGTGGGATAATAAATGTATGTTGTTCTAAGCCACTAAGTTTGTGGTAATTTGTTCTGCATCATAGAAAATAAATGCACTTGTCTTTAGCATTTTACCCTCAATGTCTTGGGTAAGAGAGTTGGACTACACAGGGAGACAGAGCATCTATCCTCCGTCCTCACCTGTGGCTTCCATAGCATCCTTAATGCTCCTTGCCCACCAGGTTAATGTACTTTGCTTGGTGAGAGGTAGAAAACATCATCAGAGTGGACCACATATCAGCTTCTGAGCCAAAAGAAAACTGCTTCCATGAAAACAGAGAACACATTGAAAGCCAGTATTGTTCATGCTGTATACTATTGCAGTACTTTTTAACAGCTCTGCTGATTCATTCTGTGACAAAGCATCTGAATCAGACATTAGTGGATCATCTCTGTTGTTGTGAGAGAGCCATTTGCCTCCGAATAAAAAATGTCTGTTAATATTCTGGGCACGCTTGAGACTGTGGACTAAGAGGCCAATCCTGCCCCCTCATTAGTACCTTGTGGGTGTCAGGGCCTTCATTAAGATTCCACTTCCTTTAATGTGGTCACCTTGGCATGTTTTTCGAATGACCTTAGTGGCTTAGGGAGGACTGGTTTTTCCAAATAGTAGGCAAGAATGCAGAAAGTAATTGGATTTGGCATACTTTGTAGCATCTTACTGGATTGCTTTTAGAAGAGCCCTTTTAAAGAGGCTTTATTTAAATCAGAACAAAGAGGAAGGTTTGGCTGGAGACACTGATGAGCTTCTGTGAGATTCAATGACTAATGCTGCATATCAACACCGGGCTTCCATGTAGAGGGATATTATGACATCAGTGTATATAGACTTATTAATGCTGAGGGAGGAGGGGAAGACAAAGCCCCCTCACCCTGTTCCAGAAAGTTAGGAAGAATATAGTGGGAATCTACGAGACTGAGAGGACTTTATGTTGGTTGATGGACAAAGGAGCAGAAAACTTCAGTTTCTGGGGTGATTTTGGAGCTCAGAGATACCCTCGGTAACAGCTCTGAACCTGACCTAAAGCAGGCTTTCTCAACCTCGGCACTGTTGACATTTGGAACAGAATAATTCTTTGTTGTCTACGTGTGTATGGCAGGGGATACTGTCCTGTGCATTGCAAGATGTTCAGCAACATCACTGGCCTATACTCACTAGATGCCAACACCACCATCTCTGCCCCCACCCCCTCTAAAAGTTGTGACAACCACAAATGTCTCTGGACTTTAGCAAATGTCCCCTGAGGGCAAAATCACTTCCAGTTGAGAATCATTGCTATAAAATAACCAAACCCTTAGGTTTTTGTCCAAAGTCTGTTTCTTTCTTTCTTTTTTTTAAGATTCTGTTTATTTATTTGTCAGAGAGAGAGAGAGAGTGGGAGAGAGAGAGAGCATGTGCACAAGAAGGGGGAGTGGCAGGCAGAGGGAAAAGCAGGCTCCCCGCCGAGCAAGGAGCCCAACATAGGACTTGATTCCAGGACCCTGGGATCACGACCCGAGCCGAAGGCAGACACTTAATTGACTGAGCCACCCAGGCGTCCCTAATGTCTGTTTCTTATGACGCTTTAATTTTCTCAAGTCAGTTTAACCGAAATGGATTAAACACTTGCCATGAACAAGTGCACAGAAGTGTGCTGCATGCTGGGAAGAGGTTCTGACCTCACTTCCTTCTCATCTAGAACTAACTGCAGGCCAGAGCTGTTTTAGTTTCTTTTTTCTCTTCTGCCAGAATGTTTAATGGGGTAGTCAAGACTAACATACAAATGCTCACCTACAGAGGACAGGACCCCAAATTCATAAATTATCACATTGTGACCTTTTCCAATCCTGTTATTAAAACCATATTATATTGAATAACTACAGGCATATCTAAGCCTTTAAAGGAAAGGGGCACCCAATAAATGTTTAATTCCTATCACTTCTAAGAACTTGATGAATTGATCAGAAAGCCACAGGCTACCTCTTCTTGTTTAGGGTATGAGTGGTGTTTCAAAGTTTGAGAACAGTTCCCCCCAGGGAATTACCTAATCACAGAATAATTTGCTTTTAATCTGGGTCAGTTTTCTTTCACAGAAAACCCTTTTCCTCCTCACTCATAAGCAAATACATTCACTAAACCAATATGAAAAACATAGAAAAGTATAAAAAAGAAAGTAAAAAATACTTGTGGGCCCATGTTACCCTGTGTACCAGTCATTGCTTCTCCTTTCCTTCTAGGCACATGTTGGATAGTATTTCCCTACCCCCTTGAAGTTAGGCACTTGCATTAGCCAATGAAATGTGAGTGGAAGTTCATGTATCACTGATAAGTAAGAGCATTTAATTGCCAGTGTCTGAATCCCCACCTCTCTCTACCCCACCTCAGTGATCATGGAAACCCACGCTGGTATGGCCATGTAACACTGAGCCTTCAGAAAGAGGATAGCTGTCTAAGAGAGTCACCTAGAACCATCAACAGAACCTGGATGATGAAAAATAAACCTTTGCTGTTTAAAACACCTGAAATAGTAAAGTTATTTGTTACTGCAGCAAGACCTAGCCTATACTATCTGAAATGATATCCATAATCCCACAACTCAGAGATAATTTTTATTAATATTAAAACATTTTCTTCAAGGATATTTTAAATGTATGATTTTATGTAGTTGGGATCTTAATGTTTTATAGTCTAACTTTTACCACTAAACATATTATGAAAAGACATTTCTTTGCTTTCTAATCCTTCCAGAACATCACATTTTTTCCTTCTTAGCACTTACTGCTTTGTGAAATTATCTTTATTCATTTATCTATTTACTTGGCTTTTGCTGTTTTTCTCCTTTGGAATGTAAGTTCCAAGAGGGCAGGGATTAGAGATCCTTTTGGTGTTATTTCACTTTTGTTTTCCCCAGTATCTGAAAAGTGCTTGGCACATAACAGGTGCCTCATAAACATTTGTTGAAAGAATAATGAATGAATATTCCATATGAATTTGCTGTAAGTTATCTAACAATTTCCCTATTGCTGGACATTTTCATTGTTTTTGTTTTTTCCTTTGAAGACCAAACTTTTACATAAAGCTTTGTGTTCTACCTTCTTGTGGGAGAGATGTGATTAAGAGCATGGTTGCTCAAGAGTTGCTACCTCACAAAAAAACAGGGGATTGAATTGTCATTGAACCAATTAGTTTCTGCCAATAATTGGCAAGAGCCTCAGATATCAAAAATCAAATACATAGAGAGAAGGCTGGAAAGCAAGATCTTTCTAATTCGCCCATGGATGTTCAGTTAATTATTTGCTATGAGAGGTAATTTTAAATTCTTCCAAAAGCACTATATATGTTCAAAAGGATATTCCTCTAGAGGTCGTGAAGCACCACGTTCTAACTGAGGAAACCAGCCTGGCTAAGCTAACAGATGGAAGTAAGAGGCCAAATCCATTTAAAGAACTTAGTTTCCTACTGTTCATTCCACGTTGCCCGAGCTTCCTGATAGTAATGAAATTATCTTCAAGTGAAAGACCAAGACTTAGAAGAGAAATTGAGCACGGAAAATCAATACTAAGTTTCAGTGGTTCCTGACCAGAACATTAAGCTTCTCTTTATAGCACAGAGAGGGACAGATCCCAGTGACTCAGTCCTACCTCCAGTTGGTGGGCAACATGACAAACAATATTAGATTTGGGTTTCTTTAAAAACTATAAAAAAATCAGTCAAGTCTGAGAGGTTAGCCCTTTTTTCCAATGGTGTCAATACTAACTTGAGATTTTCATCTTTAATTGAGTTGGCATTTAAATTAGGTATTAACTTGCTCTGTGAAAATGAAGATGAAAGGAATTATTTGGGCTGCAGCTTTTTGAAAAGAGAACACTTGTCAATAACATCGGAGAATGCTGGCAGTGAGGAAGATCAGAAATGATCCCCTGGTCTTTTCTTACGAGGTGTGCTTTGAATCTGATGTTGTTAAATATAAAAGAGAAACGAATGTAGTATAGTTTAGAAAAGGTTTTATTTCAGTCAGTCTTGTAAGAATATGATCTTGATCTTTTTTCTTCCTCAAAATTGCTAAAATGAGTTTTATAACTTGTACATATCTATATATTATTTGCATGTATGCCTATATATACTTGTGTTTATATGACTCTATAGCAGAGGTCGACAACCTACAGCCTGAGGGTCAAATACAGCCTGCTTCCTGCTTTTACAATAAAGTTTTACTGAAACATGACCATGTATTTTTACATGTGTATGTATTGTCTGTGGCCGCTTTTGTGCCACAATGACTGTTGAGTAGTTTTGACAGGGACTGTATGGGCCTTTATAGAAAATCGTTTACTGATCCCTATTCTAAAGCTGGATCTTTGTATTTGGCACATGTTTGAATCAGAAGAGAATAAATATTCCCATAAGAATACCTATTTATGGAGCATATGCTATGCAAAGAAGGTGCTTGTTGACATGAGGTAAAAATGTGTAGAAGAATGTATAGAAACTTAAGAAGAGGATCTTAGAATGTTATTAGAGACCTCTAATGAAAAGGAAAGAAAAGCAATTCTCATTTGTCAACCTGGAAGTAATTAAAACTTTACCAAAAATGTATCTATCAGAAGATTCAATGTAATTCAAGGAAAGAAATTCAGCAGTTATTATGTGGCAGGCACTGTACCAAGCTACAGAGATTACAAGATGAATAACTAATGGGCCTACCACATGAAGAACAAAGAAATAGGGGCCCCTGGGTGGCTCAGTGGGTTAAGCGTCCAACTCTTGGTTTTAGTTCAGGTCATGATCTCAGGGTTGTTAGATTGAGCCCTGCGTTGGGCTTTTGTGCTCAGCAGGGTATCTGCTTGAGATTCTCTCTCTCCCTCTGCCCCTTCCCCTGCTTGTGTGCTCTCTCTAAAATAAATAAATAAAATTAAAAAAAAAAGAACGAAGAAATATTTTTGTTGGTTTCGTTTTCCAGAGCTAGAGCATTGATCAGTTAGTTATATCATTGAACTGGTACATAGTGCAAAGGCAGCGAAAATGATCAAAATTAAACTCCCCATCAAACCTGTTTCCCTTCATGTACTCTCGGTTCAGAGAGAGACATCACGACCCAACTGACTAACTTGGTTGTCAACTGGTCTGCTCTCTCTGTTCTATGCTCGAATTTGCTTCCCACTTTGCTTTACCTGGCTCGCTGAGGTGCCAGCACCTCTCGGAAGATTCCCTGACCCCATCTCTTCTTCTTTCCACAGCAGTGCCAGTCTGGGTTCTGCACTGCGATGTGTATTCCCACAGATCCCAGTACTTCTTACGCCACTGTGTTTTTTTGATTTTTTTTTTTAAGATTTTATTTATTTACTTGACAGAGACAGAGATAGCGAGAGCAGGAACACAAGCAGGGGGAGTGGGAGAGGGAGAAGCAGGCTTCCCGCCGAGCAGGGAGCCTGATGTGGGGCTCGATCCCAGGACCCTGGGACCATGACCAGAGCCGAAGGCAGACGCTTAACAACTGAGCCACCCAGGCGCCCCACACCACTGTGTTTTGATGATTTCTTTATTTGGGAAGAGTTCATTTTTCATCAGATAAAAGTAGGAAATGATAACAGTTGTATGGAACATGGGTAAATGGATGTGGCCAGGTAGTGAACCCAGGTTTTCCAGCTGCCCCAGGGTCAGTGCGTATGTAAGTATATACCCGTTGACTTATGAATTCATCAATTAAATAATTTTGTTAATGCTTATTAAACATTATCTTAATGCTGGACACTATTACATGTACTGGGGGTATAGAAGTGAGCAAGACAGACAAAGTTTGTGTCCTCATAGAACTTGCATTCTAGTGAGGACAGATAAACAATGAAGATTTTCAAACTAAGTTCACCACCACCACTGCCATTTTGAAGATAAAAGAAAACTGAGACCCTATTATTTTTTTTCCCACAATTTCTTTCTTTTTCTTTTTTTTTCTTTTTAAGTAATCTCTGCACCCAACATGGGGCTTGAACTCACAGTCCCGAGATCAAGAGTTGCATGCTCTACCGACTAAGCCAGCCAGGTACCCCAAACTGAGACCTGTTATTTACTTTAAATTCTTATTGGAACCATTAAAATTTTATTCGTGTTTTAGAAAACATTATAAATAGACTTTTCTAAGCTGTCACACAATAAACTTTGCAATCAAGAATATAGTAATATATTCATGAGAAGAAAACCCACCATAAATATATAAGGTGAATGACAAGTATTATGGGAAAAAAAGGCAGGAAGAGATGCACACTGAGTGGGCAGCTGGTAGCTGTTTCAGGTGAGGTGGTCAGGGACAGCATCTCTGAAGGCACAGTATTTGACACTTATAGAGACCAGGATGAAGCCTGGGTGGGTGGGGGGTAGCCAGAGCAGAACGAGCGAGAGTCAGAGAGAAAAGCGTGGACCAAATTATATAAAACTGTTCAGCTTTGGGAAGGAGTTTGGGTTTTATTCTGACTATGACAGGGACGGCCATTGGAGGATTATGAGCAGGAGACTGACATGGTTTGATTTGGTTTTACAAAGTTCTTTAAGGTTACTCTGTGGAGAACAGACCGGGGAGCTATAGGAAGAGAAAGTGGAGAAACCAGCTAGGAGGCGCTGGCAGGCGGGGGAGTTGATAGGCTTGGACACTGATGGTGGCAGTGGCAGCAGTGAGAAGTGGGCAAATGTGGGATCTGCTTTGAAGGTAGAGTTGCCATGATTCATTGAAGAATTAATTTTGGAGATGAGGAAAATGGAGGAGGCAGTCATGGATTACTCCAAGCGTCTGGTCTGAAAAGCTGGATGTATGAAGTAGTTATGTATACATACACACACCCCATACATGTCACTGAGCCAACTGACTTACATGAAAACTACTTATTAAAGAATTTAAATAGGGGTGCCTGGGTGGCTCAGTTGGTCAAGCATCCAACTCTTGATCTCGGCTCAGGTCTTGATCTCACAGTCTTGAATTTGAGCCCCACGTTGGGCTCCACACTGGTTGTGGAGCCTACTTAAAAAAATAAAAAGAATTTAAATAATATTATACACAAATTTTTCAATAAAGGTAAAAATTTCCTCAACTACTTGGCTTTTATTTTATGAAATACAAGTATCTGAAGAAAAAGTTGGTCCTTAGACCTTTCTTTTAATTTAATTTAACCTCTTCCTATCATAGTGATGCAGAGGGAGGTTCAGAGGTTCATCCTGGGTCTCAGTGTCGATGTTTCCGGGAAAAGGCAGAAGAACCCCCTGCTTGTATTTCCTTTACAAATTTGGTCATAAATTACCTTGCCTTTTATAAAAGCACTATTTTCTTTTTGTGTCTATTTAAAATAATATTTGAAGCTCAGCATGAGAAATCAACTTTGGGGAGTTGTTTTATTTTTTTTAAAAGATTTTATTTATTTATTTGACAGAGAGAGAGATAGCGAGAGCAGGAACACAAGCAGGGGGAGCAAGGGAGAGGGAGAAGCAGGCTCCCCGCTTAGCAGGGAGCCTGATGTGGGGCTCGATCCCAGGACTCCAGGATCATGACCTGAGCTGAAGGCAGACACCCAACGACTGAGCCACCCAGGCGCCCCTGGGGAGTTGTTTTAAAGTAGTGACTTAATAGTTTAAAATTTTTCTTGGGGCGCCTGGGTGGCTCAGTCGTTAAGCGTTTGCCTTCAGCTCAGGTCATGATCCCAGGGTCCTGGGATCGAGCCCCGCATCCGGCTCCTTGTTCTGCGGGGAGCCTGCTTCTCCCTCTCCCACTCCCCCTGCTTGTGTTCCCTCTCAAC